>NW_006295823.1:208725-210249 GCF_000327345.1 Myotis davidii | reverse complement strand
CAGCCTGGCCTGTGCGGTGGGGGGAGTCAGGCAGGGCCCTGAGGGACCAGGGGGTGGGCTTCCGAGCCAGACATCCCTGACTTTGAAGAAGGTCCCGGCCTTTGGCACGGAGCAGAACACAGCATCCCCGAGCCTGGCTTCGGGCGCCTGGATTACTCTGTCAACTCAATGCAAACAATCGGCCGAGAGACCGCTGGTATCTCAAAAAAACTCGTTAGTCGGGACACTCGTAAGTCAAGGCCCCACTGCACTCGCTTGTAAATGACTGACGGGTTTGTAATCGGCGTCTCAGTCTTGCTCCCGGGACGTTCAATTCCTATCCGTCTCAGACTCTCGCCTCTTACAAAGTTAACTTTCGCAGAAGGTGGGCTGCCTCCATCTGGGAGCCTGTGGGTTGTCTTTCCCGCGGGGAGCGGGTTTCTATGTGAAGAGGAGGGGTCTCCTAACCCCCATCTCTTAGTCGGGACCCTCGTAAGTCAAGGCCCCACTGCACTCACTTGTAAATAACTGATGGGTTTGTAATCGGCGTCTCAGTCTTGCTCCCAGGACGTTCAATTCCTATCCGTCTCAGGCTCTCGCCTCTTAAAAAAGTTAACTTTCGCAGGTGATGGGCTGCCTCGATCTGGGAGCCTGTGGGGTTGTCTTTCCCGCGGGGAGCGGGTTTCCGTGTGAAGAGGAGGGGTCCCCTAACCCCCATCTATCCGAGTGGAATAGCATCAGGGTCTGGGCACGTTGAGATCTTCAGGGAGATAGGTGGCGAAAGGCGGAATCTAGAACCAGCAAATTTCCAGGGAAGGAGGGGTCCCGCTGCCCACGGGTCTGCAGGTGGTACCCAGAGCAGCAGGGGGGGAACGGGGGACAGACTGACTCTGGGACCCCGGTTCCGAAGCCGCTGCCTGGCCTGTGCGTTGGGGGGAGTCAGGCAGGGCCCTGAGGGACCAGGGGGTGGGCTTCCGAGCAAGACATCCCTGACTTTGAAGAAGGTCCCGGCCTTTGGCACGGAGCAGAACACAGCATCCCCGAGCCTGGCTTCGGGCGCCTGGGAGAGGGGATGACAACCCCTGTCATTGCCCAGGGTGCCGCCGGCATTAGAGAGAGCGTGTGTGCAAGGGGGCGGCCACGGGCGCTCCCGACTCGGCAGCCGTCTGTGTACACAGACACGCGCGTCCTTAGCTTCTGGCCGCGCGTAGCCACGCACTGCTCCCTGTCTTCCCTCCCCGTAGCCACTTCCCGGGGTCACTAACATCACGGGGCCCTAACGTTGTCTGTTTCCACTTAAGTAGGAATGACTGGAAGAACCCAGGTTATGATTTGAAAAGACATACACGTGCCCGGCCAGCGTGGCTCCGTGGTTGAGCATCAGCCTATGAACCAGGAGGTCACGGTTCGATTCCCGGTCAGGGCACATGCCCGGGTTTGGGGCTCGATCCCCAGTGTGTCAGGTGTGTGTTATTTTTAATGAGTGAAATTTACATGCGCCATCTAATGAGCACACAGGCACGAGCTCAGGTTTTTCTGGGACAG
>NW_006295823.1:208104-208399 GCF_000327345.1 Myotis davidii | reverse complement strand
CCAAGGATGAGAAATCCCTTGAAAGGATACATCCAATGTGTGTGCATTGAAGAGACGCCTGCGTTTGTAATCAGAGTAGCTTGTCTTAGTCAAACCGAGGGGCATTTCCCAAGGATGAGAAATCCCTTGAAAGGATACATCGAATGTGTGTGCATCTAAGAGACGGCTGCGTTTGTAATCAGAGTAGCCTGTCTTAGTCCAGTAATAGTGTGTGTGTGTGTGTGTGTGTGCACCTCTCTCTCTCTCTCTCTCTGTATCTCTCTCTCTCTCTCACACACACACACACACACACACA
>NW_006295823.1:206584-207891 GCF_000327345.1 Myotis davidii | reverse complement strand
CAACCCCCGCGCCCCCATCCCCTGCGAGGGCAGCGCTGGGCTGGGTTTTGTTGTGAGGCCCTCGGAAACCCTGGCAGGCGTCGCTCTTAACTCCTTCACGGCTGGGCCCCAGAGCCGTCCGCCCGGTTTCTATCCAACCCGTCCAGCTAATGGTGCCGAAGCTGCACAGAGCATGTAGATAGAGGAAGGCTGTTTCTCCGCCTGAACCATGACAGAAAGGGGGGTGTCCCTGTGGGTGAACAGCGCCCCCCCTGGAATGCAGTCAAGACTCTCACCCACACGCAGTGTGTACAAGTGTGTTTAATAGCCGTAGTTCTACGAATAACGCCCCGTGCTATTCCACGTGTGGTCATTCTATTTTTTAAAAATATATTTATTGATTTCAGAGAGGAAGGGAGAGAGAGAGAGATAGAAAATCAATGACGAGAGAGAATCATGGATCGGCTGCCTCCTGCACACCCGCTACTGGGGATCGAGCCCGCAACCCAGGCATGTGCCCTTGACCGGAATCGAACCTGGGGCCCTTCAGTCCGCAGGCCGATGCTCTATCCGCTGAGCCAAACCGGCCGGGGCATTTGTCCTATTTTTAAGGGTCTTTACGTAGAGGCTCGTGGTTTGAGATACGAGTAGTTGTCTCTCCAGTGTATACAGAGGGAGGTGTGTGCGCTAGCAGATACCATTTGGTGATGTCCCCTGTTCTACCCGTCGTGCGAGGTGTCACGCACACCTCGGAGGAAACTTGGCTACCTTTTTGGGTCCTTATGACTTGATTGGTGGATACAACCTGCTCCTGGATTGGCGGGAAATGGCCCACGCTCGTCTGATAGCGGATGAGCCATGATGTCACCTGTACGGAGGTGCGTGGAGGTCCCATGCGCCTGTTTGGCAAGGAAACACTTGCGAGCCGGGCATTTCCAAGCCCCCTTCTTGGCTGAAGGGGGACCAGAGAGAATCCCAGGACGGAAGCCTGTCTTTGAAAATAGAAGCAAGCAGGTGGCTGCCGTCGCACACATAACGAATCTCGTGTGTTAATGCGCGACACGGAGGACAGTAACTTCCTGTGAGATCTCTAGGAAAACACGGGCGCGTGCTCTCAATTATCGAGCTCCCAGATTGGCCCACTCGCGCCTCCTAGGCTGTGGATGACCGTCTCGTATTTAGGACACACGTTCGTTCTTTGGAATTCAGCGAACCCGGCCATAAAATGAATGAGATGATAGGTGGCGTTTCCCACGCAGGTGCCTTAGTAGGTTCCAGAACATGGCAAGCATGGCCCGTTGCATAGCGTTGCTTTTTTTTTCTTTTTT
>NW_006295823.1:205487-206520 GCF_000327345.1 Myotis davidii | reverse complement strand
GAGCGTACTGTTATTACGATCAAGCTGAAATGTTGAGTGAAGGTGATCAGGAAATCTATCCGCAAGTTCTAAATGATAAAAAAGTTTTTGAAATGTTTTATGTGAGTATGATCCCGTTTAAAGACGCCCAAGAAAAATTGTCTGAATTTAAGGAAAAGCGATTGTCAGTCACCAGGAGAAAGATCGCTGTGACCTGGGGGCGGGGCCTGTGTGTAGGAAGGAGGAGGCGCAGGTCATTGGAACGAATGCTTCTTATACATTTTGCAAAATTAAAAGAAAAAAACATGCCGTGACCTGGGGGCGGGGCCTGTGTGTGGGAAGGTGGAGGCGCAGGTCATTGGAATGAATACTTCACATACATTTTGCAAAATTAAAAGAAAAAAACGTTTAACCAAATCGTGATAAGTAAAAAACAAACAAACCTGTTGTTGTTGTTGTTTTAATTTAAATTTTTAGCACTTTGTTTAATTGGACTCCGTAGTGAGCGTACTGTTATTACGATCAAGCTGAAATGTCGAGTGAAGGTGATCAGGAAATCCATGCGCAAGTTCTAAATGATAAAAATTGTTTTGAAATGTTTTATGTGAGTATGTTCGCATTTAAAGATGCCCAAGAAAAATTGTCTGAATGAAAACACCTTTTAGCATCTCTGTCCCACAGTCGCTCTTTCCATTGCATATATTTGGTCTAATTTAGGCTAATGTCACTGATTTTTAAATTTGATCTTTTAAGGCCAATATTGAACAGTATTGGTGCCACATGGTTAATTTTAAAGAAAGCTATTTTCTCCTGTTTTTTTCTTAATTGTTGAAATAATATTAATTTCCAGCATGTCACATACAATTGTAGTCCAACTTATGCACCATAGCTCCCTCCCCAGCATCCAGTTATGGGTTACAAGCTTGCCCTCTAGTGGGCATGAGATAATACTTCCTTTCCTTGAAAGATGATCGCTGCACAAGACAAAATTCATAATGATAAAATTTACCTTTCAGGGTAGTCTTTTTAAAACATTTTTAATTTATTATTTATT
>NW_006295823.1:190727-204986 GCF_000327345.1 Myotis davidii | reverse complement strand
TAACCCCCTTATGAATTGCAATGGACCCAGCCCTTTGCCTGATTGGGGTCTGCCTGCCATCTAGCGGCAGAAATGGTAACTGCAGCAGGAGCAGGGGGTGGTCAGGACAGGAAGTTGGGTGGTTCTGTGACTTGGGCCTGCTGCCTCCCAGAAACCATTGCACCCGAGTCCCGGGCCAACGGAACCGGTAACACAGACACCACCCGGGATGCTTGTGTTGAATAAGCGGCCATTTTTCTCTCTCTTGAGTGTTGACCGAATCAATTGTAAGCCACGTATTCCCAGAACAAACAGGGACCGACCGACCGACCGGCCGACCGGGAGGGTGGGCGACGTATACACCTGTTCCGTCCTCTCGTTTGTTCTTGGTTTTGAGTGTGAGGTGGGGTACGTGTTGAGATAAATGACCCCTTACTCTCTCCATTTCTAAATATTGATGTCAGAAAGGAAGGGAGAAGGAGAGACATAGAGAAACATCAACGATGGGAGAGAATCGTGGATCGGCCGCCTCCTGCACGCCCCACACTGGGGATCGAGCCCACAACCCGGGCCTGTGCCCTGACGGGGAATCGAACCCTGACCTCCTGGTTCCTAGGTCGATGCTCACGCCACGCCGGCCGGGCTAATAGAATCTTATTATCATCTGAACTGGATTGATGCCTCCTGCACCTTGCTATAGTTCCCCACCTACAAAAATGACGACAGGCATGCTTTTAAAGCTCTTTTGCAATTCCGAACCGCTTGCACTTTTTTAGGGTTGTGGCCATTATAATTCCGTAGAGTTCTAACGTTTATTCTCGCGTCATTTCATGCAAGTCCAAGCATCCAGAATGCATAAGCTCAGGGTTTGCTGTGGAGTCTGGCTGGGTAAACACTTCAGAGCCTCAGTCACTCCAACTCTAAAATGCGGACAGTAAATTGACGCTCACCACTGAGCCACGCCGGCCGGGCTAATAGAATCTTATCACCATCTGACCTGGATTGATGCCTCCTGCACCTTGCTATAGTCCCACCTACAAAAATGACGACAGGCGTGCTTTTAAAGCTCTTTTGCAATTCCGAACCGCATGCACTTTTTTAGGGTTGTGGCCATTATAATTCCGTAGAGTTCTAACGTTTATTCTCGCGTTATTTCATGCAAGTCTGAGCATCCGGAATGCATAAGCTCGGGTTTGCTGTGGAGTCTGGGTAAACACTTCAGAGCCCCAGTCACTCACAACCCTAAAATGCGGACAGTAGCACAGAGGAGCTGCCTTCCAACACATCACATGTCACAGTATTTTAATGTATAAAGTCTAAGAAACCGTATTTGCCCATTCCTCTGCCAACGGAACCGGTAACGCAGACACCACCTGGGATGCTTGTGTTGAATAAGCGGCCATTTTTCTCTCTCTTGAGTGTTGACCGAATCAATTGTAAGCCACGTATTCCCAGAGCAAACAGGGACCGACCGACCAACCGACCGACCGGGTGGGTGGGCGACGTATACACCTGTTCACTCCTCTCATTCGTTCTTGTGGCAGTATTTGTGACCACCAAACAAATATTTGTTAGGTCATTACTTGTCCTGCCCCCATTTTCTATTAATCATTGATACACCTCAAAACTATACACAGCTTCTGATCAGTGTTGGATAAACACTCTCCCATGCTCACATAATGGAATATCATGCAAAAGCAAAGAGACAAGGCCCAGCTGGTTTTTGGCTCAGTGGTTGAGTGTCCACCTATGAACCGGGAGGTCAGGGTTCGATTCCCAATCAGGCCACCTGCCCGGGTTGCGGGCTCGATCTCCAGTGGGGGGCGTGCAGGAGGCGGTCGATCTATAATTCTCTCTCATCATGGATGTTTCTGTCTCTCTCTCGCTCTCCCTTCCTCTCTGAAATCGATCTTTTTAAAAAAATGTTTCTTTGCAAATCAAATCGTTCCTTGACATGTGACCGGGAAGGAGGCGTGCTGTCCTCCTAACGCCGTCTGTCCGTCCCTCCCGCAGGCACGCTTACACAGGCCCCTCAAGAGCCTCGATGATGGAGCGCCGTGTGAGGACGAGGACGAGGACATGGACCGGGCCAGCAAGTCAGTAATGGGGTTGGATGACCTCCCAGCCGCGGGGCTTGGGCAGAGGTCGTAGGTCACACAGGGTACTTGAGAGTGCGCACCCCCAGGCATCGGATGTCACCCCCTTGTGAGGCTCTTCACCTGTCTCGTGGGGGGTGAATCTTGAGACGGGAGAGCAGGGTGGGCCTGGGCTGGCTGGTTCTTGGGAAGCAAGGATGCCTGCGGATGTGGGGGACGTCGGGGACGTGGGGGGCAGGGGAAGTAGGAAGCCACCCACGTTATACCCTGGCTCCCCTCCTCCCCACCCCGGGAGGGGGCAGGTTCAGCATCAGAAACAGGGAAAGTCCCTGGAAACAGACTGAGCCGGGGGATCGGAGAGACTTAGGTCTACGGTGCAACCCACAGTGGTGAAGAGGAATTTTACCATAAAATAAGGGAAATAATAATCATAATAGTGTCTGTTTGACTTCTCAATGTTAACCTACAAGGGTGTGACCAATAAACATTCCTTTCCGCTGTTCCGTCTTGGTCTGTACAAGGGAATATGCGTTCTTCCCTAAGACGGGCGACTAAATAAGTACAAGGATAAACCATATAAAAATATCGAACGTGAACTTGACCCCAGCACATGGCGCAAGCGTTGGGTCTACCATTTCGAAGGCCAAAGTCCCAAGTCCCACAGAATCGGCCTGGGTGACATCCCGGCTTTTTTGCTTCCTGGTGAAGGCGCCGTAGACTTGCCGGCTGCACGTTCTTTTTTTAGAAAAATATGTTTTTGTTGATTTTTAGAGAGAGAGGGCGGGAGAGGGATGGAGAGACAGAAACGTCGATGAGAAACATCATCGATCGGCTGCCTCCTGCACGCCCCCTTCTGGGGATCGAGTGCACAACCCGGGCGTGTGCTCTGACCTCTTGGTTCTTGAGTGGACGCTCAACCACTGAGCCACACGGGCCGGGCCCGGCTGCATGTTCTTCATGCAGCTGCTCGGAACTCCCGGTATGTGCCTGGGCTGGACATCCTCCCCAGGGTGAACTTGGCCACGGACCAGCCTCCGTCTTCTCGCTGTTCCCCCGAGCGGGCCCTGGAAGGGAGGCGGCGAGAGGCGGGGCCCAGCAGACCATGTGGTCGACCGGCCCCCAGAGCGCGTCCCGTGTCCCCGCAGGCTGTCCTCGGAGGACGGAGAGGAGGCCGCGGCTTATTCCTACGAAAGCGATGACTCGGTGGAGACACGAGGGAAGACACTGTACTCGGGGGAGATGGACCTGCTGGGCGAGATCCTGGACACGCTGAGCACCCACAGCTCGGACCCGGGCAAGCTGGCGGCGGCCAAGAGCCTGGACTTCTTCCGCTCCATGGACAACATCGACTACCCGCCCGCGGTGAGTGTGCTCCGGCCCCGGAGTTCAAGGCCCCGGCCCTCCCGTGGCTGCGACGGCCCCAGGCTGTCCTCTTAGCTCATACACGTGTCGGACCTCTAAGGGGCACGTGCCCCAACTTCAAAAATACTCTAACGTTGAATCGTGAAGAATTAATTGTAGTAAAAACAAATATTAAGTGTTTTCCCTTTTATTCAGCCAACTCTGGTAGTGGTTGTCAGGAATTGAAATTCTTTGGCCAAGTAGTAGCATTTCCTGACAACCTAATTCCATAGTTGTCTTTTTGGGGGGGGGACTTTTATAAAACATGAAATGTCCCCACTATATTTTCTAAAGTTCCTTGATCTTAAAATAGACTAAATTTTTGCCGTCTTGCCTCAAAACGGAGCTGTACTTTTAAACAAATTGACCTGAATGCTTTAAAAACACTAGAGCTAGCCCGGCTGGCGTGGCTCAGTGGTTGAGCATCGACCTATGAACCAGGAGGTCACGGTTTGATTCCCGGTTAGGGCACAGGCCTGGGTTGCAGGCTCGATTCCCAGTGTGGGGCGTGCAGGAGGCATCGATCCATGATTCTCTCTCATCACTGATGTTTCTCTCCTCTCTTTCTCTCCCTTCCTCTCTGAAATCAATGGAAATATACATATTTTTAAAAAATATCCTTGGATGAGGATTAAAAAAGAACTAAATAAAATCTTGGACAGTCGCTAAAGCGATGCCCTCATGGTATCAAAGACGTTCCTGAATGCACTGTTTCCTCTTCCAGAATAAATCCAATGCCCCGAGCGAGGACAACCTGGCGGCCCTCTGTGGCGGGTCCGGGGACCAAGGCGACTGGCACCGGGGCCAGGACGACAGCGCCCTCCACGGCCGACACCTCCCCCCATCCCCCAGGAAGCGGGCCTGCTCCAGCTGCGCCACGGGCTCGCTCTTCAGCCTGAAGGAGGAGAACAGTGCCAGGCCCCTCGACGGGGCCCCCGGGAGCAGCCCTCATGGGGCAGACCAGCTGGCCTCCCCCTCTGAGCTGGGTGTCCTTCGGGCTCCTCCGGACGCTGCCCGGACTGAGGAAGGGAAAGCAGACAAGGAGGAAACACTAAGCCAGGCCCCAGACGATCTGCTGATCCCCAGCCTCGAGCGCCGGCCGTCCTCCTCGGTCCCGTGGGAGAAGGAAGGGAACGGCGGCCAGGGGGCTCCGGGAGACCCTGGGCCGCTCCACGAAGCCGCGTCGCTGTGCCCCGCGGCGCCCGCCTTCCAGCCCGACGGGAACGTTCTGGGGGGAAGCACGAGTGGAAACCAGGCCTCCGTCAAGAACTGAGGGACAGCCTCGGGCGTCCACACGTCTCGGGAGACACTGGAGGGTCCCGCGGGACCGTGCAGTAAACAGTTACTTGTAGGCATGGCAACGCTTGCTGTTGTCTAGACATTTTCGTTTTCATGGGAGACATCGCCCGCGGATCTGGTGGGTCCGTGAGACCCACTGATCTTTCGGGGTGAAAGCTACTTCTTCTACTGTGCTCTTCAGTCAGGTACTAGTGTGTGTGTGTGTGTGTGTGTGTGTGTGTGTGTGTGTGTGTGGAGAGTATCATTGGACACGTGACTTCCCAGGATTGGTGCTTACCGCCCCGCATTTTATTTAAACGGAGGATGCGTAAGGAAGCCTTGCACGTGACCCGGCGCTACTCCACGCATCTGGTTGAGCAGGAACCGATCCAGTTAGCAAAACGTATCCGAACTCCCCTCCAACTGCTGAAACTCTTGACCCACGATTGCCTTAATCTTCCGCCGCTAGTCAGCAAGCGTAGCCACTCACGGAATCGCCTGTCAGCCCTCCCAGAGACGTTAGACGTGGCCTGCGGAGCAATAACGCCTTTCTAGTCGTTGAGTCCAGGACAAAAATCTCTCTCTCTTTTTTGTGTTTTTTTTTTTTTTCATTTTTAATGAAAAGCTCTTGTGGACGCTGTAGCCACGTCTTCCAAAAAACAAGTCTCCGGGTCCATGCCTTTCACACGGGGAGCTTCTTGCATGACAGCGTGAAGGGAATGCCTCCTGTTTACACACGAGACACTTTCCACGCCTCCCCCCAGCCTCTCGGGGAGGCCCCTCTTCCTCCTCCGTCCCCTCAGAGAGCCAAAGGCCACCCACACTGTCCTGACTTTTTAAGTTCTGATCTTTTTCTTTCCTGAACTAATACTTCTCTAAATTGCTTATATCTTCAAGTTGGGCTTTAAAGTAACTGACTTTATATGTTAGAGGTTTTAAACTTCCAGGAAAATTGTCCAGGAGGTCCTGATCTCCCGTCCATCCCTACCCACAGTTCCCCTGTTCTAATAGCCCAGGTCAGTATGGATGGTCCGTTCATCACAATCAATGAATCAGTATTTATTTTTAAATATATTTTTTACTGATTTCACAGAGAGGAAGGGAGAGGGAGAGAGAGCGAGAGAAACATCGATGAGGAGAGAGTATCACGGATCAGCTGCCTCCTGCACGCCCCCTACCGGGGATCGAGCCCGCAACCCGGGCATGTGCCCTGACCGGGGATCGAACTGTGACCTCCTAGTTCATAGATCGATGCTCAACCCCTGAGCCATGCCAGCCGGGCTTCGTGAGTCAGTATTGATGGTCCACGCCCCTTTCGGACGTCCTGAGTCTCCCCTGCTGTCCTTTCTCTGTCCTAGGCCCCTATGGCTGTCATGTCTCCTTAGATCCCCCCTTGGCTGGGAGAGCTGCCCAGCCCCTCACGGGTACCATTTCCCTCGAGGTCTTTTCAGCTGGATCCGTGCCTTGCTGACCACGCGGAGTCAGCGTTCGCGTCCACGTTAGGAACAAAAGCCAAACCAAACACTCGCCGCGCTGCGCCGGGAAACCATCCGAAAGACTAGCAGCGAGGATTCCTGTTTCAGCCCATGGAACCGTTGGGTATTCAACGTCTGCTCGTCAGCTGGACTCCCCAGTGCCCCGGTGGACATGGGGGGAATGAAGTGAAATTCACGTGAGTTCTGCCGTGGACAGAAGTGTTCTGTGCTACTCGGCTCCTCTCATCTGTTCCCACGGAGCCAGCCATTTGCAGATTCCCCTGCTCCTGGGGTTTTACGTGTTTGAAGACCTAACACCTGTTTGTCTGACAAGGAGACTTGTGTAGATGAGGGAGACGGGCTCTCCACAGAGCCCGGGTTCTCCCCGGAATCCCCCCCCCCCAGCCTGCATCCTTCGCCCTTAGCGGGGGTACCTGTGGCATTGCAGGGGGAGGAAGAGCAGCGTGTGAACGCCAGGGCTCTTGCTCTGTTAAGGGAGAGTGTTAGGAAGTAGCATGAGGAGTGTTGGTAGCAGAATGGTGACCTCCTTTCGCATGTTTTAGAAAAGCACCCGATTATAGCATGATCGTCGTTCTATTAAAAACGAACAGCCCTCTCATTTAGGAACTAATCACTGACTCTTCGTCCTGGACACATGCAAGGAGCCGTATCTGAGGACGGAGGGAAAGGAAACGGTGGACATTGTCCCTGCTGCGGAGGGACCCGTTAAAAGGGATTGCAAATATCAGTAATAGTGATGATCATGATGGTAATAATAATAATAATAATAATAATAATAATAAATTCTGCTTAGATGTCATTAACCCAAGATTCTAATACCAAAAAAGCCTCCTAAAGCTACTTCATCTCATACTTGCTCTAAGTCAGAACCACAGTGCCATGTCCCAGCTCATGACCTTTCTCTGTAATTATATGAAGAATCTAGAATAATGCTGCTACCCGAGGTACCTACTTTTATTTTTATTTTTTTAAATATATTTTTATTGATTTTAGAGAGGAAGGGGGATGGAGAAAGAGAGAGAGAGAAACATCCATGATGAGAGAGAATCACGGATCGGCTGCCTCCTGCACGCCCCACACTGGGGATGGAGCCCGCAACCTGGGCATGTGCCCTGACCGGGAATCGAACCCTGACCTCCTGGTTCCTAGGTTGACGCTCAATCACTGAGCCACGCCGGCCGGGCTCTAATCCGCTCCCTTTTGAATGAAGACTGTATGTGACAGCTCTGTCACTAACTCCCTAATAAGATCCAGGGTTTGGATGAGTCAGCTGTGTCTTAAACTGGGTGAGGAAGTTCGGCTCCTGTGCCAGAGGAGAAAACTGTGAATATTCTCAGCATCAGTAGCTCTTCCTTCTCTTCTAGAAAAATCTGGATTTTCGGGGGGAGGAAAAAATTACTCTCACGAATACATTTTTGGATGCGAATGCCATTTTGTTTAGCATAAGACACCTTGATTCTCTGGGCCGAGATTTGTCCATGGGAACACAAGTTTAACAATGTCACATGATGAAAAAAAAAAAAAAAAAAGACTGCCAGATGAGTCCCCAGATCTAGTTTCTCCAAAGCGCCTCATGACATGGGAAGGGGTTCTTTCAAATGGGGTCAGTCCTGGGGTCTGTCTTACGCGGAGCCCGCCCTCTGGTCAGTGTCTGTGTCTTCAAGCCTGTTTGAGAGAGAGGATGATTTTGATTTGTTCTAGAAAGTTCTGTGTGTTTAGAAAGAAGGATGTTTCATTTTGCAAATGATAGGATTTTTGTGCAATATCGTTTCTTGCATCATTTCTTCAGATACATATGCAAATCTGCTTTGGTAGCAGATGCCTTAAGGTGTTCTTGTTCGGTATTTGTGTAAAACTGTATGTAGTACTGCCCCCGGTGATGTGTTCAGGGGGAAAAAATGTATAGTGTTTCCGTGGTTGGCAGGAGAAGTGTGTTTGTTTATTTAAAATGATTGTGGCCTGTGCATCCTCACGAACTGCCTCAGCAACAGTAAATATGCAAGAAGAACCCGCAGCCTTAGGTGAGGGTTGGCCATGCTGTGTTTTTAAAGGACACGGGCACAGGGCAGCGTGTGGATGCTACGTGTCCATTGAACAAACACCCAGCCCGCGCCACGCCAATCGAAGGGGCATTTGTCGGGCGACGCCCGCAGCTGGGCACCGCCTGTGAATGAAGTTCATTTCTTTGTGTGTGATGTACAGTCTGTTGCACCTTCCAGCTTCTCCAGGTTTCTACCTTTACGATACTTGAATCCAGCAAGAAAGCACTGTGGGAGTTCTGTAGCCCGGGATACAATATGCAAATCTACCAAAAAGCAAACAAAACAAAGTGAAGGTACAGACTCAAAGGTACTGAGCAGCGGCGTCCGCCGGATGCTGTGTTCGCTCCCTGCCTGGCATGAAGGAATCGCGAGCCACACAATCGTTTGTCTTCAAAGGCTGCAGAACCACAAAAAGGTTACCTCGTTGATGTGAGACACCCCTCAGTCTCTCGGTCCGTGGAACTCCCGTTCTCCGTGGGGTCGCCTGTTCATGTCCCTCAAGAAGGGACAACGAGGGACACGAACAAATCGGCCTCTGGTTGGTCCCGTGACGTCGAGGATGGGACGGAAGAGGCTGGGTGCGTCCTCCAGGTACCACACCCCTCCGTCGGCCTCCTTCAGGGAACACCCCTCCTCCCTCTACACACTTGACTTGCGACCCATTTCACCATCGGACGCCAAACACGAGCTTTCTTGCATCGGCTGTGGTTTCGGTGTTGACACCGCAGGCAGGCAGGCAAGACGTGGGCGAGACCCCCCAGCTTCCTGTGCACCCAGCTTTCCTGCAGACGTGGTCCGCGAGGGGTTCCGAGTTGAACTTGCCCCTTGAGTGTTTCTTTCGCTTTAACGCAGTAGCTGTTTAGAAGGCCTGGGCCCTCTGCGAGACACGGGGCATGGAGACGGGCTCCACTGTGCTTGCGTCCAGGAGGCTGCAGTAGGAATCATCTCAAAGGCTGACTACTACTGAGAGAACATTGTGTAGAAAAGGATTGTTGGGGGGATTTTAAAAATAAATATGCAGATATGAATATTGGATGAACTACGCATTACCATAAAGTGCCCGACAATGCAGTTATGAAATAAAATCAAGATTTGTAACCCAAACTTCACATGGCGGTGTGGCTCTTCTCTTATAACCAGGCAGGAAACCCCTTCGTTTCTCTAGGTGACCGATGGGGGGGCCCTACCATCCCTGCCTCAGCTTTACCTCATTGCAGACTCCAGCCTACATCATCCCGATGGGTGTGGCCCCCTCACTTTGTTCGGGTCCACGATCGTGGGACAGGCACACAGAGTGTTACTAAGCGTACCAGGCCCAACTGGCGTGGCTCAGCGGTTAAGTGTCGACCTAGTGAGTCATGGATCGGCTGCCTCCTGCACGCCCCACACTGGGGATCGAGCCCACAACCCGACCATGACCAGGAATCGAACTGTGACCTCCTGGTTCATAGGTTGATGCTCAACCACTGAGCCACGCCAGCCGGGCTCAGTCCTGTGGTTGTAACACGTGGAGAAATAAAACAACCAAACGAGGCAGCAGGTCCCCGGGGCGTTGCTTGCGGGAGTTGGCCGCGCACTTCCCTCCGGATCTAACACACGTATCAGGCGGCGATCAGGAAGGAGCTGGCTCCCAGCCTCCGTGTCGGGAAGCGCGGCATCGAGCCAGCAGCACCTCGTCCGGGAGCAACAGTGAAATCGCAGCCACGTGTCGCGTCCAACTGTCAGTGTCAGCGACGAGCGCTCCTCGTTGGCGCGCGGCCGCCTGAGCTCAGCACATTCCGGCTGCCTCGCTGAGACGCGGGTAATTGTCCTTGTCGTTACCCGGTTGCCATGGATTCCTTTCTCCTCCATCAGCAGGTTCTTTGAATCGATGCCGCGATGTGGTTTGACTGCCATCAGCACAATCGGACCTGGATGGAAAGTTTGAGATGTACTGGGAACGAAGCCCGTCCGTGCCCTTGCTCATTTCCAAGTGCAGCAGCTAATCCTCCCGGGAGGCCTTGCCACTGCGGGCCTGGGCCTACCGTACCCCAAACACACTGGGGGGCCTGGGCCTACCGTACCCCAAACACACTGGGGGGCCTGGGCCTACCCGTTCCCCAAACACACTGGGGGGCCTGGGCCTACCCGTTCCCCAAACACACTGGGGGGCCTGGGCCTACCCGTTCCCCAAACACACTGGGGGGCCTGGGCCTACCCGTTCCCCAAACACACTGGGGGGCCTGGGCCTACCCGTTCCCCAAACACACTGGGGGGCCTGGGCCTACCCGTTCCCCAAACACACTGGGGGGCCTGGGCCTACCGTACCCCAAACACACTGGGGGGCCTGGGCCTCTGACGAGGCGAAGGTGTGCAAAAAAATGTAGGCTTCAGAACCGTGTCTTATGTGAGCGCTATGTTTTTTTCAAATATATATTTTATTGATTTTTTACAGAGGAAGGAAGAGGGATAGAGAGTTAGAAACAGCCATGAGAGAGAAACACCTTCTACTGGGGATGTGCCCGCAACCAAGGTACATGCCCTTGGCCGGAATCGAACCTGGGACCCTACGGTCCACAGGCCGACGCTCTATCCACTGAGCCACACCGGTCAGAGTGAGCGCTGTGTTTATTCCTTCCCCGAAGCTAATTAGCGGAAAGAAACTCAGTGGTGAGTGACAGTATTTCTCCAAGTTGTAATTCGAGGAGACTGCCATTTGGGTGCGTCTTTCCTGGGGGCCACATGAGAGCAGGGGGAGATTGCGGAGGGAGGAAGACTCCGGGCCACTGGCCAGGGCTCTGTCCTTGCAGAAGCCGGGACGGAGATGTGGGCCATTGGGATTAAGCACAATTCCCAGAGTCCATTTGTGACTCTGTCATTCATGAATGCCTCCGAGTCTTTGCCAAGGGGGCTGGGGAGCAAGCGGGTTCTTCATTCAGAGGTCATTCAACTATGGAAACCTTAAGAATGATCATCGACCTCTACTGCATTGTCAATCATGAGATGTCTCTGGTTATCCTCAGAAAACTACCTTTTTACCTTTAAAGGTAGAATAGGTAAAGGGTTGATACCCCTGTGAAGTGCTAGTGATGTGCTTGAACTAGTCCTTGAATTTATTTTAAACTTGAAGAATGGTGGGTATGTGTTTTTGTTGTTTTTAATATATTTTTATTAATTTCAGAGAGAAAGGGAGAGAGATAGAAATATTAATGATGAGAGAGAATCATTGATTGGCTGCCTCCTGCATGCTCCCTTAGGCGAAGGCAAACAAGAATGTAGCTGATGAGTTTGAATTCTTCTTTTCCTTCGGACGCCCATGTTTCAACCCAGAGCAAACGGAGATCAAGGGAAGGTCTCGTGGCCCAACCAGCCGGTGGTTCCCAGCTCAGTGCAGCTTTGGACTGTCCAGGTAGGATGACTTGCAAAAGCCCGATTTTCCCAAACAACTGATAACAACTCGACGGTGATTGGAAAATTCCCTCTTCCCTCTGCAGACCCGCGGGCCTGGGTGTCAGCAGCGTTTCCTCCCCCACCTCCCGGAAGGTGAACATTGCTTGCAGGGGCCTCTGGCTGATGGCTGGGCTCGGACTGGAAGGGGATGGGTGGTGGCTGGGGCAGGGCCGAGATAAAGAGGAAAAAGGAGGTTTTTTCCCAGAAAAATAGCTGCTTATCCCCTGGGAGACCAAGCATCGCTGAGGCGTTTTTGTTTCCTTTTTTGGCTCCGGCTTCTGGGTGGGGAGGGGAGTCCTCGGATTAGATCTGCGAGGAGCCGGACCAGGGAGGGAGCCTGCCAAACTCGCCGAGTCCTGGGTGGGCCAGAGGGCTCGGACCATCCATCATCCCACCGGCCGGGTGGCGGGGCTCACCGCACGGCAGGGAGGCCACTTGCTCGGGGCAGCTTTTCAGTAGGTTTGGATGTTATAGATGTTGGGGGATTGCCCAGTGTTTTCTAGTCTCCTCGAGCTAGTCTTTCTCAATGTCTTACCTAAGTCTCTCTTTTTTAAATAGATATTTTTATTGATTTCAAAGAGGAAGGGAGAGGGAGAGAGAGAGAGAAACATCAATGATGAGAGAGAATCATGGATCAGCTGCCTCCTGCACGCCCCACACTGGGGATCGAGCCCGCAACCCAGGCCTGTGCCCTGACCAGGAATCGAACCGTGACCTTCTGGTTCATAGGTCGATGCTCAACCACTGAGCCACACCAGCCAGGCTGAAAACAGTATTTTCTTTCCTTTTTATTTTTCTTTATTTCTTTTTGGTTAATCCTCACTAGAGGATATTTTTCCATTGACTTTTTAGGGAGAGTGAAAGAGAGGGAGAGACAGAGAGAAACATCGATGTGAGAGAAACACATCGATTGGTTGCCTCCTGTATGAGCCCTGACCAGGGCCCAGGCCGGGGAGGAGCCTGCAACCGAGGTACGCGCCCTTGGCCAGAATCGAACCCAGGTCCATTTGGTCCGTAGGATGATGCTCTATCCACTGAACCACACCGGCTAGGGTTGAAAACAGTATTTCCAATCCACGATCAGGAATCTGTGGATGTGGAGGGCCAGCGGTACGGATAGTCTACTGTTGACTGGACTATTTTGTGTATTGTATACTGTATTCTTACACTAAAATAAGCTGGAGAAAAGAAAATGTTATTAAGAAAATCATTAGGAAGAAAAAACACAATGACTGTACCTATTGAAAAAAATCTGCACTGTGCGCTTCAACCCAGGTGGCTCGTAGGTCAAGTGCGTATGCTTTTAGGGTTCTAGGCGGTTCTCTGAGGCAACCTTTCAGGTCTATTTCACTCTCCGTCAACAGCCACCATCTTTGCATTGTGCATTCGAGTTAGTGGGAGAGAAGCGTGAAGCCAGGGGTGCTGATGAGCAAGAACAAGATCCCGTTTTACATTTTCCAAACCCGTGTTTCCCTCTGTGAAGTCTTGGCTCACGAAGCGCTCTCTCTCCCCTTTGGCCTGAACGGTCATTTTTCTCCGTTTTTATGGGAGGACGCTATCTGGACGTGTATTTCAGCAGAGAGTTTTCTATGGGAACTGAGATAAGAAGTGAGGAGAAATACACTTTGACCCCTCCCACTGTTCTCAGCCCAGACCCCCCCCCTCCCCCTGGGACACCCGGCCGGTAGGCGCATTGCCATCCCCATGGAGCTATGTGATATCCGTCTTCCCATTCCCACAGGCTGTCGAGGGTAATCGGGGTGTCTGGAGAGAGAGCAGGGACGGCCAACCTGAAGAACAAGCTGTTCCTCTTCTTGATGGCGTGCAAGAACCCTGTTGGGGAAAAGTTCATGGATGCATGTGGCCAGTGCCAAACTCATTAAACCCCCGGGGGGCACGGGCTGAAGGACCAATGCTTCTTCATGAAGAGTCACTTTCTCGGGGAAGCGCTAGGGGGCGCTGTGACGAGACGGCTGCACATCTTCCATCTCTTAAAAGGCCAGGAGAGCAAGGCCCGAGTGCTCGTGGCCGAGCGCTCACGTGACTTCTGCTGGCTTTCAGGGCTGACCTGCAGCTGCCCGGCCAACGCTCGCTGCTCCCTGGCCATCATTCAGAGCTTAGCTGACCTCCAGCCCAGGCTGCCCCGCAGGTTCCCATAGAGGACTCAGGGTGAGGCCCTTGTCAAGCAAAGACGCCTGTATTAATGAATCCTTGTAAAAGACAGGGCAGATTGTTAGAAGCTAAGCAGCACTTTATGGTGAGATGAGATCCAGTGGTATGAAGGGGTTGTGCCCTGGCTGGTGTGGCTCAGAGGATAGAGCCTCGGCCTGCAGACCGAAGGGGCCCGGGTTGGATTCGGGTCAAGGGCACATACCTCCGTTGCAGTCTCCTCCCCGGCCTGGGCCTTGGTCCGGGCGCATGCAGGAGGCAATCAATCAATGTGTTTCTCTCTCACTGATATTTCTCTGTCTTTCCCTCTCTCTTCCACTCTCTCTAAAAATCAATGGAAAAAATATCCTCAGGTGAGGATTTAAAAGA
>NW_006295823.1:188863-189975 GCF_000327345.1 Myotis davidii | reverse complement strand
CAGGCCGGAGAAAACAGCAGCGAGAGCCAGTGACTGGGGCGCATGTGTTTGCTGAGCTCATCGCGAGAGGCCCTGGCAGCCCTCCTCATTCTGATCCTGAATGCCTTTGGCTTTTTTAAAAAAAATCTTAAACATATTTTTATTCATTTCAGGGAAGAAGGGAGAAGGAGAGAGAGAGAGAGACAGCAATACATCCGGGAACTACGCTTTGAGAAACCCTTCTCCACACTCGCCTTGTTGAGACACCTGATGATGTGACCATCGGCTTGAAAAGAGAGCGAGACCCCACATCTTCCCTGTCTACTCAGCCGGCTGCATTCTCCATCCGCAGTGGGTACCATGATTGGGGAACATCAAGCCAAGATCATGGTGATGGGGGGAGGGGGGAATGGGGAGGGGAGAGCTTGCCTTTGCCCTCTTTAGTCTGTCTTCTCCCTCTTGGATAGACATGGACCAGGCCAGAAAGATGCCATTTTCTCATTATGGCTCATATAGCAGTGGTGGTGGGAGCCTTTCCCGCCTCTGTGTCAGCATTAAGGATGTCCGACTACCGGCACTAAGCCATCAGTCAGACATCCCCTGAGGGCTCCCGGACTGGGAGAGGGCACAGGCCGGGTTGAGGGACCCCTTCCTGCCTCAAGTGCATGAATTTCATGCACGGGGCCTCTAGTAGATATATAGTTTTCATTGATTTCAACGAGAAAGGAAGAGGGAGAGAGAGATAGAAACCTCAGAGATGAAAGAGGTTCATGGATTGGCTGCCTCCTGCATGCCCCCTGCCGGGGATGGAGCCCACAGCCTGGGTCTGTGCCCTGACCGGGAACCAAACCTTGACCTTCTGGTTCCTAGGTCCACGCTCATCCACGGAGCCACGCCAGCCGGGCAGCATCTTCTCATAATGGGAATAACCCCCCAGCAAACATTCCTCATACGTAACAGCAAATGCAGAATATTTTCATTTGATGACGAAGAAGGGATACGCAAACTAGAATTTCCCTTGAACTTGTGCCGCGAATTTTCGGAAAGAGATGATCTTGCAGATAGCTTTTGAAGTCCTGGATTGTTCACGAGGGTTAAACAGTTTCTAGTTGTGCGGGGGAATGGAGAGGGGT
>NW_006295823.1:188071-188830 GCF_000327345.1 Myotis davidii | reverse complement strand
GTTGGGGAGAAGTGGGGGACCGGTCACCGATCGAGGAAACTTGGTTTAAAAACTTCATGAACTTCCAAGTTGGGGTGGGGGTGTGGAGAAATGAAAGGAAAGCACAGGTCCCCTGGAGTGGCATCTCTTGAATCTAATTAGCAGGCGGCTGGCATCACCATGGTCCCTCCGAACCACACGGGTCGCTGCCTTTGGACGCCCGTCAAAACGAGTCAACATCTGTTTGCTATTTTGACGGTGTAGTCCCAGTATTGCCTTGGGTCAATTACAACTTTCTTCAAAAAGCGACCGTGGCCTCGCCATCGTCTCCCCGGTTCCCCTTGAAAGAGAAATCACCAAACGGCTTGCCAGGCCGTGTGAAATATTACATGGAGGCGGCGGGTGTCACAGCTCAGTGTCACCCGGGTCCGTGGCGGGGAGGCCGGGAGCCGCTCCCAGGCCCTCTCAGCCATTCGGACGGGGCGGCGGCGATGGGCTGAGACTGGTTTTAATTTCACTTTCATGGAAAACAGAGACGACCATGTACCAGATGTTTGTCTCACGTCAGGTTCCGCGAGCATCTCGGGGTAAATTGCAGCGAGACTTCGAACAGAGATCTTGGAACGCTTGTTGGGAGTTAGGGATTTTGAAAGACATGTCAAGCTGTGATTGGCTAGAGCAGCGGTTCTCAACCTTCTGGCCCTTTCAATGCAGCTCCTCATGCTGTGACCCAACCATACAATGATGTTCGTTGCTACTGCTATGACCGGCCAGATGTTT
>NW_006295823.1:183700-187866 GCF_000327345.1 Myotis davidii | reverse complement strand
GAGAGAGAGAGAGAGAGAGAGAGAGAGAGAGAGAGAGACACCAACAAAAATATATACACACTTTAACAGCTGTTAGCTCAATTAATGTTTCTTTCTTTTCAGATTTGAGCCACTGGAATTAATAATTATTCAAAGCATATATATACATTTTGGGGGGACAGCCCTTATCTACATAAAATACCACCCCAAACTTGATAAATTTTATAGGGATTTTCGGAAAGGATGCCTAAACACTATCTATCTATAGGAAGGTTTTTGAAATTGGTCTTGAGACCATTTTGTTGCAGTTTTGAAGGAAAACTATTTCAACAGAAGTGAAATATACAATATATTTGATGGCCGAATATTCGCCTGTCTTTATTCGATTTTTCCAATGCTTATTTAAGTGCGTTTTGTGGAGCGAAGCAGTTTGGGGGAAAATGCAGTAAAAGAACAGACTGACGCGACTTAGTCTTCATAACAATTCCATTCCTGCGAATGGAAGTCGGGTTTTCAGAGCGCTGTGATTGGAATAACATGTCATACCCCAAACACTTCAAATTCCACGGGGTGAAACGTGATCTGTGGCCATACATTGTCCTCCTCGGGCTACGCTTTCCTGGTAAGCGCTTGGTTCCTTAAATCCTCTAAGTCCTTAGGCCTTTTCTAGTAAAATAATAGTATTTTCCCCCAATGCTTTCACCTCTTTAATAATGAATTGTTATCCTTTGGGGAAAAAATGGTCTCTCTTCAAGCGATTGGCGCTGCTGAGGGTACCGGGTGCATTCGTCTAAGATTGTCAGAGGGAAATTGAAAACAGCCCAGCTTTTCGCTGCAAATATTCGCTGCGAAGCAGCCGTGGCCACGCTTCTCTCACAGTGGCGTTGCTGCGGGTTCTGTACCAGCCCATCCTACGGGTTGGGATCCCAAGGCTATACCTTTAAAAAGATATATTTTTTAATTGATCTCAGAGAGGAAGGGAGAGGGAGAGACAGATAGAAACATCCATGATGAGAGAGAGTCATGGACCGGCTGCCTCCTGCACGCCCCACACTGGGGATCGAGCTTGCAACCCGGGCCTGTGCCCTGACCGGGAATCGAACCCTGACCTCCTGATTCCTAGGTCAACTCTCAACCACTGAGCCACACCCCCGGTCGAGCAGGATCCTGAGGCTATTAATTTGGCAGCAGGAAACCCAGCGGAAGAAACAATGGTTTGTTAGCTCCCATGCCTCCTCCTAGACAGGAAGAGAACCCGTGGAACCATGTGCTATTTTGTCTTGTTGGTCCAGGCCTGGCCCTCCGCCCCACGTGCCCTGCAGTTTCAGTCTACACCCTCCTCCCCTGGCTGCATCCCTACGTCCCCATAGCTTCTCCCGGACACATTCCTCAGAACCCCATGGACACATTCCTCAGAACCCCATGCGTCTGTGCCCCGGGGCACCCCACCTTTCAGCCACAAACTCTAAGCCAGCGGTTCTCAACCTGTGGGTCGCGACCCCTTTGGGGGCAGAAGGACCCTTTCACAGGGGTCGCCTAAGACCATCGGAAAACACATCTATAATGACATATTGTTTTTGTGATGAATCACTATGCTTTAATGATGTTCAATTTGTAACAATGAAATTGGGGGTCACCACAACATGGGGAACTATTAAAGGGTCGCGGCATGAGGAAGGTTGAGAACCGCTGCAAAAGCAGATCCCCGTGACACGCAGACCTGGACCCTCTCAGCCGCCGCCGCCACCAAGACTTGAACTTGACTTGTGACCCTGGTGTATATCCCCGTGGGAGGGTCTACTGCTTCCTGCCTGCCATTCTTCTTGATTCTCATCTATCCCACTCCCGCCCCCGGCCCCCCAGCACACTCCTGGGAACGGTCGCATCGGCCTGCAATCTGCGAAGAGCCGGGCGCTGGATGTGCAGACCCCAGAGTGGGATTGGTTAGAGTTTTGGGCTGCGGCTCTCGGGGGCTCAGATGCTGCCCGGGCCGGGGTTATGGATGATGCCCACCCGGCTTGTTAGCCGGGAAGCGGCCAGGCGCCCACACTCATTCGTTTCCACTTGAACTTCCCCGGCTGCCATCATCTTCCATTACAGTGACACCCGCGCGGCAGAAGCCGGGGTTGCTGCTCTCCCAGCTTCGAAATGACGCCATTAAACGCCCCTTCGGAAGGGATCCGAGGCAACCCCGAGAAATTTATGGGGCTCCGGCCGGCCGTGGACCCCGTGGCCTTCCATCAGAGCTGGGCGAAGCGAGCCAGCGGGATCAATAGTTATTACGAGAGGTGGACGGGCCAACCAGGCAGATGATTCTAGAAGGTTTCTCTCCTGGGCAGGGCTGCACTCAAATCAAATTCGTTCTCACGCCAGCGACCTCAGGGGGGCCTGCAGTCGGTGAGCGGTTTGATGGATCCCACTGTGGAGAGCAATCGGGCTGCCCGCCTGGTGCCGTAGAAGGAATTGTGTTTCTGGTCCCCAGGTGGCTTCTCCCCTCGTTCTAATTGCATCTGGCAGGGAGTACCTGTGCCGTCCGCTGGGAAGCCGCCTCTGCCGGCAGCTCTTGCCCGGGGAAGAATTTCAACAATTCCCAGGAATTCCAGGCAAAAACTGTGCTCTAAAATATATAAAATATATAAATCCGCCATGCGTCAGTGACGATGCGTGCATGGCCTTGGTGTTCAGTCCTATCGCTGCATATTCTGAAAGTCCCGGGGCTAGAAAAAGATAGTTTTCACAGGAAATGTGTTTGTAGAAAAAAGACATCGGGTCACCGAGAATGAAGGAGAGACTCTGGTGGGGTGTCTTTTTTCATGAGAAAGAGAGGGGGAGAGGGGATGGAATATTTTAATTAGCCCATTTCCACCCCCCCTCCCAACTTCATTGAGATATAAATGACACATAACCTTGTGTAAGTTTAAGGTATACACGTGTTGATACGATACATGTACATGTTGTGTGTTGATGCGATACATGTACATGTTGTGTGTTGATGCGATACATGTGCATGATGTGTGTTGATGTGATACATGTACAGATTGTGTGCTGATGCGATACATGTACATGTTGTGTGTTGATGCGATACATGTACATGCAGTGAAATGATGACAAAAAACAAAAGTTGCGTTGACACATCCATCACCTCTCCTGCTGGCTTTTGAATGTGGCGAGAACTTTGCAGATCTCTCTCCTCTCTTAGCAGCGTTCACGTGTACGATACGGTATTGCCACCTACAGTCACATGAAGTACGTTAGAGCCCACGGACTTACTCGTCTTATAACTGAACGTTTGTACCTTTTGACCACCTTCACTCAATCCAGGATTAAAGGCTGCCTAAAAATGTATCATAGTGAAAAAGAATACTAGTAATTGCAATCGCACATTTACCATAGGATAGAATGTTATGTTGTAAATATTAATAGAACATAGAAGTTTTAATATCAACATAATGGTACGCTGTATGAATATTAATGCTATATCTAGAATATATAGCATATCCCAATATATTATTATTATTTTATTATAAATAACCTATTGAACTTGAAGAGTTGGGGTGATTGGGGGACAAAGACTAAAGAAAGAAGGGAAGCCTGAGAATGTGCTTCCTCCCTCACAATTATTCTGGCCTGCGACACAGACGTTTGCTTTTAGGATGGAATAACAGAAAATAGCAAAGAGTAGTTTCAAAAATTGCCGTATTCACTTACTTTTATTTATTAATTTTCTAAAATCTATTTTATTGATTTTTTACAGAGAGGAAGGGAGAGGGATAGAGAGTTAGAAACATCGATCAGCTGCCTCCTGCACACCCCCTACTGGGATGTGCCTGCAACCAAGGTACATGCCCTTGACCGGAATCGAACCTGGGACCCTTCAGTCCTCAGACCGATGCTCTGTCCACTGAGCCAAACCGGTTAGGGCAAGGGTTAAATTTTTTCAACTCTTCTCCATGATGTCTTTTTTAAAAAAACATTGCTTTGGGGAAAACAATCCTTGGTTGCCTTTTTAAAGTTTAAACGACAATCTAGGACTCAGTACTAAGTTTAACAGACCGTGGTGTACAATTACAGCTCATTCGGCGCATTCACAATAGCGGGGGGTCCCTGTGACATTGGAAATGACAAGACAGACACCCAGGTCTGCCCCAGTAGCATTTCCCGGGAAAATTCCCCTTTTGGAAACCAGT
>NW_006295823.1:183174-183622 GCF_000327345.1 Myotis davidii | reverse complement strand
ATCCTCGGATGAGAAAATCCTTCAAAGGTCCCTGCTTATCCTCCGAAGTTCAGAGCGAGCCCCGTTTGATTAAAAGTCTCTCTGCCTTTCATGAAGATTAGTTTTGCTTTGATTTTTTTGGCAAAGGAGCAGACGCAGGGGCAGGGCAGGCGGTCATTCCGGTTCACAGTGTCCGGAAGCGCTAGGCAATGGAGTGTGAGATGCTTTGGGGGACCATCAAGGGGAGACTGCGGGTCGGTGTTGGCTTATTGTCAACACTGATTGTCAACACTGAGGGCTGATGGTCAGGAAGTAGCCGGGCCTGCGGGACTGCTCAGTGGCCGTGGAATGTCCTTCTCATTGAAGATGGGGACAGCGCTCATGATGACCATTGCGATGAGTGATGCGCCATGTGACACAGGAAGGCTGGGTGCCCACACTTCGCCTTTAATCATTTTCTTTAAATATA
>NW_006295823.1:177142-183062 GCF_000327345.1 Myotis davidii | reverse complement strand
AAACATCCATGATGAGAGAGAACCATGGATCGGCTGCCTCCTGCACGCCCCCTACTGGGGATCGAGCCCCCAACCTGGGCATATGCCCTGACTGGGAATCGAACCCGGGACCTCCTGGTTCATAGGTTGACGCTCAAGCCCTGAGCCACGCCGGCCGGGCTTTAATCATTTCCTACAGGTGCTCAGTGTGATTGAATCAATTTTATACATTACAGCTACAGAGTTTATTACAAAGGACACACACGAAAAATAATTGTTTGTGCGGAAGCACTTTTAGTTACAAATACACAAATTAAATTGATGTATGAGTCTCCCTGGAGAAAACCTTTGTAAGACATCCCCGTACGGCCCTACAGAAAATTAATTACTTATTCTGTGCAACTGAACACAGAACGCTCCATTGCTTTATTTCCTCAGCATGTTTGCCAGGATCTGAAGTTGCCTGTGAAATATGGGGTCAATGGGTGTTAGGCAGACAATCTGAGTGACTCAAACACAGTCATAACGGCCCGACCTGCGTGGCTCAGTGGTTGAGCGTCGGCCTATGAATCAGGAGGTCATGGTTTGATTCCCAGTCAGGGCACATGCCCGGGTTGCGGGCTTGATCCCCAGTGTGGGGCGTGCAGGAGGCAGCCGATCCATGATTCTCTCTCATCATTGATGTTTCTTTCTCTCCCTCTTCCTTTCTCTCTGAAATCAATAAAAAATATGTATGTATATGAAAATATATATATAGCCATAATGTCTTGTTTCTCTATTATAATATACTAGAGGCCCGGTGCACAAAATTCGTGTGCAGGTATGGTCGCAAGGCTGGGCCTGAGATCAGGGCCATCTTCCCTAGCTGCCAGCAGCTGACCCTGCCACCCACCCCAGTTCCCTGTTTGCCATCTGGCAATCGGAGCCTGCCGGCTGGAGGGAAGGGACCGACACGTTGCCCTGCAGGCCCCGATCAGGCGATGAGTGTCCGTGTTGAGTGTCTGCCCCCAGGTGGTCAGTGTGTATCATAGTGACCAGTCGTTCCTCCGTTGGTCTATTTGCATACTACCCTTTTATTATATAGGATTCCTTGCACCTAGTGAAAAATTTTTTCTATATATTTCTCCAATATGCATTGCCTAAATAGGCTAAAATATTAAAGGGAGGGAGTGAGAGGAAACCAGAACGGGGGACCCATTTGTCAGAAGCCCACAAAATGCAGGTCCTATGAGGCGTTGCTTACGTGAGGAGCTGATATTAACTGATGACCTCCCGGGACCTACGAGTAGTAATTCGAATGGGAATGGTTGTCAGAGGACATCCTGGGGTCATGGAGGGAAATGTATCTTTCACTAGAAACAGGGAGAACCTGAGGGACCCCTCCCCTTTTCCTGCTGCTTTTAGGGGCCTGATCTGCGTCCTACAATCCCTCCCCACCAGGACAATCCAGGGAGGACTGACGCCAGACAGGCCCTGGCGCTGGCTCCTGGGCCCTGGGGTCCCGCTGGGCTGCTGGGTGGAATCTGATGTGGGGATGAGATCAGACAGGAAGCATCAAAGTGAGGGTGCAAGGCCCCAAAAGGCTGCCGACGACCTGGAAAGCAGCCGGGTGTAAGGCCGCCCTGCATTTTAACTGCTCACAGCGTTTCCACCTTCGGGGGCTTTGCAGAATCTCACGCTGGTGGCGGTTACATGCTCGGCCGGCTGCCCACTTCTATCATTTGTGTTTTCCCGATGAAGGCACCATCGGAATTGGATTATCATCCTTGAATCTTCCTACCTAGCTGTCTGAGCTGCTCAGAGCTTTTCAGTGGAACGAATTCGCCTGGCTTCCTCCTGCTTCTGTGGGGAAAGGAGAGGCTGGGATGCCCTTCGCCGCGAGATAAGGCCGGCTCCCGACGTGAGAGGCCACAGCTGGACGGCTGCTGCGAGCGGTCTTGGGAAAGCCGGTTAAGACAAGAAATATGGGGCCTTATTAAAATCTCAAGGGCGCTGGAGACAGGCAGGCTATAATGAATGGTATTGGAGTGTGGCCAGGTCGATGGTGTTAAACCTCATTCAAAGGACTAGATAAATCCGAGGCCCTGGCCTTGTGTGGAACCCTCCCCGTCCAAAAAGTGGTTCCTCCTGGCCCCGACTTTTGATGATGCTCCAGAATCGCTGTTTCATAGGTGACCCCGAAGGAATGCTGTCTTCGTTTTAATCACCCCGGGCTCTGCGAAAGCCAGGTGTTAACCAGCAAACACAGACAACCCTTATCTTTATGTGCCTTTTTGAAATGTATTAAGTCATCGAAGCAGGTTGTATTCGAAGGCGTTTAAATCACAAGACGAAATGGCCACCTACGGAAGAGTATTCCTCATTAAAAAATAAGTGCAGAAGAATGAGATCTCAGTTGTGATGTTGAACGTGGGGTGCACGGTTACAAAAGAATTTTATTGCCCTCGTCTAGGCAACACCTTCGTGTTAAAATAAAATGCTGTTAGCTTTAAGAGAAAGAGATGTAAATTTTCACTATTTGACAAAATTCACCCATTAATCGTTCATTCTATGCAGCTTACTCTAATCTTCCACCCCAGACTTCATTGAAGGTATTCTTCACTGAGAATTAAAATATTCTATAAACATGGGAAATGGAAACCCCACCCCACTACTCTTTTAATGTCCATACTGGACGAAGTTGGAAAACAATTTTTTTCAGGAGCTTCTCAATATAACATCTTCACTGATAAATTAGAAAATAAAATTTCTTTGCACACCTTTGTAATCGCCTGGCTGCTACCACTAGGACATTCATCTTCAGTTGGCTTTTGTATATTTTCTTGGAATTGAAAGGAAGCAAAGACGTCATCCCATTCAACCTACCACTCGATTCAGGGTCTTATCTCTCCTGTCCATGAACCATACAGAACCTCAATTCATCACAAGTGGTCGATGCTTTAATTATTCAAAAGTCACTCCTTTTATTAAACCGAATTTTACCTCTTCTCCTATCCACGCCAATTCGGAATCCCTCCTCCCAAAGAAAGGAAAATCCCTTTCATCATTATCTTGACCTGGGCACTTGATACCTGTGTGTTCCCTTCATAACAAGTTGACTGAGCTGTAAATGTTGGACAAGCACACTTTTCTTTGCTTGTGCGTTATACTTCAATCAAATGTTTACAAGAGACAAAACCAAAATGGTAGAGGGGTCGCCGTATCTGGTTCGCTATGGTTTTTACAATAGACTGTAAAGTGTAATTTTGAGAGGGATGTTTTTAAAGAACTCCTTGAAGAAGGCAATCAACATTAGCTTTAGCAGGAGAGTGCCTGTGACTCATGAAAAGTTTCACTCAGACCTTCCGTGTTGGGGTCCGACTACCATGAGAGGAATTGAAAAAGAGGCTGCAGTTTACACAGCTCCATCTCTTTCCTCTCTGGTCAGGAAGAGTTGGCGGAGTTTTGGATTGAAAAATCCTTCTTTAAGGAAATTTTTAGGAGCCGTGATCATTGAAAGAGCGAGAGAGGAGGGAGAAGGATTAGGATGGGAATAAATCGGATGGATGGATCTGGATCTATCAAATAGCTCTATAGCTGCCTGGAAATTTCAAGTCATAGACAGGCCTTGAGATCTAAGCTGTGAATCACATGGACATAAAAATTGGCTTCTTTGTGGCCGCCATTTTGCGTGGCTGGAGTTCTAACATCTTAAACCCTTGGCTACATCTGCCTCATTGTGTGGGATACTTGGAAAGCACTGAAGTTTCCCATGTGCCAACAGTGGCCAACCCATACCCAGCCTTCGTTTATTCTTTAAAAACAAACAAACAAAACTTCACACACTATGGGAGATAAATACCAAGGAGGTCAAACTGGAAAACAACAACAACAACAAAAAAACACACAAAAACACCAGAAAACATTGTCACGTGTCAACAAAACCTTGTGGCTTTGCCTTGGGAAACCAACTCAGCAAGGACACCGCTACTAAAGCATCTAACAGGCACGGATGGATGGATCTGGATCTATCAAATAGCTCAATAGCTGCCTGGAAATTTCAAGTCATAAACAGGCCTTGAGATCTAAGCTGCGAATCACATGGACATAAAAATTGGCTTCTTTTTGGCCGCCATTTTGCTCGGCTGGAGTTCTAACATCTTAAACCCTTGGCTATATCTGCCTCATTGTGTGGGATACTTGGAAAGCACTGAAGTTTCCCATGTGCCAACAGTGGCCAACCCATACCCAGCCTTCGTTTATTCTTTAAAAACAAACAAACAAAACTTCACACACTATGGGAGATAAATACCAAGGAGGTCAAACTGGAAAAAAACAACAACAAAAAAACACCAGAAAACATTGTCATGTGTCAACAAAACCTGTGGCTTTGCCTTGGGAAACCAACTCACCCAGGACACCGCTACTAAAGCATCTAACAGGTAAACTTACGTTTGTCACCAACCAATGGAATGAAAATACTCACTTGACTCAAAGATAATGCCCAGGGAAACCAGACACAGAACTTGGGCGACCTTGCCTTAGGCTATGAAGTGCCCCCCATGATGACATCCATTCCCAATAACAGCTCCTACTGGTCCATCCACATCCATCCACCAACACAGGAAGTCATAAAATCATCAAAGAAAGGGTTGAGGATTTAAGTTTTAACGAAAGGATTTCTCACCAAAATACAAGCTCTCACAACGCACTTGTGCTTTTCTCTGTGACTCTTGAAATCCTTGTGCCCAGAGGTAGAGATAAAGATTTCTTTTGGAGGCACGTTATGTCAGAAAATCGTTTCAGTCCTCTAAATGGAAAAGTCAAGGGGAGTTCAGGAGCTGGAGATAAAAATGTTGATGACATCAACATTTCTATGCAATTTAAAGCCAGGAGAGTCCGTGAGATTTCCCGGGGAATCGGTGCGCGTGGAGTTAGAGGTGAGGAAATAGAGAGAACGAGTTTGTTGTGTGTCTCTAATATCCGTTCAAGTTACTTAGGATCTAACTCTCTACCTTGACATCGTAATTAAAGGGGGAAAAATGCATCTCGAAGAACAATGAACCTGAAACATAAAGTCAGCAAGTGAACACATTCTACTGAGACCGTCTCTTAGGCACAGCTATTGACTGTCCCATATGCCTGGTGGCCTCATTAATATATGACACTCCCCACGCCTCCTGCTTGGGCCTCGGTGACTATGCCAGTTGGATTTTAGGCGAAGTGGCTGGACGTAATGCTTAAGGGTAAGGGAACATGTTTAGCCACGTTGTGCCTGGAACACATGAACCAGAGACTAGAAGCTCCGGGTGCAGTCACCTCGCCAGGTGGCCCTCACCGGGGTGTTTGTTGCTAAGACCCCGCTATTTCTGCCTCAGGTGGGAAGGCCGGACTTCAGGGGATCCCCGCAGAGAGCAGATGGGGAAGCAGACCAAAATGCAGCCTCTGAGGCGACCACAGGGCCCCTCGAGGGGGCTGCCCTCTGTCGGAGCCAATGCTAATTGGGGTTGGTGAGTGAACATTGGACTTGAACATTGGACTTGGCTTAGGAGGCAGTTGGGGAGGTTGGGCAAGGTTTTCTCACGCCCATATTCTGATAAACAGAAACAAACTGTGAACATTAGAATCCGTGAGCCAGTTTCCAATTTAGCCGCTGGGTTAGAACAGGCTGCTTCAAGCAGGAGCACACGGGGCATGGGAGCCTGCCTCACGTTTCAGAAGAAACATGGTCATTTGTGTAAACACACACACACACACACACACAGACACACACAGAGACACAGACACACACATACACACACAGGCACACAGACACACACACAGACACAGACACACATACACATACACACACAGGCACACACAGGCACATACACACATACACACACAGGCACACACACAAACACACCACACACACATTATATATGTATATAGCTTACATACATAAATATGAACACAAATTAAT
>NW_006295823.1:163691-176784 GCF_000327345.1 Myotis davidii | reverse complement strand
ATTTCATCTGTGAGCAGAAGAGGGTCGTGCCAGTATGTGAGGGTATTTTGCTAAAGAAAAAATGTCCATGAGTTTGGGCACTGAGACAACAGTAACCATTGTTGCCCTAGACACACGCATTTCTGAGTGTCAGTTCTAATAATTAAAATAGCCCAGTGGAGTCCGGCTCATATGGCTCAGTGGTTGAGCATTGACCTGTGAACCAAGAGGTGCCTAGTTTGATTCCTGGTCAAGGGCACATGACTGGGTAGTGGGCTGGATTCCCAGTAGGGGGAGAGCAGGAGGCAGCGGATCCATGATTCTCTCTCATCCTTGATGCTTCTATCTCTCTCTCCTTCTACCTTCCTCTGTGAAATAAATAAATACCCCAGTGGATCTTCAGGTTTTCTCAATGATCTCACTGAAGGAGACATGGCTCTCTGGGTCATGAACACTTGCTTCACCGACCGGAACTCCCAGGAGAAACCCGGATAAAAGCTGGAGTTCTTCAGGGAAACCTGTTCCTCTCCCCAGGATGTCCCGCCTCCTCAGGCCCACGTTCTCACCGTGTCTCCCTTTCCCGGCCTCAGGTTTTTAATTCTCTCTTCCTGGGGATTGTCTGTGACTCTCAGTGAATGCTTATGCTGGACTGTTTCACTGTTAAGCACACACCGTTAGAAGAATTAAGCTACATCCGCGGCCATTCTCAATATAGGAAGGAACCATACATGGGAAGAGTCCTACACACATTCTTAGTTATAATAAAACCGAATCGTTTGCAGCTATACTTACCAACTCCAATGCTTCCTTTGAATGGCGCTCGTGAAATGCATTACATGCCAATGTCTCTTTGATTGTGATGCACATTTTATTTTAATCTGGCAAGTGATAGAAATACACGTATGTCTAGCATGTAAAGAAGTAAAACGCGTCATGTCTATCATCAGCGGAGACCAGTGAGAGCCCCCATGGCCCTGGAGAGATGAAGCAAACAAAAAAGAACACTGTAAAGACTTGGAAAATTAGCTGATTATGGGACCCAGAGCCCACAAAAGGGAGCTGGGACTTGTTTGCCAAACCCAAGTAGGTGGCTGCCTGATAAAATGTAAACAATAATCAAATGGAATTCTGCGTTCCTGAACCTAATATCTCAAGTGTCCAGGATATAATTTAAAGTCACCCATCATCCCAGAAACCAGGAAAACGACAAGTTGAATGAGAAAAGAAGATGAATGGATGTCAACACTGAATTGAATCAGATGTTGCATTTATCTAACAAAGATTTCGAAGTCAGCACCATAGAAGTAATTGAATAAGAAACGACAAATTCTGTTGACATGAAAGGAAAAAATGGAAAATATCAGCAAAGAAATAGATGTTACCAAAAAAAAAAAATCATGCAAGTGACAAACACAACAGGAGAAGTAACAGTGACCTGGGTGGGCTCAATCGTAGATCTGAGATGAAAGAGGATAAAAATCAGTGAATGTGAAGTCAGATCAATGGAATTTACCCAAACTAAGCGACTGAGAGAAAATAGACTGAAAAAAAAAAATAAAGAATAGAGCTTCAGGAACCTGAGGAAAAAATAATAGCCCAAGGCCCATAATTTGTATGGCCAGAGTCCCAGACGTGGAAAACAAGAAGGGCAGGGCTGAAGGAGCATTCGAGAAAAATTGGGCGAAGACTTCCCAGATTTGGCAAAAGTTATTCATCCACAGATATGAAGAGCTGAAGGAAGCCCAAACAGGAAAAAACCCCAAGTAAATTGACACCCAGACACATCATAAATAAACTTGTGAACACTAACGACGGAGTGGAAGTCATTACCTGCACGGGAGCACCAGCGCAGTGACAGCAGATTTCTCATGTGGAACCATGGGGGGCAGAAGGAAGTGGTGTTGAACTTTGCAGATGCTGAAGGAATAGATCACGGATTCTCTATTCAGTAAAACCATCCTTTAGGGAGAACGGGCAATAAAGGCCTTCTCAGAAATAATAGAACCATGCTACCACCCTGACTTCTAGCCTCCAAAAGTATGGGAAATAAATTTATTTTGTTGAAAGAGAGAGAGAGAGAGAGAGAGAGAGAGATTTTCACCACTTTTACGACTTGGCCCATAAAAACCTAGATGCCATGCTGCATTCTTGTTCCTCCTCCAGGGTCTCACTGCAGAAAAACCCGGGAAACTTGAAAGCCACATTTTGAAGAGGAAAAAAAAGCGGGGGGGAGCCTGTGACCCTGAATCCCCATTTTGAGGACAGTTGATCATGATAACCCCGTTCTGGAATTCACGTGAGTGAAAGCTAAACAATTTCATTACGCCATGAAGGTTTGGGGGAGAGAGAGAGAGAGAGATTTTCACCACTTTTACTACTTGGCCCATAAACACCTAGATGCCATGCTGCATTCTCATTCCTCCTGCAGGGGCTCGCTGCAGAAAAACCCAGGAAACTTGAAAGCCACATTTTGAAGAAGAAAAAAAAAGGGGGGGAGCTGTGACCCTGAATCCCCATTTTGAAGACAGTTATCATGATAACCCCATTCTGGAATTCACGTGAGTGAAAGCTAAACTATTCCATTACGCCATGAAGGTTTGGGGCAGCCCAGCTGGTGTGGCTCAGTGGTTGAGCGCCAACCTATGCACCAGGAGGTCACAGTTCGATTCCCGGTCAGGGCACATGCCCGGGTTGTGGGCTCCATCCCCAGTGTGGGGCCTGCAGGAGGCAGCCGATCCATGATTCTCTCTCATCATGGATGTTTCTATCTCTCCCTCTCTCTTCCTCTCTGACATCAATAAAAATATATTTTTAAAAAAAGATTTGGGACAGCTAGGACTTCCTAATTCAGATGGTCATTCTTGGCAGCTCTGTAGAAGTCAAATCTAGCTCACTTTTCTAGAATATTCCACCGCTTCTCCTCTTAGGATTTGCAGATGCATTGATGAGGCCATGTTAGCAATGGCCTGTGATTTGGGTAGAATCTCCTCTTTATGCCTCTAAAACCAATACTTAAAATATTTATCATCCCCCTACTTGGAGCCGACAAAAATGCATACAAAAAAAGTGCATACACCAAGATCTAATAATTTTAGAAAGAAATTTAAAAAAAAAGACAACCTTAAGAAACAGAAACAGGAAATTTAAATAATCCCAGGGGTGAGGTCAACGCATAAATATCTTCCAGAGAAAGCTCTGTGCTCACGGAAACCAAGCTTACCTGTGAGGCTTCTAGCGGCCGACACGCCTGGGAAATAGCGCCCATTCCAAGGTTTATTTCATGCCATTCTTCGTTTATCGAGATTTATTTGCACGCGTTTTATGAAGGGGGAAATGAAAGCATACAGGCGCCCTAGCGGCTTTGGCCCAGTGGATACAGCGTCGGCCTGGGGACTCAAAGGTCCTGGGTTCGATTCTGGTCAAGGGCACATGCCTGGGCCTGTGATCAGGGCCATCTTCCCCAGCTGCTGGCAGCCAGTCCTGCCCCATGCTACCACCCTCCCTGTTCACCATCGGGGAATCATAGTCTGCCAGCCTGGGGGAAGGACCGGGAAGTGGTCAGTGCACCTCATTGCAACTGGGTGAGTGGTTGTTCTGGTTGTTCCGCCGTTCGGTCGATTTGCATATTACTCTTTTATATATAGAGATACACACACTTCAAAAAACAGGCCTTTTCTAGTATTTTTATACAGTTGAGGTATGTACCATCCCTGACATGGGCATGGTCACGCAGGCCTGCAAGATAGTATACAGGCTGCCAACTGTTAACTGTCTCTCAATAGAGATCAAAACCTGATGGGTATTCTTCTTTGTCCAGTTGGGTATCTGCCCTCTTGGCAGCCCGACATCCTTTACTTTTGGCCCCCCACCCCCTCCCCTTCCAAGACTGTGTTTGGCTGCTCTTAGCTTCCAGACTTGACCCTGTGTTCCGTTCTGACAATGACCTTCCCCTGAGGACAGCTTTGCATGAGATCCTCTCATTGACCCTCATAGTACCCGGGTCTTTACTTTTTTTGCCCTTTGCATAATTTTTATCACGTATTTATTCTTATGTGGAGTTGCCTCTCTCGACAGACGAAAAGCTTCCCCAAAGCAGGGACTCTGTTTCTTCCTCCACAACTTCAGTCCTGAGCAAACGAAAGGAGACGGCCTTCAAGTAGGCATCCATCAACCATTTACAATATAATCCTAGCTTCACAAAAAAGCCCAAACCAAACCTGGAGAATTGACTATTCATAAGCAAATAACGAGACTACGATAGGATCGCTAATTTGGAGTTTTAATAAAAACCCGAGTGGGGTCAGACGTCCAGGTAGAACCGCGACATAAATTTGCCGCCCGCCGGTGGAATGCGTGTGTGACGGGTGACCCTCGGGGTCCCTCTCCAACCATCGGAAGAAGAAGAAACGTCTAGTGGAAAACGGAAACGAAAAGCACCTGTGAGATCAAGATCCCACAGACCTTGAGGGTGACCCTCCCGCCGGGGACCCTCAGTCCCTTAAACTGGAATGTCTCGTCTCCTTTTCCAATACTTGGCTTTCCTATGGCAGGATCGACAGGAATGGCCTCCACGAGTTTTTATAACCCGGCGCTGGGTGTGCGCCAGCGGATTTAGGGAAGAAAGCTCTGCAACTATTTCCAATTTCCTTCTCCTCCGAAGCCTCAAGACTCCCCCAAGGCCGGGCTGGGAAGCTGCTCAGAGCCGTCATAAATCCTCTGCTGCTTTCTGGTCCCTGATTATCTCCTTCCGGCAGGAGCCTCTGATTTATCATCTCGCCAGGCCTGTCCCCACGCTGGGACCCTGTGGGGCGTGGGCCTGCGCTTCTCTTTAACCATGTGTACAAATAGATCCCTCCCTCCCCGCTGCAGTCGATGGTCTTAAGGAGGTTTTCTGTAGGACTCTGTGCACAGAGACACTGGGAGGCGGAATCCAGTCCCCAGGGCTGTTGGGATTCTTTCTTTGCCTTTTTTTTTTTAAAACAAATCCAATCGTATCTGGGGAACAGGAGAACTTTTCAGGTAAGCATTTCAGGTGACTGGCGCTTCCTGTAATTAATTACTTTGGAGATGAGGACCCGGCACAGCTATCCCCATGGAGTCTTGTCGTTGAGTTCCATGAGTCTCGTGACCCAATGGTGTGCTCTCTTTTTCTTTTTAATATATCTTTATTGATTTCAGAGAGGAAGGGAGAGGGAGAGAGAGAGAGAGAAACAGCCATGATGAGAGAGAATCATGGATCGGCTGCCTCCTGCACGCCCCCTCCTGGGGATCGAGCCTACAACCCAGGCACGTGCCCTTGACCGGAATCGAACCTGGGACCCTTCAGTCCGAAGGCTGACACTGTATCCACCGAGCCAAACAGCTAGGGCGGATCTCTTTTTCTTAGCTGTAGAGGTGCTTGTAGCATTAAATCTTCTCTTTATTTGGTTTTTAAATATATTTTTATTGATTTCAGAGAGGAGGAACTAGATTTTAAAATAATCATAATTTATTGATTTCAGAGAGGAGGAACTAGATTTTATAATAAACGTAAGTTTAGCCGTAACCAGTTTGGCTCAGTGGATAGAGCGTCGGCCTGCGGACTGAAGGTCCCAGGTTCGATTCCGGTCAAGGGCATGTACCCTGGTTGCGGGCACATCCCCAGTGGGGAGTGTGCAGGAGGCAGCTGATCGATGTTTCTCTCTCATCAATGTTTCTAACTCTCTATCTCTCTCCCTTCCTCTCTGTAAAAACGCAATAAAAAATATATTTAAAAAAAAAGAAAGAAAGAAGAGAGCTGAAATGCTTTTACATTTCCATCAACGCGACCCTAGTGAGAATTAGACCAAAAGCAGGTCAGGCAGGTTGCTTGCCAAAATTCACATCAATATTTATAGGCGGCCCGATGACAAGGGTTATGGAGAGTTTTCTACGGATTCTGTTATCACCGCTACAGCACAAGGCTGACTGCCCTGTCGCATAATTTTCAGTCCTAGTGTCTGTATCACTTGTATTCTTATTTACATGGCAAACGCTTAGGAGACGACTCCAATTCTGGAATATCATTCTACACCCTCTTCGGGGACCGTCATAGCCAGGTCGACCGACTCTGTGAATTATAACGCAAGATCCTCGAATTTTAATATTGTGTCATGGGCTTTAGTCATATAGAGTAAGTGTCCAAAAACACATCATGGAGGAAAAGGAAGCATCTGCTAGTGAAATTTTCTCCATGAATGGCTGGAATGGATCCTTCTGTTGATTTCCCCCCTGCCTCGCTTCTCTGTTTCTTCTAGAATGTTCTGTTGCTTGGGCAGCTTGGTAGCCTACGTTAGACAATGCATGGTGTTAGCAGTAGGTATATGTGAGCACTGAAGATACAATTAAATTAGACAATGATAACTCAACGGTGTGGTTTTAAGCCTTTAACCATAAGACATGGTTACCTTCTCTTTGCTAGAAGCAATTTGTTTCTATTCTAAGCAAAATAAATAAATAAAAAAGGTGAGAGATATTTGGTCACTTACCAGGCCAGGCCAGCAGTGACAAGTGTAGCTGTCAGCGCTGTCCTCAGAGGTCGGGTGATTGTGACAAAGCTTGGGCCACCATAGAGGCTGTGGGCCTCACAGTGGATCCCTGGGAAGCTGAAGAGCCCCATGGAATTATCCCATCAGCTCCTGGTCACATTGGGATCAAACCTCTTTATTCCATCTCTTCAGTGGCCCACTGACCCAAGACCCGTAGCATGATTTTAATATTTACCTCAAAAAACCCTGGGGAATTATCTCTATAAGCCTTAAGGCATGCTGAATTTCCATATCAATGCCCCATGATCTTTTAGCTACAGCTTCAGTATTTTCCTTTTCCCTGCAACCTTCTTTGGAAACCATGATTGCGCACTTCAGCTCCCTCCCCCATAAACTGAAGATAATGGTGCCTGTGGCGTGGAGTTATTGTGAGAATTAATCGGGCGCATAAAGAACACGCATGAGAAACACGAATGAATTACGACCGCACAGCGCTCCCCGGAGCTGTTAGGATCCGATCCGCGAAGGCGGGAGAAAATGACTTACATCCCCGGGCCCCTCTCCTGTATGGAGGGCCTGTTAACAAGGTCCCTAATGGAAAACGAAACAATAAATTATGCAAAGAGTAGAAGGAACCCTCGTTATGTGAGCGGGGATGGACGCCTCCTCTTTCCAGGGGACAGGAAGGGTTTGGTCTTGCTCTGAGCTCTCGGGGGTCCAGTGGGATTGTCCGACGGAGCCACACACAGATCCCCCGGGGGGAGTGTTGACTTTGCCAGGAGGAGGCCCAGCGTTTAGACGGGCTTTTCTTGAGGACTCAGCACTGTGGACGTTCGGGCTTGCACTTGGCGTAGGTCCGACGGAGCCACACACAGATCCCCCGGGGGGAGAGTTGACTTTGCCAGGAGGAGGCCCTGCGTTTAGACCGGCTTTTCTTGAGGACTCAGCACTGTGGACGGTCCGGCTTGCACTTGGCTTAGGCAGCGGTTCTCAACCTTCCTCATGCCGCGACCCTTTCATACATACAGTTCCTCGTGTTGTGGTGACCCCCAATGTCATGCTGACAAGGGGAACATCATGAAAGCATAGTGATGAGTCACAAAAACAATATGTCATGATGGATGTGTTTTCCGATGGTCTTAGGCAACCCCTGTGAGAGGGTCGTTCGACCCCCAAAGGGGTCGCGACCCACAGGTTGAGAACCGCTGGGCTAGAGGTTGGCCTTCTGACCACATCTTGGAATGTCTAACCGACTCCTCGATGTTCGCGTCTTCCCTCCAGGGTCCCTTCCTGAGAAAAACTACATCTGGGCTCCTTTCCTAAGTTCGTATTGCTCTGTTGTCTGTGCTGTATATAGACCATAGATTGTTTTATTCTCGATGATATGTATAGCATATATTCTGACACACACACACACACAGAATGTCTCCCAGAAATGTATACTCACTTTAACAGCGGGTAGCTCCGTTTTGAAAAGGAAATGTATTTTAATAAAACGCTGCCTTGGTGTGCTCTTCTAAGTAATGGATTTAATTAAGTAAATGCATTTAAAAAATGAACAATAAAAATGCTGCCTTTATAATAAGTCAAAGTGTGTGCATACATTTTGGGGGGGACACCACACACACACATACACACATACACACATACATACACACACTTACACACACACACATACACACACACACACACATATTAGATGTAAAGTAGAATTGATATTTCCAGACCAATTTATATAGTCTGCCAAGTTGTTTCCTCAAAGTCAAGTCCGCCACCTACTGGATCTTATTAGAAGTTCTAGAATGCGAGTGGGTTTGAGGCCTTTAACATTGTATTTTGTGAGTGTCTATGTGTATATAGACAGTGTCCCCAAAAGACGTCTGCACACTCTAACACCGGATAGCTCAATTCTGAAAACGAAATGTATTGCGATAAACACTGCCTTTACTATTCTTCAAAGCCTGTGTATACATTTGGGGGGGGCGACACCCTGTATTTTCTAATAATTCGATTTACTTGGAAAACAGGGATGTTGGTTATTTAGCTCAGTTACAAGGGGGAGTGGAGTCACTCAGAGCAACGGAAAACTACGGGTAATTTCAGGAAAGGCATCCCCTGAATTTTTCAGACATTCTTGTAAACAGCCTTTCTCCCTTTGTCCTGGGTGGTTTGCAGGCCCCGAGGAGGGTAAACATGACACCCACCCCACAGGTGATCCGTGGAGATTAGAGTCACGTCCGCCACAGGCCATCAGCCATGATTAGGAAGCCATTGGCGTTCGCATCGATCCTGTCTACGATCCACGATCCTGAATGACACGCGTGTAGACGTGGTGGCCTTGTTTCCTTCTAGGTCACTCTCGTATGGTGCTAACACGCAATCCACGCAGAACAACTCCATCAGCTTCCCTGTCTGATATCTGTGAAGTGATGAGTCGAACAGGGGCCGTGCCCAGTGAGAGGAGCCCAGCCCAGGCGGAGTACCCCGGCTCCATGTGTGGGAGCAGGTAGGTCACCTCCCATCAGGGGGAATCCTGGCGTGCATGAGGTCTCCCTAGAGCAGCGGTTCTCAACCTGTGGGTCGCGACCCCTTTGGCGGTCGAAGGACCCTTCCCCAGGGGTTGCCTAAGACCATCCTGCATATCAGCTATTTACATGACGATTCATCACAGTAGCAACATGACAGTGATGAAGTCGCCATGAAAATAATTGTATGGTTGGGTCTCCACATGAGGAGCTGTATTGAAAGGGCCAGAAGGTTGAGAACCACTGGTCTAGAGCAACCTCGGGGGACCTGGGAGAGAATTCGCAGATGTGATCAGGAGGGATAGTTACCCATTGGAGGACGACACAGCGAGAGAAGGCACTTTAAGGTTATTTTGATGTCATGATAGAGACACGAAGTCAGGAGGTTTTCCACTATTTTCCAAAAGGAAGGAGTCCTAAGACCCTATCAGCGAAAGCCAGGTCACGATGGGACAATCAAATGCGTTCATCCGCAGGAAATAAAAGCAATATGTTTAAGGCTCCCAGCAAATAAGCCAGCGCATATCTGCCCTCTACGAGGATGCTAATCCCCTGGTCTACTCGGGGTTGGGAGACCCCTGTTTTTTTACAAACATATACAATGTTATTGATATCTCTACAGACTACAAGAATTTTATGCATAGTCACAATTGCTGAGTGAAACAGAAAAATTGTATTTTTGTCATTTTCTGAAAAGATGCAAAAATTCTGAAGATGAAAGGAAGATGCATCAATGATATCATCTGTTTATTTCCTAGAATAACACATCACATACTTAAGTACTAAAAATTATAGTTTATTAGAGATTTTGATCCTGTGTCCACTTGTCCATAACCATCACTTTGTTCCACTTATTGATGCATTCATTGGTTGATTCTTGGATGTGCCCTGGCCTGGGATCCAACTCGAAACCCTGGTGACCAGGAGGATGGTCTAACCATCTGAGCTACCTGGCCAGGGCCACACCTGGGGGTCCTTGTGACCCTCAGCACCTTTGGCTCCCCATCTGTTCATTTTAGTTTTGGCGCTGAGAGAAGGAACATTCCTGGAGGTCGAGGCCTTTTGCCATATCGACCAATCTCTCCCCGCTCCTCCTCCATTTCTCTCCACATTCTCTCTTTTTACTCTCCACCACCCCTCCCAATTCATGGTCATTTATTATGAAAAGTGGGATCATCTGGGTAATAGGAACTGTGGTCCTCTGGGCAGGAGGAGGGGTGGGGATAGGGTGTAGGCCTCTAACCAATATAGGAGGAGGGCATACATCGTTGAACATTCTGACCTTTGGAAAAAGCGCCATTAAATACACATTTTATAATCATAATGTGAAAATACCCTTCTGGGCTTCAAATATGTGATTTTGATTGATATTCATAGAGTAACCTTTTGGGTATCACGATCTTGAAAAAAGAAAATGTAAGAGTTTGTAACACTTACAATTACTATGGAGTTAATAGCTGAGTACACCCCGTGTTTATAGAGTGTGTATTGACCAAAGGAGCTACTCAGGATCAATTTGATTATTTTTTTGGGGGGAGGGGGTGTTGTTAATCCTCACCCAAGTATATTTTTTCCATTGATTTTTAGAGAGAGTGGAAAGGAGGGAGAGAGAGAGAGGAACATGGATGAGAGAGAGAGAGAAGACATCGATTAGTTCCCTCCCGTATGCACCCCAACCCGGGACCAGGGATCCAGCCTGTAACCAGGTATGTGCCCTTGACCGGAATCAAACCGGCGACCCTTACGTCCGAGGGCTGACGCTCTAACCCCTGAGCAAAACCGGCCAGGCCCAATACGATGATTTAAGGTGCAGAACCATGCCTCTCACCAGAGCTGGGAGTTTAAACTGCTTTGCGGTAACATGCAAACTTCCCCTGAGCATTTTTTGCAGCGCGAACAAAGCGACTGGAGAGGAGCTGGCTGCTCCCTGGGGAGTTCCCAGAAGCAGGGGCATGCGATGGGGGGCCTGCTTCAATCGGATGCATTCCTCCACGAGGAACGTGTGTTCCCTGCCTGGCCCATGGCTGCCTCCACCAGGGAGCAGCTTCACTGTCACTGATGAGTGAGTGCCCACCGGGTCAGGCCTTGTCAGCGCGAATGAACGTCTTGCGATGAGTATTCTGTACCTTCTCCCTAATGAACCTGCTAATCGGGAAATCTGTGCCCATAACTGTCTTCTAACTGCGACGCGTCCTGGAAGGGTTAGATGAGTGGGAAATGATACGATGGGGTTTTTTTTTTTCTTTCTTGCATCCTGCCTTTCAAATGTAGTTTTGGACTCACTATTTATGGCTCTGAGGATGGAGAGAGGGTCAACGTTGACAGTGGCAGCCTTGGTTATAGGACTCCCACGTGCCGATAAAAACGACAGGTACGCAAAAACATGTGTCATCATAAGCGGGCATGTTCCTGGGAAGCATGCAAGCTTCTTGGAGGGCGTTGTGTGAGTAGAAAAAATAAAATATGTCACGGTGTTTGTATCAGACCTTGCTGGAAATTCATTTAATTGGAAGAAGGATTTGCGCAAACAAGAATGTTAAAAAGAGCCACCCTGAGGTCAATGTTTAATCGGGAGCTATTCAATCTAACCGGAGGAAGTGAAAAAATGTACATATTTTCATTGCAAAGGATTTACTTGTGATTATTACAGACCAGTGACATGTTTCATCGAGTGGAAGGCACCATGCTTCGTAAGGTGTGCCCTCATTTTATGTATCACAAAGAGAGAGAAAAAAATACTGCCAATTAAATGATAATAAGTCACGTCAGGGATGTCAAAACGTGAAGAAAATACTAATAGGAGGACAAAAAAAATCTTCTACTGCAGTATCATTTTTCCTGACCAACATTCCAGCCTCGGCTATACTCCCCAGGGCCTACACGTCAGTAGGAGCTACCCGGATTTCCAGTCTCTTCCTGTTAGTCTTGATGGAGGAGGCGCTCTTTCCAGCTCTGTCAGTAAAAGGCTCTCATTCATCCCGTTATTCCCAGGGGTCAGCCGATGGCGGTAAAGAATCTGATGGCACGTATGTTAGGGTGTGTCCAGCAGACGGTCTCTGACGCCACGACTCAACTCAAGAGCAGCCAGAGGCACTTGGAACTTGACAGGCGCTGAATTTTGCGTTTCATCGGATCCTCGTGTGTCCTGGAATTTTCTTTTTCTTTTGTGCTTTTTTTTTCCCCAACGACTTAAAAATCTTGGAACCTCTTCCAGGAAAAGTGGAGGGGGTGTACGTGTCCCTCTTCCTTTCGCTAATGAAAACCTCTCTCTCCTCTCTCTCTCTCTCTCTCTCTCTCTCTCTCTCTCTCCCCCTTTCTCTTCCCACATACTACAGTATCTTGGAAATTATCACCTCTGTTATTATTTACAAAGTACACTCAGAAAGGAGCTGTGGAAATCTCCATAGGCTGACCAACTGCACCCCCCAGTGGAAAAAAAAAGTTTACCCATAAACATTTAGGCTGTTGCTGCCCTGCAGGAAGGCTTGCGATATTCAAATGTGCTTTCATCTAAAACGTTTTGATGTGCCGATGTTTTATGACCTGCACTAATGCATGTCTGTCGCTATTCGTTTCCTCTGGGCCCCGGAAAGTTGCTCTGAGTTTGAGTCTAGTTACTAGTGAATATGGCTTTAAATGTTGGGCAAGTAAAAGAGCTTCAAAGCTCTCTCTCTCTCTTTTAACTGGAAGATAAAGTCAGATCACATGCACATGCACCTATTGAATATCTTCTGGAAGAATATCCCTGACGCTGTGTTTAATAAAGACATATTTCAGAGAGATCACATCACTTTTCTCTGGCTTTGGCTCCCCTTCCAGCCCTCCCGGCTTGTATTATATTTATACGGACACTTCCCGTGTCTTCTGGGCACAGTAAGAAATTAAAGAATAATTCCAGGAGCAGCCGCGTTAAGAAAAAGAAGGAAACGCCGTCCACGTGGGTTCCTCGGACGCAGAGTTTGGGGACCGGCTCCGTGGGTGGCTGCACACAGGGAGGTGCGATCCTTGGTGCTCCAGCGCCCCTGCCCATGGCCCCCCAGTTCCCATCCGCCCGGCCCGCTTCCCTTTCCCAACAAGGCTCCC
>NW_006295823.1:148313-163120 GCF_000327345.1 Myotis davidii | reverse complement strand
TGATCCTCCTTGGTTTGTGGAGAAGTAAGAGCAGATGTGGTTGTATCACCAAAATGTAACCCCCCACAGGCCCGCGGGGCTCCCCGCCCTGAGGTCTCAGCCCCGAGGGAGTGGACGCTGCGACCGGGCCGTCCTTTCGGATGACGTCGGGTGGGGCGAGGGGCTTGGGTTTGCCATCTAACGCTTTTTCCCCCTCATTTTGCAGCTCACGAAGCCCTCGGGCACGCCCCTCCGGTAGCCGATACCCAAGACAATCTAGTTTTTTTATTTTATTTTATTGATTTCCCCCCTTGCTACCTCCCTCCAGCCACTTAATGAAGTTTCTCGCCCCGAAACCGTCGCCCTGCAATGAAGAAGAGGAGAAAGGCGACTCTCAGCCTTGACGACAAGATCCGCCTGGGCTGTCACCGCGATCCCCCCGAGGGGCATGTCGCCGCCGGGACGCGGGACCCGCTGACCTACGCCCCCCGCGCCGCCCCGAGACCGGCCTCCCCGGAGGCTCTCCGCTGCTACCGGGACCTGCCCCGCCCCGCCACCCCGCGCCGCCCCGAGACCGGCCTCCCCGGAGGCTCTCCGCTGCTACCGGGACCTGCCCCCGTCCCCGCCACCGCCTCCTCTGCCTCCTCCTCTCCCCGCCGCCGCCCCCGATCAGCGGAAGCTCCTGAGCTCCTGGCAGTACCGCCGCAACCTGCTCACCTACCTGAACGCCGACCGGCAGAAGCAGCCGTCCTTCTGCGACCTGCTCATCATCGTGGAAGGGAAGGAGTTCAGCGCCCACAAGGTGGTGGTGGCCGTGGGCAGCAGCTACTTCCACGCGTGCCTGAGCAAGAACCCCAGCACGGACGTGGTCATCCTGGACCACGTCCCGCACTCGGTCTTCCGGCACCTGCTGGAGTTCCTCTACACGGCCGAGTTCTTCGTGTCCCAGTACGAGATCCCCCTGGTCCTCGAGGCCGCCAAGTTCCTGGACATCATCGATGCGGTCAAGGTGCTCAACAGCGAAGGCGTCCCCCACCCCCCGTTCCAGCCCCAGCGCCTCGAGCAGCCGCCCCCGGAGGAGTCGCTGAGTGGGTTGACCGGGGGGAGGGTGTCCGATGACCATCGGTGCACCTTCTGCAGCAGACACTTTTGTTACAAGAAGTCCTTGGAGAACCATTTGGCCAAGACGCACCGGTCCCTCTTCTTGGGGAAAAAACATGGGCTAAACATGCTGGACAGAGCGTTTTCCGCCAGGAGGTCCAAGAGGAACCGGAGGTGCCCCGTGAAGTTCGAAGATGCCGCCGCCGCCACCGCCGGCAATGACACACGAGAAGGTGGTGACGGGTCAGGCGGCCTGAACCGAGACCATTTGGAGAAGGGGAAGCCCGATGGGAACGATTCCGAGGATCCGGGGAGCGAAGGTAACGCCGAGGAAGATGAGCTAGAGGAGATGTCTGATGAGTTCTCCGACACCGAAGGGCCAAGTGACAAGGAGCCGAATGGTGCGGAGGAGGAGGAGGATGAAGAGGAGGAAGAAGAGGAGGAGGAGGAGGAAGAAGAGGAGGAGGAGGAGGAGGAAGAACCAGAGACCGGCGATTCTGCAGGAAGTATTCACGACGGGTTATCTCCCGTGATCATTCAGATAAATAACAAAAAAATCCTGCAGTGCCCCATATGCGATAAAACCTTCGACCGGATAGGTAAGACGAGAGAGCGTGTCGCACTTCTGTCTCTAATAACTTAGCTTTCAGGGGTGTTTTGAAGGCCATGATTAAAAACTGGACTTGGAAAGTTAATTTTATTATTACTATTTTTTAATATAACTTTATTGATTTTTTACATCGAGGAAGGGAGAGGGTTAGAGAGTTCGAAACATCCATGAGAGAGAAACATCGATCAGCTGCCTCCTGCACACCCCCTACTAGGGATGTGCCTGCAACCCAGGTACATGCCCTCGACCGGAATCGAACCTGGGATCCTTCAGTCTGCAGACCGACGCGCTAGCCACTGAGCCACACCGGTTAGGGCTGGAAAGTCAATTTTAAAAAGAATACTTCACCAGGGTGGGTGTTTGGTTTCCGGTACATATTTTATCCTGTTTGTTTAAATTTGTTGTGATTCAGGAATTAAGCATTCATAAGGCTTTACTGTCTCTTCCTCATGTCCTGACAGTAGGCGGCAGGTGATTGGTTCGTGTGTTTGGTTTGAGAATCTCCAGAGCATCAGTTATGGTGAATGTAGAGATTTGATTTATATACTAATTCGATTTCATAGATAAGTGCTATTTTTGAGTCATGATAGAAAATTGAATTAGGTCATATTAGATTTAATTCAATAATGCGTATACCATTTCCTCTTGGACTTGGTAACATGCGAGTTAGAAACAGCACTTTTCCAGTGTTGGGCATTGTTTAGAGTCAGTGGGTTTGGGACTAGATTGTTAGATAGTTGAGAGTAAAACTGTACCGATGGCGATTTAATTTTGTCGGACGAGTCTTTAGGAAGTGCCCTAGTTAGTAGATTCTTCGGTTGTTGTAATAACGAATACATCACCTTTTCCCCTATTAGAAAAGTCTCTGTAGGAAATGTGGTCTGTCAGCTTGAGTTAAAAATATGTCAGTGAGTATTTAAGATATCTCATATTTGCTAGTACAGTAAGTTTTGGAGGCCTCTTATATGAACTTTTCTAATGTGGACTTCTAAACTGCAACAATTGATATTTTCCACATAAATCAAAGTTATGAAATTGTGAAATGTAGTCTACCACATAAAACGGTAAAAGGAACATGTGAGTGCAACCTGACTTCGTAAAATTACTCAGTTTTAATCTCTCCCCATGTGTCTGGCAGGGTTGAGTTACTCATGGGCCTGGTTATAGGTGGAAATTGGTTTTATAAGGGATTGGTAATCGTTTCCTCTCTAGATAGGCGACAGTATACTGTTGGCAGAGCGGCGCCAACATCTTTTTGCTTTTTATCATGCCTCTGAATATTCGTCACTCCAAATGAGAATACTTTTGACAACCCAGTTTAATCATTTATCACGATTTTTACTGTGCAGCTCTGTACAAACACGAATAATACAACTTTTCCTGAGTAACCCGGTGGGAAGAGCACAGACATACAGGTGAACTAGTTGACTCAGGGTGAAATGAGTAACCCGGTGGGAAGAGCACAGACATACAGTTGATGCAGGCTGGATAGTCGCTCCTGCAGAGCTCTCAACGAATGCTGTGTGGGGTGCAGGGGAGAGAACGACATCTTTGCATGGAGAGACCCGAGAACATGTCATCTTCCCAATAGATTTTATTTCTTAGGCTCTGGATTCTTCGCTCATGCCTCCCGTATTCTGCCTTCATTTGGCCTAATTTGACTCGAGAGGAGTGAGCAGGGAGTCAGGTCACAGATGGCCTTGCGAGCCCAGCACGCAGACCTCAGACTGTGAGATGCTCCCGAGAGGAGCTCTCCGTGGACGTTAGGTTGGGAGGCCGGTGCTGTCATTCCCCCTGTGTTACCTGTCAAAGTCCCTGCGAAGAAACCTGTTCACTTTACATAACCCGGTATTTCCTGCTGTAATTTTATCACAAGACACTTTTGGGGTGTGCTTCTTTCACTGCCCCAGAGATGAAAGTTCCCTGCACATCATTTGGGAAAATACTGTTCAAGATGAAGGTCCTGATATTTTAGCCTTTTGCAGCTTTTTAATCCAAGGGCAGCGCAGGTAATTGTGGGAATAAATGGGTCGCATTGCAGGCCTATTTCCAGCCTACCTTTCGGAGTGTATTTTACGTTACCCCTCCCTCTCATTCCACACCCCCCTCCCCCCTTAGCCTCACTGGGGCTGTGTTCTCTCCCCCAGAACTTAGAGATGGCAGTTGATATTATAACATCCAGTTAAAAAAGCATGGGCTGTGGGGGATGTCCCACCGCCTGCATTTTTGAACCCAGATCTTGGGCAAGCTCCTTCACCTCCTGTCCTTTGTACGTAGAGTGGGGTAGACGCTAACGGTACCTTCTCCTGGGGTGACCATGAGGATCGCACTGCTTACAACGGATGACATGTAGAAGGTGTTCGAGGAATGTGAGCTGCTCCTATTATTCGTTAATCTAGTGTAGTTGCGTGTCTCCGACGGGCCAGCTAGTGTGAACGCACTTGGGTATTTTCTACTGCGTCTGTCCCTTCCCTCCACCCCCAGCCCTCCTCACAGCCCGAGGAAGTGTGGAGCGCCGATCTAAAGCGCCACGTAGCTTCTTTCTGGTTTGGTAAAACCTACCCGTGACTTGTGATGTCGGAGAAAAGTCATAAAGGCTGCGTTCAGACTCAGCCCTCGAACACGGGAGGAGGCGGCCCAGGTTTTCGAGGGCAGGCGTCTTGAGCAGTAGCTCAGAACAATAAGTCGCTGAGGTTGATCAAAGTTACAGGTCTAGGTGAACTTCCTTTAGGTGTGGGTGTGGGTCGGTGTATTAACTAGGCTATGAACCATGAGGTGTTTTTTTTCCCCCCACCGTCAAATTCTAGCCACTGCGGTGAAGGCACTGAGCGTAACGGTGCCGTCTCTCTCTTCTAGGGAAATACGAGAGCCACACCCGCGTGCACACAGGTGAGAAGCCCTTTGAGTGTGATATTTGTCACCAGCGCTATTCGACCAAGTATAACCTGACTGTTCACAGGAAGAAGCACAGCAGCGACACCGACTTTCATAAGAAGGAGCACAAGTGTCCTTACTGCCATAAGCTCCACGCCAGCCGGAAGACGCTCGCCAAGCACGTGAAGAGGCAAGTACGGCCGCGCTCCCCCACGCACTCGCCGCGCCCCCGGCTGAGACACGCAGGTCGCCGGGAGCATCGGCGGAGCGGGGACTTGTCCCCGGTGCCGTCATGGCTGCGCGTGTTGCAGACCAAACTGATTAAAGAGCAGCGAGTGTTGGTTTGTTGACATTTTTTGTTCAGGCTGCTGAGATGAAGGTTTCTGACGAAACGCGCTCCTTCGTCTACTGTAGACATTTCAGACACAGCGTTTAGTTATCTTGTTTTCTGCCTTGGGTTTGGGCAAGTTTGTTTTCAAAATAATACGGTTTTAGAACTCCAGGGAGGGTTTTAGAGCCCTAGGAAGCTTATTCCTCATGCTCAACTTTGTCGTTAGTTGATAAAGAATTTGTGAGAGAGAATATTTAACTCATAAGACGTTAAATTTACTGAAATCTGGCCAAAAAACTCACAAAAATTAAGTGAATCACCTTGAAGATTATCTCTGAATAGCTAGGTCCCTGAATGTATTTAACGTCTGTCTAGACTTTTTGACAACATCTGCATAAATTTAGGCATGTGCATTCACTTCATGAAGTGACATGTATATTCTTAACATGTGTGTTTGTGTAAGAATGGAATCTGTCTGATTTTTGTAATCATTGTCCACAGGTTATATGGGATGTTGATTTAACTAATACAATCTTTCCTTAATCATCCTTTTCTTTTTCTCTTCCAGATTTCATCCTGAAAATGCACAGGAGTTTATTTCCATTAGGAAGACCAAGAGTGAAAGTTGGAAGTGTGAGGTAATAGCTTTTCATTTGTATTAGAAAACAAAGCTAAATGTCATGGTGCCTTTGGGGAAAGTAGTCAGACTTGCACGTAACACAAACTTAGTGTAGCTGCCTTTTAGATCTGCCTTTTAGCTGTGACATCCTACGTTTGATAAACTAAGGCTGGTGATGAACCTGACAAATACAGTCCTGGCTTTATTTTACTGTGATCACCATGCCTTGAACCTGAAGGTGTGTGTGTAAACTGTGACACCACTATCGCCCGTGCATATCAAATGTTAGAACTCCCCCTCCATTTCTGATTATCTGTTGCTACATAACAAGCCCCCTCACGGCCTAGTGGCCTTAAACAGTCATTTTATCGTCTCTCACCATTTTCGGGAGCAGGACTTCGCAAGGTGATTCTTCTGTTCCACGTGGTTTTAGCTGACGTCACTCAGTCCTTTGCAGCCCGTGGGTGGTCTGGTCTCGTCTGGTCTGGTCTGGGGCACTTCCACAGTGGCTCACTCACAGCCCTGGCAGCTTGGTGTTGGGCGTCTTCTCTGCTTTGGTCTCTTGGTGGGGCTACTTGAGCTTCCTTCTGGCATGGCGGCCAGGATCCAAGAAGCCTGGGCCAAAGCTAGAGGCCTTTTTAGGCCCTGGAGCAGCACTGTCAGCACATTATTTTTTTTTAAATCTACTTGAATTTGTGGGTTTCTTCTTCATTACGAGATTTGTATTTTAATTTCCAGTTCGGGTCCCCTTACATCTTGTGTGCACGTTCTTTTAGATTTGCAAGAAATATTTCACTCGGAGGCCTCACTTGGAGGAGCACATGATCCTGCACTCCCAGGACAAGCCCTTCAAGTGCACCTACTGCGAAGAGCACTTCAAGTCACGGTTCGCCCGGTTAAAGCATCAGGAAAAGTTCCATCTGGGTGAGCAGATGGCTTCTTCCAGAAGCAGTGGCAGCGGTGGGTGACCACAGCGTGCGGGGGCCTGCTGCTGTCACACCACCGAGGCGGGGGAGGGGGAGGAGGAGGAGTGTGGATCGGGCGGGGCGCTGCGTGTCCTGCAGTTCCTGGAGACCAGGAAATACGTCTGTTTGTTTATTGTTTCGGTGGCAGATCTTTCCGTGGTTCTAAATGGCATTTACTCACCGTTGACAGTTGGATAGCTTTGGGAGTGGCTGTGTTACGGCTTCTTTGTGTTGGGAAAAAACTCATTTTTCAGGGAGGGCAATAGACTTCGTCTGCTTGGAATTCAGTATCGTGTTGGGTGAAGTCTCTCCCCAGTGCGTGCGGGCACAGTGGAGACTGTGGCCTGCTGGTCGTGCGGGGAGGCACAGTCACCACAGTTAACCCCGGAGATGAGTTACTGTCATGCCAGGTGGAGAGCTTTTCCTGTTCAGCGTTCCCATCGGCAACTTGGATGCAAATGCGTGCCTCGTGCTCAGGAAACGTGTAGCTAATGTGAAGCTGGTCGGGGTGATGAATACGTAGAAAATAAAAATGTAAAAAGAAAACTACTGGACAAAAGATTGAAACAAATTAAGTTACATTTATTTAAGAATAAATGCAGAGTCGTAGGCATGGGGATGACCTGACTTTTGGTCATGGGGGACACTGTCATGGGGGAGATATTTTGTCTGGGAAGAGAGATTGACCATCTATCTCCAAATACTTTGAAGTCTCCATTGTGTGGTCAGGAGTACTTCAGCTTTGCAATTCTCGTATATAGCACTAGTGTCTGCTGGAGGCTTATTTTTGTTCTTTTTGCTTAGACCTCTCTGCATTTAGTAAGTTGTTCTAGCATGGTATTTCACCTCAGCATGTCTAAGATGCCGTCATATGGAACCAGGTTTTGTAATTACTGTTGCATGGGTTCCATACTATTATGGTATGTGTAATGTAAGAGCCGTGGTTGAAGGCACGATCATGACTGCGTGTTGCATGTGAGAAGTTTCTTTAGGCGTTAGTTCCGGGAAAAACAGCTTCCGTTGGGAATTGAGGGGTCTTCAATTCCAGGAATATAGACAAGATTATAAATCTGCCTTCTGGGAAGAGAAGATATGACTAAATAAATGATTGCATTGTGTCGTGACATATGCACTAGTGAGAGTGGGCATCCATTTATTACGTACTGTAAAGGGGAAGGCCCAGCCTCCCGTGGAGGGAAGGACCCAGTTCTTCCTCCTTCCCTGAGTCTCCTTCGCTGTTCACACAAAACCCTCCATTTCTGAAGCCCCTGGTCACCAAATGTGTGTGGGTTCCCCACGCCAGTAGGCGGGCCCCTGACCCCAGCCGGCTGCCCCACGGGTGAACTCCGTGCCGACACGCAGGCTGGAGACGGCGTCAGACCCCACGGGTGGGGGGCCCCCCACTCCGGACCGCCCCTCCCCCTCAGATGCCCACGGGTAATGGGTTCCCAGGTCGCCCGCAGCCTCTTGGGCCTCACACACGCCGGGGAGTTGCCCTTGGTGTCTCCTCCTCGGCCTGGACTTACACGGCCTTTCCCTCCCAGGTCCCTTTCCGTGCGACATCTGCGGCCGCCAGTTCAATGACACGGGGAACCTGAAGCGCCACAGGGAGTGCACGCACGGCGGCAAGAGGAAGTGGAGCTGCTTCATCTGCGGGAAGTCCGTGCGGGAGAGGTGAGGCCCCCACGCAGGCGCGTCCTGGGGCCGGCGTGTGGAAGTGAGACCTGTGTGTGTGAGGACTAGAGACACGCAAGACGCGGCGTGCCTGAGTTATGCTTTAACGTCAGGGTTAAAGGTAAAACACAAATTACGTAAAATGCTATAGACCAGCGGTTCTCAACCTCCTGGCCCTTTAAATACAGCTCCTCATGTTGTGACCCAACCATACAATTATTTCCGTTGCTACTGCATCACTGTCATGTGGCTACTGTGATGAATCGTCATGTAAATATCTGATCTGCAGGATGGTCTTAGGCGACCCCTGTGAGAGGGTCGTTCGACCCCCAAAGGGGTCGTGACCCACAGGTTGAGAACCGCTGCTCTAGACGCTATAAAGCCAGGATTTGTGAGTTCAGATGGTGAATGTAATTTAGGTACCATTTTGCCTTTCTCTGGAACCCCAGTAGAAATACATTAACATGTATTCAGTTATTTATTTATCTTAAAGACAGTAGCTACAGAGACCGAGGAGAAAGGTAACAAGAACAACACAGGTTTATAGCTAGAAAGCCAGTGGGTCAGCGGTACCTGACTGAGGTCTCGGACCGAAGGAGGCATCAGAGGGATGGAGAGCCTAGTTGACATCACAGAACCCACAGAAGGCACAAGGGCTAGCAGCAGGGGGTCCCCCTGAAGGAGAGGCAGAAACGGGGGCCTGGGGTAAAGGTGCTTGAGAAGGGAGGTCATCGGATTCTTCCACCCCCCACTCGGGCCATGGCTGCGGGCACCCCCCTCCCAGCGCGCAGTGCAGGGTTGACGAGTTCTGACTCCTGAAAGCACTGAGCCCCGGGCCTGATCCCAGCGGACATCCTGGCTTATGGGTTTGATCTTCCAGGCAGATGAGAAAATAATTCCCAACTCAGCAGTCTTTGTACATACCTTCTCTTTTTTATTCTCCATGTTTTGTGTAAGATAGATAGTTAGATAGATAGATAGATAGATAGATAGATAGATAGATAGTTAGATAGATAGATAGATAGATAGGTAGTTCAGCCATGAGCAAACCAGTGGCAAAGGGCCCAACGTTGAGATTTTGTCCCTTTTGGTTTGTCAGAGGAGAGAGACCACAGTGTGTGCAGGGAGACTGGTCCTAGAAGAAGAGTGTTGGCTTGAACACGTTCTGGTGAGCCTGCTGGGCGCCTGTTTCGCGTGCACGTCGGCGCTCAGTAAACCTTTCGTTTAAACGTGTGTTTAACGCAGAACCACGCTGAAGGAGCACATGAGGATCCACAGCGGGGAGAAGCCTCACCTCTGCAGCATCTGCGGGCAGCGCTTCCGCCACGGCAGCTCCTACAGGTGAGCCGGCCCTTTCCTCCGGCACGGGCGCGAGAACTGCGTCTCCGCTTTACGCCTGTTTCCTCACCGGTGGCTTAGTGGCGTGTTGGATGAAAACACTTCTTAGTACTTGTCACAAGCGAAGGTGTGCAGAAAGCGTGTAGACTTCCCCCTACAGCTTCCAGTGTCCTCTTCCTTCTGTGCGATAAAATATGTTTAAACGTTTCCTCATCACCAGACCTGCCGGGTGCTCTACTGTTGGGATTGTCATCGTGTAAAGATTTATTTCATTACCTTTCTTTGAACCAGAATTCATTATAACTCTGGTGTCGCGAGCTTAGTGTATTTCTTCACTCTGGATTGTCCAAGAATAGTTCGGTATGAAAATACGGCAAAATGGAAAACTCGGGGATTCTCAGTTTTTGAAAGTCTTCATTATTTGAAATTCATGTAATTATTTCTGCAACTGAATCCTTGACCACATTTGCAGTTTCTGAAAAGTTGCTTTTTTTCCTGAATGAATAGGTGACTGTGTACTGGGGGATACGTGTACAATTTTACTTTTAATTAATGCTCTGAAGGATGTTAACCTTAAGGCTTTGCTGTTTACCTCAAAGTTTAAACAGAATGCTTCCCTTTGCAGGTAATTCAGTCAGTTTACAGTTTTAGTGACAGTAGAATCAGCATGTTTGGGCTACTTGAATGAGAAAGCTGTTCGTTTCTCTGGGACAGACATAGTTGGAGGACGGTGAGGATAAAAATAATTCCAGTTAAATCAGTTTTAAGGATTTGAACCTTTTATAATCTGTCCTTGGGTAACTATGAAATGAGCCATATTTTGTCTGGTTAAATATGAAGAACAGTAGTAAAATGTAATTGTCAGAAAGCTGATTACTTAGACACCCACTCAGTTCTCAACTGTCACTTTATCAGCACTGCCTGTGCCCCGAAAGGGTCCCTTTAATTACTGGCTGTCACTGGCCACCCTCCGAGTCTGTCCTTTGAGCTCCTACCCGTTTGCTTCCAGTCCTTCTGGATTCTCTCCTCCTCTGGCTGCTCGGAGACCTCACTGGCCAGAGGGGTACGAGTCCAGCGCGTGCTAGTCTAGTGAAGTAGATGGAGGATCTGAAAGGTCAGGGCGAGTGTCGTCCGGCCGGGGTGGGAGCCTGGGCGGAGCTGAGTGCTTGTTTGAAGAGGTGAGAATGCAGGAAGCCTGGAGGCAGGTGATCAGAGCAGGAAGGGCCCAGACCTAGAAAGGGAGCCGGAAAGGGATGAGGCTGGGAGCCGCGTGGAGTCACCCCCCTTGTTCCTCCCGAGTCACCGCCTCCCATGCTCTTGAACTCTGTTCCTCTGTAGACTTCACTTGCGAGTCCATCACGATGACAAGAGGTACGAGTGCGACGAGTGTGGGAAAACATTCATTCGCCACGACCACCTGACGAAGCACAAAAAGATACATTCAGGTGAGGTGTGTTTGGCCAGGCTGTTCCGAAGTCCTTCTGTAACAAGCACCTGAAAAGTACATGCTATTTAATGCTAATTAACGCTGGCTATTAGTCTAATGATTGGGTCTATATAGGCCACTCCTTTGAACACTGGTTCCAACTACCTTTTTTAAGCAGCATTTGAAAGGGACGTAATTTTATGACCCATTTTTTTCCCACTGTAAGTTTAATCACTTGGTTGTCTTTAATGACTACAAACTATAATTTAAAATTGTTTTAATCAAATGCTCAACATTTGCATCGTGCACGTTACGTGGATATATGCAGCGATGGCTGCCGACAGCTCCCTAAAGGGAGACGCCACGATAATATTTATTGTTTTGATTGGAGTTGAAGGTAGTTAGCAGAACATGGACGCTTGAAGAGAAATGATTGTACCTGGGTGTTCAAGTTCATGTCACGGTGAATTTTTGAAATCCTATTTTTTTTTTTTAGAGTACCTTAATCATGCCGATCAATTTCAGATCGTTATACCCTCAGCTGAGGGTGGCTTTACTTTCCTGGTCTGTTTCTCCCCATGTTATTTTCCTGTTTGGTAATTTATTTCTGGGGGGAAAAACTGAAGTGCATATAATAATCAGATATTTGGGTCTTTAAGGTGAAAAGGCTCATCAGTGTGAAGAATGCGGAAAATGTTTTGGCCGCAGGGATCATCTCACTGTTCACTACAAGAGCGTGCACCTTGGAGAGAAGGTGTGGCAGAAGTAAGTGGACGGGCTGTGTTTCTCCTCAGTGCCGCGTCCGATCAGCCTGGTGGGGGAACTCACAAAGTGTCTCAGTTGATGCTGTTTGGTTGGGGGTAGGTTGGCTAACCAGCCCTCTCACTGCTGTAGCTTCTCTGCAGACCTGCAGGAGTTGAGCAAGGCATCAGTACCAAGTTTACAGAGGCTAGGGTGGCGGACATTGAACTTGATGACTCATAAAAGCTCCGCTCTTTGGGGGATTCGTGTGTGTTGGTTGCTGGCTCTTTGCGTGTATGACACTGCCTGTGTGTTATACTTAATGAGACAGCAGTTACCGGGCATGTCTGTAGTCAGAACTTAAATCTTTGTAACCACACTAAGCACTTAGCATGGTATTTCATTTGAAGGAGGCGTGCATGGTCCGGATCATCCACTTTTTAGTACAGTTTAGATAGCCGAGCTTAACTGAGTTGTCGAGTGTAAAATGTTGAACGAGTTTATGCTCTTGGACGCGGTATTTGGAGCAAGTGCCAAGTAGCAGACGTGGTCCATGGTGCCCGGACACTTAGTGACAAGTACTGGGCGTGCTGCCCACAGCGTCTATAACGGCAGGAGCTGGAGACGGGCCTGAGGGCCACTAGGAGGCGACTGCATCCTTTGCTCATTTTCATGCATTGGTTTGGCGCTCCCTTCACTGACCTTGTTCAGCGACCCACTCATGGCATCAGTGTGTTCAGAGGGGTCGTTGTACTCTGGGCTCACGAGGTGCCAGCAGGCTCTGAAGGGTCGGGCCGTGAAAATACCCACGATGCCACGCGGAGAAGGAAGTCAGAGCCTCAGCAGCCCGTGTGCTTGAGTGGAAGATGGGCCGCACGCTCACTGCTCCAGAGCCTCAACCCCTCTGTACCCTTAAAATGGGTCAGTGCCTCGGGAGCCTTCGTTTATGTGCTTACAACATAGATGCTGTATTATAGGTGAGATGCATTACATGAATCCTTAGAAATTAAAATGAGAAAAACGTGAGTTCTTACTTACTAGTTCATTTAGTAATGAGACGGCCATCCCATGCTCACATAAATAGCAGCTGTGTGAAAAGTAAGTCCTTCACAAAACAAAACTATCAAGAGAGCGGTGGTGTTGTACGTTCTTGTAAATCCCTTTCACGGCCTCGGGGCACAAAACAAAACTATCAAGAGAGCGGTGGTGTACGTTCTTGTAAATCCCTTTCACGGCCTCTGAGCTGGATTGTCCTATCTGCTGTCACGGTGTTATTTTGGTTGAAGGAAATGAAGAAAACCCAGCCTCCCTCAGATACACGGCTGGTTAATGGAAGAGTCTTACAATAGCCCTTTCCTCAGGTAATTGTGGGTGTTACTCGTGACAGCCACACTGAAACTCAGCAAGTGGTAGCTTCGTAAGGAGCAGGGGGGACCTGAACAAGATAATTGGGGTTTTATCCTCTGATGCCTGGAATCTCTTGGTCGGCCTTGCACTTTGCATGGGTGTGTTACTACATGACACTGTCGTATCCTGCCTTCGTCATTTGGAAACGGGCTCACTGAGTTACAGATTTCCCAGTGTCAGTGTATTTCACGGGACGGGATCAACAAGTCACGTTTGCTAACACTTCCGCCAGCGTCCCAGAATGGAGTGCTGGGACCCTGCCAAGATCAAGGGCAAATGCAGGTTTCCCCAAAGTCTTACGTTAGCTTGAAAGCTCCAATTTTATCAGCAACCGGTATTGTCAGTTTTTCCCCTTGAAGTGACAGGCTCACTTCATTTAATTTTGAGGAGGTACCTGCCAGAATATTCTGGTCTGTAACTGTAGGTTGTCTTTTGTTCTTTCAAGTCAAATGGTATTTATTCCACGAAGGCAGTGGCCACTTCAGCGCCCAACCTGGTCTCACAGGTGCTTGTCTTTGACACCATTGTACTTCGATTTGTGGTGTATTATTTATTGAAATTACGCTGAAAAAAACTCTACCCTTTTTATTTTCTTAGATACAAAGCCACCTTTCATCAATGCGATGTCTGTAAGAAATTTTTTAAAGGCAAATCAAGTCTCGAAATGCATTTTCGGACGCATTCAGGTAAAACTTAATGGGTAGTTTATATATATATACCTTTGTGTATTATTCAGGAGTAAAATAGAGGCATTTAAACTTTGTTGTTCTCGGTTAAATTGTTTTGTTTTTCCCCCATTAAGACTGTTACTCGTTACGTAAAGTTTGACGTTACCGATGAGCTGTATTCCGGTCTCCCATTCTCTCTGACAGAAGCTTTAATGCTGTGAACATCCTTCTGTACAATTAGGGGAAGACCTTTCCCATCGGGAATGGACTCAGCGCGTGGCTCTCCTCTCCTGTTCCTCCCGTCTGCTTGTTTATGGCTCCTCTGTATCTGTGAACTCTCTAAATCAGTTATTTTCTTGTCTTTGAAAAAGTAATTCGAATGTGGCCTCATTGCCTCGCCTGCAAGTGCCCACGTGTCCTTCTCCTCCGCAGTCAGCCATCACTCAGGCGGTCAGGAGAATGGCTGGCTTCGCTGCTTCCCGGAAGGGGCCACGTTCTACATCCTCCTCTTCCCCGGGTGCTGCTGCCTGTTGGGAAACTTAGGCTCTGCTGGACTCCTCCCTGGATGTCTGTGTTTGACGTCTCATATCAGTTCGGAGTTTTTCGTGCTCTTCCTCTTCTTCTTTGAGAAAGAGGCACATTTATGCATTTCAGCCACTTTTAAAAAAATATATTTTATTGATTTTTTACAGAGAGGAAGGGAGAGGGATAGAGAATCAGAAACATCGATGAGAGGGAAACATCGATCAGCTGCCTCCTGCACACCTCCCACTGGGGATGTGCCCGCAACCCAGGCATATGCCCTTGACCGAAATCGAACCTGGGACCCTTCATTCCGCAGGCCAACATTCCATCCACTGATGGAACTTAAGAGATGAAGGAAAAACTGACACAACTCTTTTTTCTTTATCTATGAGATTAAAATTTGATTTTACATTAGATACTCTGAGCCAGGAGAAAATGGGAATTGTTTCTTCCCATTTCATCTCACTCTTTAAAGTAAAGCTTCTTAAAGCACCCTATTTTTCATCATCTCTACCAGTACAAGGAATTAACATGACACATTAAAATTTT
>NW_006295823.1:141541-148256 GCF_000327345.1 Myotis davidii | reverse complement strand
CATGCCCTTGACTGGAATCGAACCTGGGACCCTTGAGTCCGCAGACTGATGCTCCATCCACTGAGCCACACCGGTTAGGGCCAGCCGCTTTGTTTTATGTTGAGTTTGAGTGTTGCCAGGCGGCTGTTCTGGGAAAGAACGATAATTGCGCTCATAAATACAGAATGGGGAAATAACCGGATTTGGGTGATTTCAATAGGCAAGAATTACAGGATAGAATTTATGACTGACCCAGTGCTGCTGTGACAAGCAAAATCACACCTCCCTCCAGATGGAGAAGCCCCAATCTCGGGGTACACAGGCCACTGTGAGAACAAAGGAGAGTGAAAGCCAGCTGTAATGACAACGGCCGGGGCTGACGACTGAGAATTGGGACGCTTGCTCACGGTTTGTCTAGTAAGGGGCACAGCCAGAATTCAGACCCAGATCTTTCCCGGTTTTACCAGCTGACTGCGTTGTGACAGCACATAACATTATTGCATTATTTTATTCAGTTCTTGTAAGAATCCGCACGGAAAATTGGCTACTGAAAACCATTGTCTTATCCAGCCAGTGCATTTTACACTTGATGTTTGTCCGTGCAGGTGAGAAGCCATACAAGTGTCAGATCTGCAATCAGTCCTTCAGAATTAAGAAAACCTTGACCAAGCACCTGGTCATCCATTCGGACGCCCGGCCTTTCTACTGTCAGTACTGTAACGCCACGTTCAAGCGGAAAGACAAGCTCAAGTACCACACGGACCACGTGCACGGCATCAAGTCCCCCGACGACGCCCTGAGCGCTTCCGAGGAGAAGCTCGTGGCCTTGCCCGTGGAGTACTCGTCCGACGACAAGATCTTCCAGGCGGAGACAAAACAGTACACGGACCAGCCCAAAGCGTATCCGCCGGAGGCCAAGGCGATGCTACAGGACGTGTCGGCCGAGGTGTGCGTGCCCGTGACGCTGGTCCCCGTGCAGATGCCCGACGCCCCGAGCGACCTGGGGCAGCACAGCGCCCCCCTCCCACCGTCTTCGCATGACATCCTGTCGCCACAGCCACCGGCGGCCGACTACCCACGGGCAGCTGACTTAGCTTTTCTGGAAAAATACACCCTGACCCCCCAGCCTGCAAATCTAGTTCACCCCGTCCGACCCGAGCAGATGCTGGATCCCCGGGAGCAGTCCTACCTCGGGACGCTGCTGGGCCTCGACAGCGCCACGGCCGTGCAGAACATGCCCGACGCGGAGCATCACGCGTGAGGGAGTCCACGCGGTCCCCGGGTTTCTTGGATGCTCGCGTGCTGGCCGCCTGGTGCAGGTGGCTTTTCCGCGAGTAGGGCTGCGATTTTTTTTCATTTTCAAGTACTCAGAGCCGTTGCAAATCAAGAAAAAATACGCCTCTCTGTTTACTGAACATGTGAATATTTGGACACATATTGAGGTATTTGAAGTGAACATTTTTATGATTTTAAAGGATTATTTAGCGCTAATTTTAATGGAATCTCAAACTTTTCGAAATTATTAGCTGTTGACATTATGTTTTGATTTTTTGAATCAGCAGTGGACATTTTATTCTTTAGTCTCATTCCTCCTCTCTCCCTTCCCCATCTTCCGAACAAGCTTAAGGACCATGTAGGCTTTAGGAAAGAATTTACGAGAGTTTACTGATAATCGCAACCCTTCCTTATCCCAACTAAGTTTCGTTATTTCCTCCAGGTTTCCGGAAATTGGTATTAGGGATTTGTATTTATAAGGAAGTCTTGGGTGTGTCTGTGTTGTTTCTTAGTCTGGTTACCTGATAATTTTAGATTATCTTTCTCCTTTGGTCTTTTGGCAAAAAGCCAGAAAGTTAATGAGTGTCAGAGTAGCGTGTTCAATGAAATGCAGAATGGAAATAATTACAGTGGGGCCTTGACTTACGAGTTTAATTCGTTCCGTGACGGAGCTCGTAACTCAAATTACTCGTATGTCAAATCAAAAGTGAACGAGTGAGACACGTGATGCTGGGCTGATGTGGCGTTCACTGTGACGTTCGCTGCGCCAACTAGCGGTGGGGTATCTGAAGCTGCTCGTAACCCGAATTTTAGCTCGCAATGCAAAGCAAAAAATCGGCTGAGAGATGGCTCGTATCGAAAAACTCGTGAGGACACTCGGAAGTCAAGGCCCCACTGTATCCAAATGATTGGTTTTTGCCTATGCTTTAGTTAACATGAATAAGAAATGCAAATACAGATCTAGGCATTAAATTACACAATTGATAATGTGTAGAAAGCAAAACGTGCTAGTATCGCTCAAGGTCCGTTCACCTGTCCTAGCTGCCGTTTATTTCCCACTAACATACCACAGCCTAGGTCTTCATCTCACTGATTAATGAACTGTCATTAACAGGTGATGTTTGCTCTCATTGACGCTGGCGGACTGAAACTCTAGGAAACGGAACCGAGATATTCCACACACCGTTGTTAGAAAAGGTGCCAAATTGTACTCTGTGTGTCTGTCTACACTCAGTGTTGTTAAATAGTAATTACAGGGAACCAGTGTGTACAGGTGTACATGGCACCCCGGTTTATGCCTGCTTTTCCCATAAGCCTGGAGTCTAATTTTCCTGGATTTTTGTTGTCGTCTGGGACAGAAGGTGAGCACTTGGTGAAGGGAAATGGCAGTTACAGGGACTCCTCGCTGAGTCCGGTTAACGGAGGAAGAAGTCAGTGAAACACCTTTAAAGGTGTGCACTTTCCGCATCTTCAGGCCACCGTCACCTTCAGCGAGGCCACTGGTCCGAGCAGAGCTGCTGGGAGGGTTCCATTCCCGTGGCCTGTCCTCTGTATGGAAACGGATGGAAAATAGCAATGTGAAGAGTTGGCTATTTCCGTTTTGTTTACACTCCTCATTGCTTTAAGCACTTTTTTTTAATGTAAACGAATGTCTGGCCCAGCCCTTGTGAGAAAAAAAAATCACAAATAAAATAATGAAGTTTAATAAAATTTAGCCACTTGATGGGGACAGGTGTTTGCTGAAGCACTTAAGGAAGGAAGGTACTTTACAGTGTGTCTTCCTCGTGGGAAGAGGAGAGAAAGTGGTGAGAATGGAGGCTACTGACCCCAAGTAGCTCTTGTAAATAAGAAAACCAGCCTGAGTTTCGCCTCAGTTGTTAAGATGTGGTTATAGCCATTCTAGGACCGGTGGATGTAATTAATGTATGAATTCTCCCGTTGGGCACATCCTTGTGTGTGGAAACGATAATCTATCTGGGTGCTTACGTGGCTGAACTTGACAATGTGAGGTACTGTTAGTCTGTTAGTGTTTCAGATCGGCTTTGAGGAATACGTATCCTTTTTGAACTAAAAAAGTTCCTCTTAGGAAAAGGAATCATCATACCCCGCAGTGTGCCCTGCCTCGCATACCGGCCGCGTGGAAGACTGGGACTTGCAAAGAGGCAGAGGGTCTAGACATGTGTGTACAGGGTGTATTCTGTTTGGTAGCAGGACAGAAGGGGCGTTGCATTTTCACATGGAAAAGGACACTTTGTTTTTTGAAGGTATTTACTCGAGGGTTCTTTCCATAATCTAATGCTTTAAATACATGGTTCGATGGTAGGGATTGGTTTACAGTAGGCAACTTTTCCGGAATGCATCTCTTCTGTAGAATGAAATACAGATCTATTTAGTTATTGTAGGTCACTACGCCTGAACAGAGGTTTATAAATTGCTTTCGCAAGTTACCTTCTGCAAACTTCAGACCGAGCTCGGAGGGCGAGTTGGACGTGCATCTTCCCAGTTTGGAGAGAGGGAGTCTGAGGCGAAGGACGCAGTTACGCCCCCATCATTGATGAGTGGCAGGTCCCGCTTCTAGGGAAGGACACGTGGCTCAGTCCTGCCTCCCAGCTGCCGGGCACCCGTGTTCTCGCATTGTCGTCGGCAGGCTGGGCGGGGAAGGGTGGTTCTGACGAACAGAGAGTCTCAGCGGACGAACAAGCAAACAATCCCAATCTGCTGCCTCTAATTTCCAAATTAGAGCCTAAGAAACACTAAACTGGTGAAAACCTCGTAGATTTGGGCAAACTGAATGTATATAGTTTTTGAAGTTGGCACAAGAAATATGAAATGAGGCCTCCTCTTTTCACTTAACCTTTTGTACTATTTGGGAGTTTCTGGGACAAATGTCCCATCAACTCTAAAAATCATTACTTCTGTACCTGTACTTAAATTTTGAATTTTGCAACTAAGCTTAGCCTCATTCAGGATTTTTTATCTTCTAAGCATAATTTATTGTTTTAAATTAATGTTTTAGCTGATAGCAGTTAGCACTCAATATGTAAGTGGAATAATTTATAAAGTGTAGAGATTTGTTAACCTCCATTTTTACTTAAATGCACCAAAGATTTTAGTAGGTATTGCAATAGTTCAAAAGAATTTAAATTCTTCGTTGTCTGAATAAATATTTGTCCAAAGAAGCACAGTTGAAGTCCTAGGCTTATGGATTAAAAAAAAAAAATTGTTAGTTTGAATACTAAGATGAAGTGTTTGTGTTTATACGTATAAAAACAAGAACAGCAGGAAGTACTCTGGGAAGAGACATACTGACAAATGAATCACAAGCAAGAACGCTGTTTTCCTCAGAATGCATAGAATGTTACCTTCAGTGAACACTATTAAATGCATAACAGTAAGCTTATTTTTTACACTACACTATTAAAATCATTTGCCTTAGTTTTTTGTTGCTTTTTTTTAAGACGAGTTGAAGTTATTTTTGTATGAAACACTCCACCTATTTTTTTTTGCAGTCTAAGATACCATGGTAGGTTAGGGTCGGGTCTGCATCCAGCAAGATGTCACTAACTCCGAAGGTAGTGGTCTTGGCGTCCTTTTAAGTAATTTAGTCATTTATTGCCACGAGAAGCGTGAGCAGCCAAGATAGGGCTTAACGTGGTGCTTTACTAAAGTGACTTCCTTTTGAGCAGTGTCAGGTCCACTGATAACGTTCGGTCGACCTTTTAAAAGTGTCATAGCATCTTAGGGATATAGATTAAAAAAAAAAATTGTTAGTTTGAATACTAAGATGAAGTGTTTGTGTTTATACGTATAAAAACAAGAACAGCAGGAAGTACTCTGGGAAGAGACATACTGACAAAGGAATCACAAGCAAGAACGCTGTTTTCCTCAGTCTAATGCATAGAATGTTACCTTCAGTGAACACTATTAAATGCATAACAGTAAGCTTATTTTTTACACTACACTCTTAAAATCATTTGCCTTAGTTTTTTGTTTTTTTTAAAGACGAGTTGAAGTTATTTTTGTATTAAACACTCCACCTATTTTTTTTGCAGTCTAAGATACCATGATAGGTTAGGGTCGGGTCTGCATCCAGCAAGATGTCACTAACTCCGAAGGTAGTGGTCTTGGCGTCCTTTTAAGTAATTTAGTCATTTATTGCCACGAGAAGCGTGAGCAGCCAAGATAGGGCTTAACGTGGTGCTTTACTAAAGTGACTTCCTTTTGAGCAGTGTCAGGTCCACTGATAACGTTCGGTCGACCTTTTAAAAGTGTCATAGCATCTTAGTGGAGTAACTATAAACCGTTAGCTGAGGGCTAGTAAAATATCATGCACTGTTTTCCATTCTCCAATTGCAAGCAGAGTTAAAGACACAGCTAAACTGGTATGTTGGGTAGTTTGCGTTTTCCTCCTTCCAGATCATTCGACCGTGTCCCCGGGGACAGGTCAGACTCGGGGCCCTGGCTCTCTGACCGTCTCGCCTGGATGGAATGCTCTGTGCCTTTTCCCTGTGTTGTCGTTGCTTGAGTTGCTTCCGCTGGCCAGCGTGTGCCGGCTAATCACGGGGTTTGATTATTTTTGTTGTTCTGGGTCTTATGTGTGTGTGGCCTGCTGGTCAGGCAGCACTTTATTATAATTTTTTTTTTAGGTTGCTTTATGTTTACGTAAGGAAATAGGCACTCACGTACTTGTGTGAATATTTGCTGTTTGTGTTTTTCTGTCTCTTTTGGCCTTCATAGTCACCGCAGACACTCCCAGGCCGGGCTCTATGCGCTTCTTAGAGGAATCTAACAAATAAAATAAAACGAGTTGTGTGTCTGTCTCTCTGTGTCCTCCTCCCTCCCTCCCTCCCTCCCCGGCCCCCCAGTTTTTTAACAATAATCAGTCACCATAACCACACAGCTCTCTACTGAGTGGCTTCTGAGTTCAGTTTGCCTCGAACTGAACAAGAGGTGGTGATGGCTTGAGATGAGTTTGCCCTTAGGAGCAGGAGCGACCCAGCCAACCGGCGAACAGCTTGAGCGTATCAGCACGGGCAGAGGGAGGACTTTGAAAGTCGCGTTGGGGTGGCTCGAAGATTCCGTGCCAAATTTAAAACGATGAGAATGTACAAGAAGCCGGTGGCTTTTCTAAGACTTTAAATAGGGTCATGGGCAAGTGTTACCTGCTGTTAGAAAGAATGATGGGTAATGTGAGAATCGTTTTCTAACCCGCTTAGAAAATTGGACAATTCTTTCTTAGGCCCTTCGCTTGCTTTTGCGTTGTCTCTCGGTAAAGTCTGCAGGGGTTACCTGAGGGGGATCGGCCTCTATTTCCTTCCAAACTATTTCTCCTTCACGGTCCTTTTATGCTGGAATGTTAGCATGTCCTCTGCACCTCCTTTGGAAGTAGCCTTAATAAGACAAAAGTAATAGGATGAGCTTGTATGGTAGGTGAGAGATTTTGGTAGAGAGAAAGCCTACA
>NW_006295823.1:121004-122854 GCF_000327345.1 Myotis davidii | reverse complement strand
GACAAATGAATCACAAGCAAGAACGCTGTTTTCCTCAGAATGCATAGAATGTTACCTTCAGTGAACACTATTAAATGCATAACAGTAAGCTTATTTTTTACACTACACTATTAAAATCATTTGCCTTAGTTTTTTGTTGCTTTTTTTTAAGACGAGTTGAAGTTATTTTTGTATGAAACACTCCACCTATTTTTTTTTGCAGTCTAAGATACCATGGTAGGTTAGGGTCGGGTCTGCATCCAGCAAGATGTCACTAACTCCGAAGGTAGTGGTCTTGGCGTCCTTTTAAGTAATTTAGTCATTTATTGCCACGAGAAGCGTGAGCAGCCAAGATAGGGCTTAACGTGGTGCTTTACTAAAGTGACTTCCTTTTGAGCAGTGTCAGGTCCACTGATAACGTTCGGTCGACCTTTTAAAAGTGTCATAGCATCTTAGTGGAGTAACTATAAACCGTTAGCTGAGGGCTAGTAAAATATCATGCACTGTTTTCCATTCTCCAATTGCAAGCAGAGTTAAAGACACAGCTAAACTGGTATGTTGGGTAGTTTGCGTTTTCCTCCTTCCAGATCATTCGACCGTGTCCCCGGGGACGGGTCAGACTCGGGGCCCTGGCTCTCTGACCGTCTCGCCTGGATGGAATGCTCTGTGCCTTTTCCCTGTGTTGTCGTTGCTTGAGTTGCTTCCGCTGGCCAGCGTGTGCCGGCTAATCACGGGGTTTGATTATTTTTGTTGTTCTGGGTCTTATGTGTGTGTGGCCTGCTGGTCAGGCAGCACTTTATTATAATTTTTTTTTTAGGTTGCTTTATGTTTACGTAAGGAAATAGGCACTCACGTACTTGTGTGAATATTTGCTGTTTGTGTTTTTCTGTCTCTTTTGGCCTTCATAGTCACCGCAGACACTCCCAGGCCGGGCTCTATGCGCTTCTTAGAGGAATCTAACAAATAAAATAAAACGAGTTGTGTGTCTGTCTCTCCCGCCCTCCCTCCCCAGCCCCCCAGTTTTTTAACAATAATCAGTCACCATAACCACACAGCTCTCTACTGAGTGGCTTCTGAGTTCAGTTTGCCTCGAACTGAACAAGAGGTGGTGATGGCTTGAGATGAGTTTGCCCTTAGGAGCAGGAGCGACCCAGCCAACCGGCGAACAGCTTGAGCGTATCAGCACGGGCAGAGGGAGGACTTTGAAAGTCGCGTTGGGGTGGCTCGAAGATTCCGTGCCAAATTTAAAACGATGAGAATGTACAAGAAGCCGGTGGCTTTTCTAAGACTTTAAATAGGGTCATGGGCAAGTGTTACCTGCTGTTAGAAAGAATGATGGGTCATGTGAGAATCGTTTTCTAACCCGTTTAGAAAATTGGACAATTCTTTCTTAGGCCCTTCGCTTGCTTTTGCGTAGCCTCTCGGTAAAGTCTGCAGGGGTTACTTGAGGGGGATCGATCGGCCTCTTTATTTCCTTCCAAACTATTTCTCCTTCACGGTCCTTTTATGCTGGAATGTTAGCATGTCCTCTGCACCTCCTTTGGAAGTAGCCTTAATAAGACAAAAGTAATAGGATGAGCTTGTATGGTAGGTGAGAGATTTTGGTAGAGAGAAAGCCTACGTTTTGTTTCCTCCTCACCCATCAACTTGTTATGTATCGATTGATCTTAAGTCTATGACTATTGGAAAAATTCCCAAAGAATCTAAATTTGGCCTCTTGTAGCCATTATATAAATAGAAATGAAGATTATATTCACGGAATAGAGGTTATACAGAGACGACAAACCCCCCCTCCTCCCCCCAATTCTTAAGTATTGTCAGTGCTTGCATTACTTTTGGAAATTCTAAAGCATTTCTTGAATAGAACAGGT
>NW_006295823.1:118758-120930 GCF_000327345.1 Myotis davidii | reverse complement strand
AGGGTGGACAGCACCCTGGGGTGCAATTACAAAACTTTTATTCCTTCCAACAGTCGGGCTTGACTGGCAGATGAAACTGGAGGACAGCTGATGGGTGTGGAGGCCATCAGAAGAGTGCAGAGGTGAGCACCGAGCTGCTCCACGCTGTGTAGTACCTGTTAGGATGAAGGGGACTCACGATGTTCATCAGAGTGAAAATGCTTTCGAACTTAGTTTTCAGTCTCCGCTCCCAAGTTTTGTTTTAATCCCTAAGGACACGTGTCAGAGCAGTTACAGAGAGAAACCTCAGCTAGCCACAGGCGTCATTCTGTCGCCCGTGTGTGACGTTCCCGGGCGTGTTTTCTGGAGACGCTGGCTGCCCCGTGTTTCTGAAGTACCAGTGTCTTTGTAGAAAAGCCCCCGTGTCTGTGATGAGGAGGATGTTGTACGCCAACCTAGTTCTCTGTGTCATTTTGATACTCACAATAAAGTTCTTGGCTCTTCATAAAGCATCTCCAGGTTCTTACTGAACAGGTTCTCGACATGGGGATGGTGGCACTCAGCCCTCTGCAGGCCTGGGTGAGTCAGAGACACTGAACAAATGGAAAACCGAGCGTTCCGGGCACATCTCTGTCAATTTTATTTCTCATCAGCCAGATACTTTGCGACATTTTACATATTAAATGTATTAAATGATTTAATGGTTTTTAAGTGGCTAACTAATATACGTTTACATGCTAACAATGACTAGTAAACAAAATGAACTACACCGTGGAGCGGAAACCAACCTTTCAGTGACGGAGGCCTAAGAAGGCTTGTATTTGCAATGTTAAACTGAAGGATGATAGTCACCGTATGACATAATGTAAATGAAGTGTTTTTGGAATTATCATTCATGCCAGCACTTTTGCTTAGAATGCTCTGTAGTAGTCTTGCTCAGTGGTTGAGCATCGACCTATGAACCAGGAGGTCACAGTTGGATTCCCGGTCAAGGGCACATGCCCCAGGTTGCACTCTCGATCCCCAGTGGGGGGCGTGCAGGAGGCAGTCGAGCAATGATTCTCATCATGGATGTTTCTCTCTCTCCCTCTCCCTTCCTCTCTAAAATCAATAAAAATATAAAACAAAAACAGAGTTTCCTACCGCCTTTAGAGGCAGTGTGGTGTAGGGTAAGGGCAAGATTAGGGCCACGCCTCCTCTGTTACATATCCTGGCTTTGCCTCTTGCTGGCCTTCCTGCACGTCTGTAAAATACAGGTTAATGGGTCCCATCCAACAGTGTTGGGGCTTAAAACCACCCTGGGCATATATGCATATGTTATTAGATAAAACCAAGGAGTTATCTGTCCAGGGATGGCCTGCCAACGCCATCAGTCGTGAGTTAATTGTGAATCTCAGGTTTCATCTACTTTTGCTCCCAGAAATCTCTATCTAGTTAAGAACTAGCCAACACACAATGCAATAGAAAGACACAATGCAATATTGTAGAATTGTGCACTTGAGACCTGTATAATGTTACTCACCTATGTCACCCCAGTACATTCAATAATAAATAAAAACCCGGCATGTAAACTCACTGACTCCCCCTGCTGTGGTCACTCATTTAAGTAAGCCCGTTCGCACAAACTGGACATCTCATCGTCCTCATTCTCTCCCGTTCGGCCGTGGAAACCGCGAGAAAAAAAACCAGTGAATGACTATAACCCTGGGCGGGGGCCATTGGACAGGAGGCTGGCTGGAGCCACATTAGCCTCCTGAACGGTTTTGCCCCAGGTTGCCCCTGGCAACCGCAAGGGCGTCTCTACCTCCGGTGGAAAGTCTGCGGCCGCCCCTGTCTTCCCCTCGACACCAGCTCTTTGCAAAACCAAAAGACGGATTCCGTCTCTAAGCAACGGGTTTCCAGGTGTCGCAAAGACCCCGCCTCGGTTTGCGGCCCCCCCGCGGAGAGCGCGACAGAGCCATCATTTAAATGAAGCGCTGCCGTCTTATTGGCCCGGCCGTCCCGCCCTCCGATTGGCCCCTGAGGAGGTTTGACGGCGCCGCTGCTCGCTGATTGGCTCTTCGAGGGACATGGGCGGGGCCGCGCGTGCCCATTGGTGGAGGAGGGAAGTTTAAGCTGAGGCCGACGCCACCCCTAGTATCGCCCGTGTTGTATCGGCGAGTGTTTTGGGGTATCGTTCCCTTCGTTTCTGGG
>NW_006295823.1:117721-118722 GCF_000327345.1 Myotis davidii | reverse complement strand
GCCCTGCCGGGGTCGGGGTCGGGGTCAGGGTGGGGCCCGGAGAGGAAAAGACAGACGCGGGGGACCCTAGAGGACGGAGCCAGGTCTCCGCTGCCCACTCGGGGGACATCCCGGTCCCCGGTCTAGGGAGGGGGATGAGGGTGGGGGGAGACCGCACCCCAGCGCGCATGCGCGGAGCAACCCTGGCCGCATTTCCAGAGCCTGTTGAATGGAGCAGCGATGCGCCACCCCGTTCGCCCCCGGGCACACTATGCTAACTACCAAAATTCTGCAGCGCACACCCCAAAATAGAATTTTTGCTAATCTGAACCCCCCAAATATGTATATTTTTTTGCTGATCGGACCAAAAAAAAATAAAAATAGGTATGATTGTGATTCATTCACTAGAATCCGCTGTTGTTGTGTTGGCTGTTGTCTGTTTTGTTTGTTTGTTTTAATTCGACAATCTCTAAGGCAAGAGAGGTCAGTGCCTGAGACTTCAATTTTTAAAAATTCTGCAAGTTCTTGTGCATCAGCCACGAAAAGTCGAGACCTCAGGCATCGCGGCTAGAGGGCGCTTTAAATGAATGAACTGGAGTTTCTCGGTGCACGGATCGAGTTTCATCCCATCAGTTGTGGTTTCCCGGGATTTCCCCAGTGGCTTTTCTGCCTGGCGCTGGCCAGAGACCTGTTCCTGTCTTTGCCACCGAAACCCATCGACTGTCGGTTCTTCGGGCCGCGGCCGCCTTTCCATCCGGGGGGACGTCTCTCCGAATGTGTGGCTCACCCGCGGGTCCCAGGGGTTCAGGAGGGGAGGCCCCCCTCACCCCCAGGCCGGGAGCCGAGGTCGCCCACCTGGGTGTCAACCGGGTTCTGACCCTGGGGCCCCGCCTCCCCTCCAATTCTCAGGGATCCTAGATCCGCAGTTTCCTACCTGCATAATAATTCCTTTTTGTTATGTGGAACGAATGGGGTTTTTTTTTGTTTTGGTTTTGTTTGGGGGTTTTTTGGTGTTTGTGGTG
>NW_006295823.1:109893-113109 GCF_000327345.1 Myotis davidii | reverse complement strand
TTGGGGGGGGGGGGGAACCGCACCCCAGCGCGCATGCGCGGAGCATCCCTGGCCGCATTTCCAGAGCCTATTGAATGGAGCAGCGCTGCGCCACCTCGTTCGCCTCCGGGCACACTATGCTAACTACCAAAATTCTGCAGCGCACACACCCCAAAATAGAATTTTTGCTAATCTGATCCCCCCAAATATGTATATTTTTTTTTTGCTGATCGGACCAAAAAAAAATAAAAATAGGTATGATTGTGATTCATTCACCCCGGACCGCTGTTGTTGTGTTGGCTGTTGTCTTTTTTTTTTTTTTTTTTTTGCTTGTTTTAGAATGTACTGTTTGATCGAGTTCATTGTTTTGTGTATTTTTTTAACCAGATGTTTCTGATGTTTGACAGTTTTTGCTTGAAAATAACTTGCCTTTTTTTTTTTTTTTGCCCCGAACAACCACAGCCCCAGAGTTTTTCCATCCTGGCAGGGTTTCAGGCTGCGTGCGGGGCGTAGATGCCCAATTCTGAACTCTGGGGTCCGACTGCCTGGGTTCTGGTTCTGACTGAAATACAGAAAGTAGAACACGGAAAGCGTCCTGGCCCCTGGTCATCTGGCCCCTGGTCACCTGGCCTGTGAGAGGTGGTGGTCACAGCACTGCTTCCCGGGCTGTGAGGGGGGAAGCTGTGCTAGGAGGCGCCCCAGACTGTGCCTGGAACGTGGTGTTTAACAAGTATCAGTGGTCACGAGGCTGTGCCCACAGAAGCTCCTGGGAGAAGGAGCTTAGTTGATTCTTTTCAAATTTATTTTGGGCAAAAGTCTTAATAATGCAAATTCTTCTATAGTCCAACTGGTAGTAGTATGCATATCCTAAAGAAGTAGAAATACTGTGATTTACTGATAATGAAACACGATTTGGAGACTGTGCCACTGCTTTGTTTACAATTAAGATCGTGTTGCCGTTTTATTTTGTCTTTGTAATAAGATGAGCGAGGTTAGGAAAGTATATTTATTTGACTTAAATGTTACTATGGTGTAGAGTGTTGGTGAGTATCGGTTACTAATCTTGCACTGTAGTCTGAGTGGTGTATAATATGTATTGGTTATTATGCATGGTCTACTGTTACAGTAATTTAAAACTACCCTTTTGATTACAGCCGAAGGAAAAAATTGTGATTTCTGTTAACTGGACACCAGTAAAAGAAGGCCGAGTGAGAGAGATCCTGACATTTCTTGTAAATGATATTCTGAAACATGAAGTTATATTACTAGGAAATGCAGAAGAGCCAAGAAAGAAAAAGGTAATAACTTTCAATCGTTGTGTGGTTTACTCGAAGAAAATGATCATGTGTAAAAATTATTTTGATAACACTCATGTTGAAGTGAGTGACGTACATAATTTTCTGATGAAAGGTAATATACAGCAGCCATCAACATTTGTCTGTTTTGCTTATTTTTGCAGAGGAGTCTTTGGGATACCATTAAAAAGAAGAAAGTTTCGTCCTCTTCAAGCCATCAGGAAAGGATTTCAAATATTCAGAATGTTAATCAAACGTTCAGCGTTCCCCCCAAAGCTGACAGAGTTAGGAGCCCCCTACAAGCTTGTGAAAATTTGGGTGGGAATGGAGGCTGTTCCCCAACAGAAAACAATTCTCTCATCCTCCAAGAGAATAAAATACCCATTTCCCCCATTAGCCCCATTTTCAAAGAATGCCACGGGGACACATGCTTGCCACTCTGTGTCCGGCGGTCCACCACCTACACATCGCTCCGTTCCCCTGAGAGCGGGGAGCTGTGGACATTGGAAGGTGCGCACATGCGCAGAGAGTTTAATGGGAAAGTCATAACGGAAACTTCCTTTGACCCCTTGACTGGTATCAACGGCCAGATTGAAGAGGATGGTAAACGTAGTCTTACCCCAAACTGTTCTTCCACCTGGAACATTACCCAGAGCCACGGGGATTTTCTAAGTCCAGACTCCTTTGTAAAGAACAGCCGCAGGGATAGTGATAAACTAGAACCAGTGACCGTTTCACCAGATACGTCTCTCAAAGATGATTCAAGGCCCCGGCATTTGGAATCAAACACTATACACGGAATTTATCGGACAGTTTTAAGTCCCGATTCCTTCCTGAAGGATAATTATGGACTAAATCAGAAGCTAGAACCAGAGCCAGTGAATCCATTTGTATCCCCAAATCAATTTGTCAGAGAGAATATGCCACATCTATCTCTCTCTCACCCAACTTGTGAATTATCACCGCTGTCCAAAGAACATTCGCAGGCCCTGCCGTCTCCCCCGGGGCGGAGACAAAACCAAGTTTTACCCTTTATTCCTGGAAATCGGGGTGCGGACTCTCCCAAAGCTATTTTTCCAGAACCCGAGGCTTCGGAAATGATACCGGATGGTCACAGTTTTTCAAAACAGAAGCGGCCTGCATTCCCCGCGGCCCAAGATACTGCTGGACAGGCCCAGGGTGCACAGCCCCGGAGACGCCCCCTACTGTCGGCCACTGTTACCAAACCGAAGCCCGCGGGCCCCAGAGAGCGCGGCGCGGAGCCCAGCGAGCCCAAGGCCAGGCGATGCCTCCGCAGCGCGGTGGGAAACGCAGCAGACAGCCGGGGGGAGGAGGAGGATGCCCTTCATCCTTACCTCCCGGTTATAGATCCCGCGGGGGGCCACCCTAAGGGGTGTAGAGGAGCAGCTCCCTCCTGCAAGACCGCCTTCCAGGCCCGGAAGAGAAAGAGCCGAGGAGGCGGGGAGGACGCAGCTGGGGCGAGCGCGGGTCCGGGACACGCCGGAGAGCGAGAAAGCAAAAGGATCCACTTTTCTCCCGCGGAGCCTGGAACCTCCACTGCTAAGAAAACAAACGCGCCGGGGACGCCCGCCTCCCAGTGTCGGAGCAGCCGAGGGGGGCCACACCCGAGGAAGAAGGCCGGTGAGTTGGCCCTGAGAACGTCACCCATAAAGGCCACGCTTTCTGCTGCTTTGGGTCTCACACTGGCTGCAGCTGAGCTCGCATTAACCTGCCCGCTGCAGTTCCCATCTGCTTAGCGGGAGGTGGGACCAGAGTGCGAGACGGGGCCACGCCCTCCTGAGGGCATCCCCCCCTCCCTACTGCCATCTCTCCGGCTCCAGCATCCTCCTACCCTCCAGCACCTGCAGTCCTTTCATCCACCGCCCCCCACACACACACACACTGCGGCCTCCACTTCCTGTCTTCCTCAGCGTGGACTCCA
>NW_006295823.1:99084-109766 GCF_000327345.1 Myotis davidii | reverse complement strand
AGAAAATCCCAACCCCAGTCCCACCCTGCGGGCTCTTTGCCTGCTCCTTCCGGTGGGTCTTTAAATGCGTGACCTCTGCCCTGTCCGGGTGGCTCAGTGGGTGGGAGCATCATACCATTCACCGAAAGGTGACGGGCACGTACCCAGTCCAGTCAGGGCACATACCCAGGTTGTGGGTTTGATTTCTGGACGGGTCGCAAATGGGAGGCAACCGACGGGTGTTTCTCACATCGATGTTTCTCTCTCCTTCCTCCCTCCTGTTTCCCTCCTTTCCTTTCTCCTTAAAATCAGTAAACATATCTTCATGTGAGGATTTAAAATAATAAATAAATTCATGACCTCCGACCTCAAGGAAGCCCTTAAGCCTTTCAGCTCGGCTCCCTTTTCCTGGTTTGTGGCTTCGCTGCAGCTACCTCCACCTCCCTCTCTTCTCCTGAGGCCTCCGCCTCCCTCCCTGCCCCCTAGGAAGACCCAGTGGTTGGGCTGTTGCTCTCATCTGTCGCCACTGCTTCTGTGTCAGCTGCTGCTCGTCGTGGCTGACGTGGCCTCTGACAGCTTCCTGTTCGCGTTGGGTCTCTGGTCTCGACCCCTTTCCTCTGCCTCCTGCCCGAGCGGGAGCCTCTCACGTCCACTGAGGGGGTGAGGGACCCGCCGCGGCGCAGGTCGGGCCTGGCGCTTCGTGTCGCTACTGTTCGCTGCATGGACGGGACCGTGGAGAAGCCGCGTCTAACTAGAACATTCATTCAGGGATTTCAGTTCACTTTTTAATGCTCTTCTGCTTTATAATTTATTTTAGATTCTTTAGCATTCAAAACTCCTAACTCTAAAACACACAAACGGACCCCACGCATGGTTCCTGTGGCCCAGGCTAGTTTGACCTTCATAAAACGCTTGAAAACAGGCAAGTGTCTTTGGCCTTCACAGTCCTGGGAAACTGACGTTGAGTGGAGCAGGAAGTGTGTTTCCCGTGGGAACGGATTGAACAATGTGTTTGTTGCACGAAAGCCTCGGAGACCCGGGAAAGTGTGTGTATTCAGTAACGACGAGGGTGTTTCTCAGGCTCATGTCCCGGCTCCTGGGACGCGGGGTTGTTAACTCAGCAGGGGCTCTCGCTCTCCCTTTGTACGTGGATGCGTTTCATACCCCAGGGCTCCCCACCGTCTCCAGCGAGCAGGGGACAGAAACCCTTACCCCGTGTCCGCGGGCACCTTTACAGTCACGATGCTCTGTTGCTGTGTGTCCTGTAACGACGTAAAGGACGAGGTCTCATGCCCCGCCCCCTGTGCCCTCAGACATCCCGAGGCACCCGATGCCGTTCGCCGCGAAGAACGTCTTCTACGACGAGCGCTGGAAGGAGAAGCAGCAGCAGGGCCTCACGTGGTGGCTGAACTTCATCCTGACGCCCGACGACTTCGCCGTGAGGACACGCGTCTCGGAAGGTAAGCCTGAGTCCCCGCGTCAGTGAGACCAGCACCCTGGTCCCACAGGTGGGGTCCGCCACAACGTTTGCCTTTTTAATGGCACATGTTTTATTACAGTGATGGCATGCTCTGGTCATTGATTATAGCAATGGCATGCTCAGTCATTGATTATAGCAATGGCATGCTCTGTCATTGATTATAGCAATGGCATGCTCAGTCATTTATTGACAGAAACGCTGAAGATTGTGTCAGGGAGAGCTTTTAGGGAATTCTGGACGGAACGTATGGAACCTGCCATTTTTGTCTCACTTTTCGTTCTTGCACACGAGCCAGTGCAATTAGCAGGTGGGTTATTCTAATGCCGTCAGTCAGGCACAGGGAGCCGCGGCCACTCTGAGCCGTCCGCAGGCAGGAATCCTGGGAGACAGCGGCTCGCGTGGCCTCATCGCAGGGGCATGTTGTCTCCACCTTCTTCACGTGCAGGATTTTGACATCGAAGGACTTGGGTTAGATGGTCTCCAAGGAAACAGAGCCTGTTATGTTTGTTCCCTTCTGGAGACAAGTGTGTTGGATAAAAATGCAAATCGCATTTCAAAATGGAATTGATTTAAAAACCCGCACTCCCTAGGAGCATGTCTGTAATTTACAAAGAGGGCGGAGGCAGAGAAACCAGCGAGGAGGCTCTCCCCTGGTCTGGGTCCGAGAAGAGAGTGTTGGAAGTGGGTGGTGGTGGCGGCGGTTGGGAGGCGTGGCTAGGCTTGGGGTGGGACCAACAGGTTGCAGTGGTAGATGGGCCTCCAGGCCGGGCCGAGTGAACGGCCACACCTTTGTTTTGAGATGGAAGAGAGGAGAGCGCGTGGAAGGACGGCCGTGACTGTGGGTGACTGTGGGCGACTGTGTTCCCTGCTGGATGCGAGGGTGCGTGTGCCTCTCCCTGACCAGGCCCTTCTCTCCCTCCCTCGCAGTGAATGCGGCCTCTCTCCTCCTGGGCGGGGAGAGTCACCACAAGCTGAGTGTGCCCAGGGCCCCCACTTTTTTTTCAGCCTGTCGCCTGTTCACGTCCGAGAGCATGGTGAAGGCCATTAAGAAGCTGGAGGTGGAGATCGCAGCCCGGCGGCTGGCTGTCCGGAGAGACCAGCACCTCTGGAAGGATGTGGGTACGCGGTGACCAGCCCGAGGGTTACACGCACACGGGACTGGCTTTGCCCCCTGCATCGTGCATGTTCAGTGCCGTCATGTGTATCTGAGTGGCAGTTTGTTTATTTAAAGTAACTCACAGGCGTGACTGCCCTTCCTCCCGCTGATTGCTCCGCGAAGGCGGGGACTGTGGTCTGAGCTGCGCTGTTGGCTTGCGTTTCAGGGGAGCGGCAGAAAGTCCTCAACTGGCTGCTGTCCTACAATCCCCTGTGGCTGCGCATTGGCCTGGAGGTGAGGACTCCGTTCGGCTGGGCAAAGACCGCCTTTAGAAACGTGCTTCTAGGAGACTTAAAGTAAAATAGGGTTTCGCTTAGGAAAGCATTTCGTCAGCTTTTTCTTCCCGTTTAAAATGAAAGTGCTCCTGAGTTGGGGACCATGCCAATGTAGATCATCGCCACTAAGTTATATCGTCACTTTTTTGTTAGTTTCTGAAACGTTTGTATAATGCGGTGCTAGATAGACTAATAAGTAGAGCAAGCTCCTTTTTGACAAAACTAGGCTGTTTAAGTCCATTTTCTAATTGAAACCTGGTAACACCATTGAGGTCTGTGCTGCTGTTTCCCCTCTCCTATGACCCAGAGCGTGGGGGTGCAGTGACCTGCGTGCCAGCACTGTCCGGGCTGGGGCCCCACCCCGACTGAGGCAGGGCAGCCATTCTGAACACCGGGCGTAAAAGTGGCACCAGAACTTGAGGTTTTCCCGTCGTTCAAGGCTCAGTCATGTTGAGAATATTAAAGCCGGTTGAGTTAGACACGTCGCACAGTGTGCAGAGGCGGCTCGGCAGCTATGGGCCCGTCCTTACTCCTGTGGAGGGAGAGCAGGGCCGCCTGAGAGCGAAGGTCGCCATTCACCCTCCCACCCCTCTGCCTCTCGGAGGCCCCAGTCCTGACTGGCTCCGATTCCCTCCCAGACAGTGTTCGGGGAGCTCATCGCCTTGGAGGACAACAGTGACGTCACGGGCTTGGCTGTGTTTATTCTGAGCCGCCTGCTGTGGAACCCGGACATCGCCGCCGAGTACCGACACCCCTCCGTCCCCCACCTGTACCGAGACGGTGAGCACTTCTCTCTCCACCGCCTTCTGCCCGTCCAGCCGAGCGGAGAGATGGCTGCGTCTCGCTCTTCCTGCCTCTGAAGTCACCTGCTGGGGAGACAGCGTCAATAGGGCCTTCTTCCCCCCCCACCCCCACCCTCACATTCCCCACATTTCCTCTGCCTGTAGTTCCTTCTGCCTTTCTGCTGTACGCCCCCCTCCCCCCATCCTCTCCCCCTCCGGGGCTGTAGCCTGTGGAGGTCATATCTGCTTGAGTGTCTGTTATACGCACGGCCCCTGGGCTGGTGCTGGGTGGCACAGTGCTCGTTAGGATTCGTGGAGGGAGGGGGACTAAAGCATGTGGTGCCTCTGCGCCTCTCCCCCTCGCGCCTGCGTTGGAAATGCTCCCTGTTCCTGCCCCTGGTGTGAGTCGGTGCGTCCAGTGCGCCGTCGTGTTTCGTGCCGATGTCCTGTCACTCTCACACGTCGGCGTCACGGTCACGGGGAGCGGTCCGGCCCCGGCTCACCGCGCGCTCGCTGTGCCGCCCGTAGGCCACGAGGAGGCCCTGTCTGCCTTCACCCTGAAGAAGCTGCTGCTGCTGGTTTGCTTCCTGGACCGCGCGAAGCTCTCGCGGCTCATCGACCACGACCCCTGTCTCTTCTGCAAGGACGCGGAGTTCAAGGTGCGGCTCCCGTCTTGTCTGTGGCTGCACGGCCCCCGAGGCTCGGGCTGGCCCTGTCCCGCGTTTTCTCTAGAAAGCGAGTTTCTCGAGGAGCGGGCGGGGGTGGGGGGCAGAGGCGTGCCCAGGGCGTCCTCCCAGCAGCTCCCCTCCGTTTGAGGGTTGACTGAGCCGCCAGCCCTGCTGTAACCTGGAGGTGAGCTGACTGGGCTGCCCAGGCCTCTGCTGTGGGCAGGTCTTTCCTAGCGGGCGCATAGCCAGCCACGGCTCGTTCCTGGAGAGAGTTATTAATGGGAGCGAATGCTTGAAGGCTGCCATGTAGGATTGGTGGAGAGAGTGGATCTGACACCTGCGCTGGCTCCCCACAGGCTAGCAGAGACGTGCTGCTGGCGTTCTCACGGGGCTTCCTCAGCGGGGAAGGCGACCTGTCGCGCCACCTGAGCTGGCTGGGGCTGCCCGTCAGCCACGTCCAGACGTCCCTGGATGAGTTTGACTTTGCCGTCACGAACCTCGCTGTGGACTTGCAGTGCGGGGTGCGCCTCGTGTGAGTATAAGACACAGAATCGGGCTACTTAGGAGTTGGCTGAAGTGTTCCAAAAGCACTGTTTCCTGTAGTTGCACAATCTTCATTGCTTTTTCATGTTTGGAAATGAATTTAGGGGTGAAAAATGGGACTAAGACTCTGCAACACTTTGGGGAAGATGGGGTCAATTTTAGGCCCAGACACCGCCTCCTGTCCCCAGTGTTTCTGAGAGGAGGAACCACCGGTGCCTAGAACAGGGGGTGGGGAGGCATCAGACGTTGGGGTAAGTGTCTGCGGTAGTCGCACGAATCCGACAGCATTCGAGACCAGTGTTAGCACCGCCCTCATTCCACACGAGGAGAAGTAGGACGAGGAAGGAATTGGCCTGCCCGGTTTTACACTGGAATTAGGGTACAACTCGGTCTGGCGTCAAATTCCACGTTCGTTCCTCCGTATCAAACTGGAAGCCTCAGAATGGGCTGTGAGCACCCAGGTCCTGCGGGGAAGGCGGGCGTGGCCTTCAGGGTGCTCTGACTGGAGCGACAGAGTTTCAGGAGAATGTTCTAGGGTCTTTCTAACCCAGAACTGTCTAACTTGGGGGAGGGAGGGTTATGCGGGTGGTAACCATATTTAAATGAGGCTTTTCCCCTTACCTTTTCATATCACACTCTCACCTGAAAACCCCTCCCGTTTGGTAGGCGAACCATGGAGCTGCTCACACGGAACTGGGACCTCTCGAAGCAGCTCCGCATCCCCGCCATCAGCCGTCTCCAGAAGATGCACAACGTCGACCTTGCTCTGCAGGCCCTGCGGTCCCGCGGGATCCCATTAGAGGATGAGCAGGGTGAGCCCGCGAGCAGGGGGAGCCTCAGAGCAGGGGGAGCCCGAGCGGCCACTCCCCGAGGGCCCTGGCCCCATGCGGTGCTAACGGCTCTCTCACCTGCAGGAGGCGCGATCCTGGCCAAGGACATTGTGGACAGGCACCGGGAGAAAACGCTCGCGCTGCTGTGGAAAATAGCCCTGGCGTTCCAGGTAGTCTGTCTTTCCATCCAGTCGACTAGACCGACGGTGGGAACTGTGACTCCCAGCTGCTCTGCTGTCCCGGGAACGGGGCTGACCTCACACACCCACCCTCGACCTCACCCCCAGGAGAAGGAACCGAAGGGAAAGGCACATCCGGGTGGGAAGTGGACATGAGCCTGGGACCCAGGCTGGTGTGGCCCGAAACCCCATGGACGGAACCCCCGCCCTTTCCATCGCCTCCGTGCGGACATGCTGGTCTTTAGCTTCTGTGGGTGAGATCGATACCCTGTCGAAAGGCATGTTATCTTCTTACAGGACTAAGGTGGTTATTTTCTCTTGTTTCAGGTGGACATTTCTCTTAATGTAGATGAGTTAAAAGAAGAAATCGACTTTTTGAAGCGCACGTGGAGGGTGAAGAGAAGCACGCCTGCGCGCTCCCGCCCTGTGGACGCTGTTCTCAGTGAGAAGACGGACACGAGGCCGAGCGGCCTCTCGGAACAGCGCCCCGAAAGCGTCAGGCTGTTGATGGAGTGGGTGCAGGCCGTCTGTGCCTTCTACAGCCTCCAGGTAGGTCCTTCCTCTTGTGTAGCCCCGTGTCTTCAAGTCAGCCTTGCTGAGGATTAAAACAAAAGGAAACGTGCTTCTGTCCAAAGGCAGTTGACCCCTTTCTGCCCCCCCCGCCCCCACCAGGTGGAGAACTTCACGGTGTCCTTCTCCGACGGCCGCGTGCTGTGCTACCTGATCCACCACTATCACCCCCGCTGTGTGCCGCTGGACGCCATTCGCCAGCGGACCTCGCAGACCGTGGAGTGCACGCAGTCGGGCTCCGTGGTCCTCAACTCCTCGTCGGAGTCGGACGAGAGCTGCCTGGACCTGTCCCTGAAAGCCCTGGAGCTGGGTCAGTGCCGGCGGTCGGAGGGCGTGGTGCGCGCTGGCGGTGCCAGGCCTGCCCATTGGCAGAGCTGTCTCATCGCTGTCTTCTTGCAGCAGGGAAAACCCCCGAGCTGCACCGGGAGCTCCTGGAAAATGAGAGGAGGAACTTCCAGCTGGTGAGCTCTGCGGCCAGGGACCTCGGCGGGATCCCTGCTATGGTGCAGCACGCGGACATGTCAAACACGATTCCGGACGAGAAGGTGCGGGGGAGGAGCCTCTTCCCCGGGGACTGGGAGGACACGCCCCGGAGACGGGCTGAGGGGCCTGCCACCGTCCGCCTCCATCTCGCGCTTCCTCCTAGGTGGTCGTCACCTACCTGTCGTTCCTCTGCGCGCGGCTGCTGGACCTCCGCAGGGAAACCCGGGCCGCGCGGCGCATCCAGGCGGCGTGGAGAGAGCACAGGCTGAGGGCAGACCTGCGGCGCCATCAGGTACAGGGAGTACTGATGCTCGAGAGCAGGGAGCTGGGGGTGGCTCTTCCGTCTAACTCCCGGTTTCCTGTATTCGATGTGCCTTCCCGCCCGCCCGCCCTGCCTCCCTCGGCTGCAGGGTCCGTGCCCTCCCTCCTCTGGACTCTCCCCTGCCTCCAGGGAGCAGGCGTGTCTGGTGCTGGGGGTCAGGGCTGGGGCTGAGGCTCAGGGAGCCGCTCATTTTATCTGCGGAGCTCCCCGGTTGGTCTTTTATTAAAGGGAGCATTGCGGTTTCCCTGGCTTTATTTCTCAGAACGTTTATGACCTGGGGATAGGGATGTTAGTTCTTATTTCCCTTGTGGCCCCAAAAGGACTAAAAGTTGCATGAACATAAAGGAAGTGTTTTCCTGAGTTTGGAACCAGGTGTAGCCTCTGCCTGGGTGTCCCCGTCATCAGACAGGGCCGGTCCCGCGGCGGCGGCAGGGACTCTGGGCGGCTCTGGCAGCGCCTCTCCCACGGGTGCTTGTTCTCCGCATGCGGGGCTCGCCGCCGCCCATGCTCTGTGCTGAGGGATCATTTCCTCTCCCTTTCCGTGAACTCATTTGTTCACATTGTAACCAAGCAACCCGACCTTATTCTGTAGAGCGTCTTTATTTCAGGGTCTTTTCCTCCTTTTTTCCCCGTACGATGCACCCTTTTTGGAAAGTTAAGCATGAATTTACTGGATCACAGTCTGAGAGCCACCACACTTAAGTGCTTTTCCAGTGATTATTGACGATCTGTGATGCATCAAGCATGTCTGTGGTCTTTCTCCTATGAAATCCCTCGGAGCCTTGGCTTCATCATGTAACCGTAGCTGCACGTCCACCTCTCGGCCACTTCTCGGTGCCCAGGGTGCCCGTTCTCCAACTCCAGCTACGAGCGTGTCCCACCCAAGTGTGGGGGTGTTTGATTTCCAGGACGAATGGATTAGTATTTAACAAATGATTTTCTTACAAATAGTGACTTAGGGTCTCCAGTGATGGTTTAATTAATGTTTTGTTCTGAGGAGAGAGACCGAGCTGCGAGGACCATCCAGGCCGCTGTGCTGGGGTTCCTCACCCGACGGCGGCTGCGGAAGGACGCTCAGGCCGCGCTGGTCGTCCAGAGGCGCTGGCGAAGACTCTGCCGGCGGAGGGCGGCCCTGAGGGCAGAGCGGGAGCAGCTGGAGAAGGCACAGAGCCAGGCGGCATCCGTGATTCAGGTAGAGCATCCTGGGCTTTGGAATTTAGGAAGTTTCAGTAACTTTTAAAGGAGGAAAGTGAAATACGATCAACCTTTAAATAGTTGTCGTTTAGACTTCTACATCTTATCTGGTATTAACTTCAGCAAATATTTCGGGAGCATTTGAGATCTTGTTTCCTGACAAAAGTCATCCGTTTGCCGCAAACTTTTTTTTTTTTTAATATTTAATAGGTTTATTTATACAGCTGATAATATGAGGAGCAGAAACATTAGATGCCATTCCGAGGTATAATAGCAAAGTTAAGAATAGATCATTTTTTTTTATTGCTTAAAGTATTACAAAGCATATTACATATGTGTCCATTTTTCCCCCCCGCCCTAGTCCCGTAGCCTCCCCTATCCCCCCAAAACCAGACACAACTGTTGCGTGCCTTCCCGCCACCTGTGAGCGGCTGGCTGTGTGCAGCCGCAGGCACAGACGGGGCGATGCCCACGCTCCTCACAGGGGCACCCAGGCTGCCTTTCGCCTCTGCTGTGTCTTCTTCCTGGGGGTTTCAGGCCTCCCCTCGGCCGTGCTGGCCTGTGGCCCGGTCATTCCACTCCACGCCCACTGCATGGATCTGTCACATTTTGATTCTGTGTTAATCTGTTGAAGAATATTTGCATTGTTCCCAGTCTTAGGTCATTTCATTAGGATTGAGACAAGGATTTGCGAGTTGGCTATAGCTGTATCACTGTAGAAACCAAAATACACACGGAAGAGACAAGTATCTTTTTCAAAAATATATTGCGTGTTAATTTAACGTGCTCATATTTAAGCAGTATGTTGGAAAAATTAATCCGTTCGAATGTGTCGAGTACAGAAGTGACGTCCCTTACTCTGTGTCCGTCCTTACCTCCTGCAGAGGAATTGGAGAAGGTATTCCGCCAGGAAGCAGTTCCTGAGATTGAGACATTATTCCGTCGTCCTGCAGTCTCGGAGGAGAATGGTGGCTGCCGTCGCTTCTTACAGACGCCACCTGTGGGCCGCGGCGACCATCCAGAGGCACTGGCGAGCGTGTGTGAGGCGGAAACAGGACCAGCAGAGCTACCGGGCGCTCCGAGCCTCGTGCCTGGTCATCCAGTCTGCCTTCCGCGAGTGGCGGGCCAGGAAGCGGGCCCGGGAGGACCAGGCCGCCACCGCCCTCCAGGCGTGGTACCGGGCGCACAGGGAGGTGCGGAGATACCGCCACGTCCGAGCTTGCGTCGTCCTCATTCAGGCCCGATTTCGGGGCTTTCGAGCCCGAAAGCTTTATCAGAGGAAGAAGGCGTCCGTCCTAACGATCCAGCAGCGCTGGCGCGCGCACCTGCAGGGAAAGGCGGAGCGCGCCCGCTTCCTGCAGGCTCGGGCCGCCGCCCTCCGGCTGCAGGCCGCCTTAAGGGCCGCGAGAGCCCGGGACCAGTGCATTCAGACTCGGGCGGCCTGTGTGCTCCAGGCGTATTGGCGAATGAGACGAGAGAGAGCTCGGTTTCTAAGCCTCAGGCAGACGGTCATCAGGTTGCAGGCGCTCGTAAGAAAGCATCAACAGCTGCAGAAATACAGGAAGATGAAGAACGCCGCCCTCGTGATTCAAGTCCATTTTCGTGCTTACGTGGCAGCCAGGAGGGCCCGAGCGTCCTACCAGGAGACGCGCGCTGCAGTGCTGGTGCTGCAGTCGGCGTGCCGGGGGATGCTGGCCCGCAGGAGGTTCCGTCTGGCCCGCACATCCGTCGTGAAGATCCAGTCCCACTGCCGCGCGTGCATCGCCAGAAGGAGGTTTCTGAGCCTAAAACACGCCGCAGTCCAGCTGCAGTCCATCGTGAGGATGAGACGAGCCCGTGCTCAGTACTTACGGTTAAGAGCGGCCGCCCTGTTCACCCAGCGGAGGTACCGGGCCCTGAAGACGGCCGCGCGGAGGAGGGAAGAGTACTGGCGGGTGCGGGCAGCCTGTATCCGGCTGCAGGCCTTGGCCAGGGGGCACCTGGTCCGCAGGCAGCTGCGGCTGCAGAGTTCCGCCGCCGTCACCCTGCAGTCCTGCTTCCGTATGAGAGCGGCGCGACGGCGCTTCCTGCGGGTGCGCAGGGCGGCCCTGGTCATCCAGAGGGCCTACCGCGCGCGCCAGGCATGGCTCTGCCACAGGAAGCGCTGGCAGGTGCTCAGGGCAGTGACCCGCCTGCAGGCAGCTTACAGAGGCTACCGGGCTCGCCAGCTCCTCCGGCGCCG
>NW_006295823.1:97239-98453 GCF_000327345.1 Myotis davidii | reverse complement strand
TCCAGGCGGCTTTCCGAGGCCACAGGGAGCGGGCGCGGTTCCAGTCCGTGCTGCGGTCTGCTGTCACGATCCAGAGGTGGTACAGGGCCCGCAGGACGGCTCGTGACCTGAGGGCGCGGTTCTTCAGGGCGAGGACAGCTGCGCTTTCCCTCCAGGCTGCCTGTCGTGGCTGGAAAGTGCGGGCGAAGATCCGCAGGGAGCAGCAGGCGGCGCTGAGGATCCAGGCCGCGTTCAGAGCGGCCCAGGCCCAGAGGCAGTTCCGACGGCTGAGAACAGCAGCGCTGGTCCTGCAGCGACGTTGGAGAGCGAGGGCTGCGGGAAGGAGGCAGCGCGTGGTGTACGCGGGGCTTCGGCAGGCGGCGCTGACGCTGCAGGCCGCATGGAGAGGGAGGACAGCGAGAAGGCAGATCCAGAAGCTACACGAGTGCGCCACCGTCATCCAGGCGCAGTATAGGATGCACGCGCAGCGCAGTAGGTGGGCAGCCCTGAGGGAGGCCGCATGTCTGATCCAGGCCCGCTATCGGGCCCACCGCCTTGGGAGGAGGCAGCGGCTCTGGTATCTGAAGACCAAGGCTGCCGTGGTGACTCTGCAGTCCGCCTTCCGGAGGATGAGAGCGAGAAGAGAGAGAGCGCGGGAGTGCGACAGGGCGGCGGCCATCATCCAGTCCCGGTACAGGGCGCACAGGGCCAGGAGGAGGTACGTGGCCTGCAGGGCCTCTGCCATCGCCATTCAGAGGTGGTACCGGCATGTGAGAGCCGCCCACCAGCAGCGCAGGGAGTACCTCCACTTAAAGGAGGCCGCGACCCATGCCCAGGCGGCATATCGGGGCCTGAGAGCCAGGAGGCAGCTGCAGCGCATGCACACGGCCGCCACTGCCATCCAGGCCATGTTTAAGATGCACCAGGCACAAGGCAGGTTCCTCCAGGTGAGGGCGGCAGCCATCATCATCCAGGTGAGGTACAGGGCCCGTCACCAGGGCAGGACGCAGCGTGCCCAGTACGTGGCCATTCTGCAGGCCGCTCGTGTTCTCCAGGCGAGTTGGCGAGGAGCGCGGGTGAGGCGGACCCTGAGGCAGATGCAGAGCGCGGCGGTGCTGATTCAGTCCTGCTACCGCCGGTACCGCCAGCACACGCACTTCCTGCAGCTGAAGCGGGCGACAGAAGCCGTGCAGCGCCGGTACCGTGCGGCCCAGGCGGGGCGCCTGCAGCTCCAG
>NW_006295823.1:96634-97222 GCF_000327345.1 Myotis davidii | reverse complement strand
GCGTGCAGGCCGCGTTCAGGGGCAGGAGAGCTCGGAGACAGGTGAGGGCCCTGCATCTGGCCGCAGCTGTCATTCAGAGGTGGTTCAGGGCCCTGCTGGCGAGGAGGAGGTTCCTTGCTCTCCGGAGCACCGCCGTCTGGGTTCAGAGAAGGTATCGAGCCAACGTTTGCGCAAAGCATCGCCGGCAACGCCTGCGCTTACAAGAGGCGGCCGTCAGAATCCAGGCCCGGGTCCGAGGTTGGCTGGTGCGGAGAAGGCTGCGAAAGATGCACAGGGCAGCCACCGTGGTCCAGGCCGCGCTCCGGATGCACCAAGCGCGGGCGAGGTACCAGGCCCTGAAACGGGCCTCGGTCCTGCTCCAGCGGCAGTACCGAGCCGGCCGAGCTGTGAGGCTGCGGAGAGAAGAGTGTGTCGGGCAGAGGGGTGCCATCGAGGTCCTGTCGGCCGCACAGGAGGGAGCGAAGGCGGGGCGGCCCTCGCAGGAGCAGCACAGGGCCGCTGCCGTCATACAGAGCGCGTACAGGAGGCACCGGCGGCGTCTCTCCCACCAGCAGCTGCGGGCGGCCCCCAGGCTGAGAGGAAAGACAC
>NW_006295823.1:95439-95973 GCF_000327345.1 Myotis davidii | reverse complement strand
CGCGAGGCTCCGGAGGCGCGCGTGTCTACGCATCAGCAGCAGCGTTGTCATCCTTCAAGCGTGGACCAGGGGATTTCTACAGAAACGGAAGTTCCAGAGGATTAAAGCCAGCGCCTTAACCATCCAGGTACGTGACTGCCATAGGAAGCTCCCACCCTCGGTGCCTGGGAGGCTAGGAGACGAGCGCCAACAGGGCTTAGCGGGTGCTGGCTTAGGGCCCTGTTACTGATCCCCCCAAGTGCCGCGTTTGAGAGGGAGCCGAGGGCAGCAGGAAGGACTGAGCCGAGGGCAGCACACGTCGGGGTTATGTTTCCGTAGGTGTCATCGCAGCTCTCCCGGGAGAACGGGGGGGAGGGGAGGTGATAGTGGGTCCCTCTATTGCGTGACATTCTTTCTAAGTGAGGATTTTAATTCTTCGAGTTTATAAAAAGTAAGTAAATGAGCACCTCCTGGCGTGTGTCTGTTTCTGTGCTGGGCAGGCTGCGTGGAGGAGCTACAGAGCCAGGCGGCGTGCCCGAGCCGTGGAGGCAGCCT
>NW_006295823.1:92300-95369 GCF_000327345.1 Myotis davidii | reverse complement strand
CGCTCAACCATTCATCATACTAGAGGTCAGGAATAAGTACGCTGAAATCCCATGGTGTGTGCGTGTGTGCATGTGTGTGTGTGTGTGTGTGCATGTGTGTGTGTGCATGTGTGTGTGTGTGTGTGTGTGCGCGCACACGCGCATGTGCACAACGATGGGTGCTAGAACGTAAACATAAATTACACTTTTCTTTATTAAGGTTCTTTTGTTATTGCCTTTCACATATTTTCTTTCATTTTGAGCGGGGGTATTTATTTAAATGCGGGTCGATAAACACTTCCTGAACAGCTTGATCTGAAATGGCTCCCCCACGACTGCTCCTCAGGTTTCTGAGCGTGAGGGCGTCGGCCGTTACCATCCAGAGGAGATGGAGAGCCACGCTGCGTGGAAGGCGGGCTCGCGAGCACTTCCTGGCCGTGCAGGTGGGTCTGAACGCGACCACAGCGCGTCTGCAGAGAGCTGCCTCAGGAAACGGAACAAAAGACTGTGCTTCAGACCTACCAGGGCACTAATTTAAACACATCGCCGTCCTCAGTTGGAACTTATCACAAAATACTGTTTGTGCATATTTTTGTTTACGTACATGTGCAATTATAAGAGATTCTCAAACCCAACTTCGAAGTGACTTTCAGAGTAAGTCATTTCCTTGGAGAAAGTGATCATCGGTGTAGCATTGTGTCCAGTAAAAGTCACACACTTTAAAAACATACTGTGGACCACAATTGGTGAACTACTTAAAATATTTAACATTAAGTCTTTAGGATAGTTGCAGTACCGATGGTCTTTTGTTAAAGAAATAAAAATTTTACTAGGAAGTTTTGATGCTCATGTAATATCCACTACGATTATAGCCACTTATTAGTACACATGCTGTTGTACATTAACTTATTTGATCCTGGTAGTAACCCTGTGAGGTGGTGCTGGTTAGCATACCCATTTTACAGATGAGCAAAATGAGGTCCAGGGAGGCAAGGTGACTTGCCCAAGGCCATTCTGCTAGTGGGTGGGGGAGTCTGTGTTGATCTATGTTGTAAGGCAGACCTGGGTCCCAGTCACTCTGCATTGAGAAGGTCAAGGTCATCCAGGCCATGGCAGGCAGGAGGAGCCCCCACAGGCCGTGGGGCTGGGCCTCCGGAGACTCGGGAGAGACCGGCTCCCACATGGTCTGACCGACGCCTCCGTCTCCAGCAGTTGTGCCTGGAACACAGGAGCCTTTGAGTTTAATACTCACACGCTTCCCTCATGATAACGAGCACATCCAAAGCCTTAACCAGCTGTTCTTGGGAATCCAGTTAAATGAAGTGCTGTTATTTAGTAAAATGCACCAAATGTAACTTGACTCTCTGAGTGATGGATTGCACAGTGGGAATATTTTAGAGGTGGTCGGCACTTTTTAGTTACAGTGTGAAGAATGTTAGCAGGTAAAGGTTAGTTTGCTAACGTGTGTAGTTTGGTAGCAGGATGCACAGGAGTAGACACGGACTGATTGTCTTACGAGGCGAGTGTCTGGTTACCCATGTTTTCTTCTCCTTCAGACGGCTGAACGCAGAGCCACCGTCAGGCTCCTCCACTTCGCAGCCGCCGCCCGCTGCCACCTGGCTGCCCTGCGGATCCAGAGAGCGTATCGGCGCCACGCGGCCCTGAGGAGCGCGGAAAGGCACCTCGATTCCGTCATCTGCATCCAGGTCAGCCCTCGCCGTGGCGCCTAGGACGTGTGTGTCACACACCTTTGTACTTAATAAGTACTTTCCAAGGGCGTTAAGCCAGGCCAGATCAGCGTTAAGCCAGGTCAGATCAGACCGAGCCTTTGCCGGATCGCCGGGAGGAGGGCGCGGCGGCTTAGGGAGAGGCGGGTGTTCTGTGACGTGGGGACGAAGCTGCGTCTCGTCTCTGACGTCACTGCCCTCGTTGACGCTCCTCCAGCCAAGTCTGGGGGCCTGTTTCTCTGCATCCTCACCCACTCGTGGCTGCAGCGGGTTTTCTGAGTTTTGCCATTTTAGCGAGTGGCAAATCCTCGTTTCCCTTTGGGACTAACATTCTTCTGTGTTGTGTTTTTTATTGAACGTGGTTTTTCTAGTATGTACTTTGCCCATTTTCCTGTTGGGCGTTTTTTTATGTGCTGTCGGAGTCTGTGTGTGTTCTGGATATGAGCCCTGATCGTATGTTATACGATACACTTAACATACACTGACACGTAGGATAGCGCGTGGACAATGCACTGCAGAGTGACCCTGCAGCTCGGTGGGAGTCACAGACCACGAAACGGCCACGTGTTCAGGGTTAGACATAGACGCTCACGCACACCAGCGTGGCCTGGAGGGCTTTGCAGTGGGGGAAGGGGAAAGGGGGGAAAGCGATGCCACGGAGGAGGCTGAGAGGTGGTTTCCAGTGTCCGGTTACAACGGAAACGTCTGTGTCATTAGGAATGTGCATGTGCATGTGCATTTGTTTACATTAAAAACCAAGCAGCCCGGCCGGCGGGGCTCAGAGGTTGAGCTTTGACCTAGGAATCAGGAGGTCACGGTTCCATCCCCAGTCACACACACGCACACGCACACACGCACATGCACAAAACCGAAGTAATATCCTCACGTGCCTTAAACAGAGGTGGTTCCGGGCGAGGCTGCGGCTGAGGAGGTTCAGGCAGGTCTGTCACAGCATCATTGATCTCCAGCACCAAGTTCAGGAGCGGCGGCGGCGGCAGCACAGGGCGGCCTCCGTGATCCAGGCGGCCGTGCGCCGCTTCCTCCTCCGCAGGGAGCAGGAGCGGCTCCGTCACGGGGTCGTGAAGATCCAGGTGAGTGACCGCAGCCGCTGCGATTCTAGCTCAGGACTCGGGGCTGCGGGACATCGGCCGTTTGAAAACAGCCACCCACCCTTTCAAACGCTGAGATTGGTCCATAGCCTAAGTCAGTGATGGCAAACCTATGACACGCGTGTCAGAGGTGACACGCGAACTCGTGTTTTTGGGTTGGTTTTTCTTTGTTAAATGGCATTTAAATCTATAAAATAAATATCAAAAACATAAGTCTTTGTTTGACTATGGTTACAAAGATCAAAAAACTTCTC
>NW_006295823.1:90765-91225 GCF_000327345.1 Myotis davidii | reverse complement strand
GTTGCTCCTGGGAGAGTGACTGGGGATGACTGGGGGGTCACAGGTCACTCATCAGCCATTCGCACCTGCGGCAGGTGGGCCAGGAGCGGGGCTGAGCTTCCTCTCGGTCCTGGGTTTCTGCAAACACCGTGCTCACTGTCCCTTCCCCTCCCCTGTCTCCTCCAGTACGAGAAAACGACGGCCGCAGTGGGCGCCGTGGACGGCTGCGTGGACACGCTGCTGGACCTGCTGCGGATGTACCGGGAGAAGCCGGGCGACAAGATCGCAGACAAGAGCGGGAGCATCTTCACCAAAACCTGCTGCTTGTTGGCTGTTCTGTTGAAGGCGACGGGCCGGGCCTCGGTGAGTTCACGCTCCCACCTCCCTCTGGCGGCCGCAGGAAGCGCGCCCTCGGGGAGCCTGTCAGCTATGGGAGCAGGGGGCGTGAAGGGAAGAGGCCAGGGTGGGGTGGGGGGGGCGG
>NW_006295823.1:78549-81335 GCF_000327345.1 Myotis davidii | reverse complement strand
TGTTTTTTCTTTGTTAAATGGCATTTAAATCTATAAAATAAATATCAAAAACATAAGTCTTTGTTTGACTATGGTTACAAAGATCAAAAAACTTCTCTATGTGACATGGCACCCGAGTTAAGTTAGGGTTTTTCAGGATGCTGACACGCCGAGCTCAAAAGGTTCACCATCACTGGACTAAGTCATACGTGTAAATACTAAGCTGCCAGAATGTTCTGTTCAGATTCCCTGGGGGGAAGTGTATGTTTGATGACAAGTATATTCGCAGTTTGAGCAGAGTTAGCTACCTCGGGTCAGCGAGTGAGCTTCCATTGTGCACAGGAATATCCGTGCATTTCTTAGAAAGACTGAGTTAGCATTAGACTTAGAGCCTGAATGAGGCTTTAGTTGCCAGGTGTCTGATCAGTCATCTAAACTCACTGAGGGTGTTTACTTTGTGGAGATAAGTGCCAGCTTACAGCATCCTCCGTTGTGGTCTTTAAAGAGCAGTGTTTGTCTCCCAGGCGCTGTGGAGGGGCTACGCGCTGAGGAAGAAGAATAATTGTACAAAAATTAAAGCCATTCGCAGAAGCCTTCAGGCTCTGAGTGGGGAGGTTCGAGAAGAAGACAAACTGTATAAGAGAACCGCCCTGGCCCTGTTCCACCTGTTGACATACAAGCACCTGTCGGCTGTCCTTGAGGCCCTGAAGCACCTGGGTGCGTGTCCCCGTGCCCACGGGTCTTATCTGCGGTCACGCTCCATGTCCGCCTCCGGGCACGGGGTGCTCTTGTGGCCCCTGTGGCCGGGCCGGAGCCTCGTGTGGCTGAGTCTCTCCTCTTCCTTCCAGAGGTCGTCACGCGGCTGTCCCCGCTGTGCTGCGAGAACATGGCCCAGAGCGGGGCGATTCTCAAGATATTCCTCCTGATCCGCAGCTGTAACCGCAGCGTCCCCTGCATGGAAGTCGTCAGCTACGCCGTGCAAGTCCTGCTGCACGTCGCCAAGGTAGTTCTCCGTTTCAGCGAGCAGATCCTCACGCAGGAAGTACGCTCAGCGAGTGAGGGTTCCGTGTGCTCGTCACCAGAATGCAGATGCCCCGGCACATTCACGCATCTGCCCTTAGGGGAGCGGGCTGGTCTGTGGACGTGGGTGTTCGAGGAACTGGCTCTTACTGAGCACTCACTGAGCACTGGCCCTGAGGCGGCTGGTGCTGTTGCTCCCGTTCTAGAGGCCGGGGGAGCTTTCAGTCCTCACCTGAGGGCTCTCGTGGGAGGTGGGAGCTGAGCTGGACCGTTTCTGTCTGCCCCGCGGTCCTGGCCCCCAGCGCTGTCTCAGGACAGGGGCCTCCTCCTGCAGCAGGTGATCCGGACACGCTGCAGCCGCCACCTGCACTGCTCCTTCCCGTGGCGTCAGGGTCCCGGGTGTGGGGGGCTCAGGTCTGTGCTGTCGCGATGGGCAGTCGACGGGGATGAGAAGACAGCTCTTCCCCCCGCCCCCCCCACCCAGCCACAGCTGAGGGCTCTGTCCCCCGGGTTTCCCAGACACCAGCTCTGGGGCCGGGCAGGAAGAGCAGGTGCACCTGGGAGAGGGACTGGGGATGACTGGGGGGTCACAGGTCACTCATCAGCCATTCGCACCTGCGGCAGGTGGGCCAGGAGCGGGGCTGAGCTTCCTCTCGGTCCTGGGTTTCTGCAAACACCGTGCTCACTGTCCCTTCCCCTCCCCTGTCTCCTCCAGTACGAGAAAACGACGGCCGCAGTGGGCGCCTAAGCGCGCCCTCGGGGAGCCTGTCAGCTATGGGGGCGTGAAGGGAAGAGGCCAGGGTGGGGTGTGGTGGTCGGGGCAGGAGGTCGGGCTCGGCCGGGGCTGTGCACCTGTGGGCACCCTGAGGAGTGAAGTCACAGGACTTGGTGACGGACACAGTGGGCACTGAGGGCACCGACTGGTACTTGCCTTTGTGTCATGTGGATTTCAGGGCACAGGGTGGAGCATTTGCCCTCTGTCATCATCTTATAAACCAGCTTATGCTTCACCCCAGCCCGACCTCAGAGCCCGGGGAGCTCGCTGGTTTATCACAGCGTGTGTTCGCTGGAAGGGATGCAGAATGTACTTCTCAGTTTTCTCTTTCAGGATGTTCAAAGCAGGTCCAAGGTGGCCGACTGCGTGTCCAGTATCTACAGGCTCACGGCTCGTAAGCACAGAGTGGACGCCGAGCGAATACTTCACAGGCAGAGTCAGAACTCCTCCATGAGCCTCACCCACCCGCCCGAAATGCCCGCCCCCAGGATGGTGGTGGCACGGTAAGCAGGGTGCGCTCTGCGGCTCCCCGTCCCTGCGCGCGCCTCCTGACGGCGTAACTCACACGCGAGCTGTGTCTGCCGATGGAGAAGCAGCCTGACCAAGGGGAGAGGGACCTGTGGGACCCTCTCAGGACGCGGTGCCGTCAGGGTGCTGCCGCCCCGAGTCAGGCCTGTGCTTCGGGGGGAGGAGCAGCCAGATGCCACATGAGGGGCCCTGAGACTCAGGACCCATTCGCTAGCCTCTAAGGCCTGAGAGGGATGCGATCACCTTGGGGGGAGAAGACACAGACAGGAAAGTCCCAAATGAACCCCAGGGCAGCCCCCGCTCCTCCAGAAGTCGCGTAGAGGGAGAGCCAGTGCGAGGGGCGGAGGACTTGCTACCTGGACAGGAGGACGCCCCAGGACAGTGGCCTCCCCCCAGGGGAGCGGGTGCGGCTGCGAGGTGGCCAGTGGGAGAGGGACGCTGCTGGGTGTGGCGGGAGGGAGCGTCGAGGGTAGTGATGTCTGAG
>NW_006295823.1:73521-78503 GCF_000327345.1 Myotis davidii | reverse complement strand
TTTACGTTTGTCATTGTTTCTTTTAGCAATAGCTTTACGTACATGATGTTTCTCTCTCTCCCTCCCTCTCGCTGCCTCCCCCCCCCTTCCATTCTCTCTAAAAACCAATGGGAAAAATATCCTCCATGAGGATTAACAGAAAATAAAAAGCTTGCTGGCTGGCTGATTAAATATGTAATTAAAAGGACAACAAGATGTTCATAAAAGAATCCCGGTGATCCAGGGTTTGGGGTCGCCCATGATCCTCTCTGGGTTCTTGGCTTCTCACAGGAAAGGATTCAAAGTGGAGGCAGCGCAGACTTGACCCTGACAGAGAGTTCATTATGAAGCAGGAGCAGCGGCCACTCCCCAGGCGGCAGCCCCTTCCTGGTGGTTTGCGCCTCCTTTACTGAGACTGGAGGAGCAGGGCCTCCGTGACGGGAGGAACACTCGGGGTTTTCCTGGGAACGGGGTGAGGAGCCCTGGCCGCCCGTTGTTCCTGTATGTGGGTTCCCAGTTCCCGCACCTCAGTGTGGGTGTCGTTTAGGTGCTCCTATAGGACCGCGAGCGGGTAAGGAGGCGAGCGAGGGGTCACTGTGAGGCGAGACCAATCCCACGTGTGGTCCCATGTGTTCTGCCAGCTCTAAACCACCAATCCTCCGGGGTTGGTTAGTCTTAACGATCTCCCTGATAGTCCTTGTGGCCTTGATTGGCTACAGCTGTTTGGCCACTTATCTCCCTGGTGGGGGTGATGGACAATTTTCATATTAAAAACAAATGATTGAAAATGAGCAGAGGCCATATTACATCTCTCACTGGGAAGCCACCTGAGTGTCCATGAAGAGCCGAATGAATAGGCAACAATGGAACACATACCAGCGAGGGAAGGGACTAGCCACTACAGCCCAGATATGGGTGGATCCCACAAACCGAAGGTGAAACGAGAAGTCAGACATAAAAAATACACTATGTAGTTTCATTTATGTAGCATAAGACCAGTGAGAGGGCCTATGCTGTAGAAGTCAAGATAGTGTTTACCGCCCGGCGGGCGTGGCTCACCGGTTAAGCACCGACCTATGAACCAGGCGGTCATGGTTTGATTTCCGGACAAGGGCACAGGCCCCGGTTGTGAGCTCGATCCACAGTCGGGGGCGTGAAGGAGGCAGCCAATCAGTGACTCGTCATCATTGACATTTCTATCTCCCTCTCCCTCTCTGAAATCAATAAAAATATACATAAAAAACAAAAACAAAAGATTAAAAAATCAATAAAATATATGTAAAAAAAAAAATACATTCTATGTGGTTTCATTTATGTCGCATAAGACCAGTGAGAGGGCCTACCCTCTCTGAAATCAATAAAAATATACATAAAAAACAAAAACAAAAGATAATTGGGCCCAGGCAGGGACCGGGAGAAAGCTGTGGGGTGGGTGCTGTCGTTCTTCTGGGTGCTGGTCCCATGGGAGGGTTCAGTATGAGGCCCCATTCATCCGCACCGTACGGTATGTGCACCTTTTCTCTTAATATGTTGTATTTTTTTTAAAAAAGTTACAAAATTGCCCGGCAGGCGTGGCCCCATTCATCCGCACCGTACGGTATGTGCACCTTTTCTCTTAATATGTTGTATTTTTTTTAAAAAAGTTACAAAATTGCCCGGCAGGCGTCTCACTGAAAAGCTACCAGGTGCGAGACACAAGTCTAGGTATTGGAGATGCAGCGGTGAATAAAACAAAAAGCCCGGCTGCTTACATCCTTACGTGAGAGAGGGGGGCGTTATGGAAATACATTAAAAAAAAAAAAAAACCTCAAAAAAGATAGTATTTCCCACGGGGGCTGGGCCCAGGCAGGGACTGGGAGAAAGCTGTGTGGTGGGTGCTGTCATTCTTCTGGGTGCTGGTCCCACGGGAGGGTTCAGTATGAGGCCCCATTCATCCGCACCGTACGGTATGTGCATCTTTTCTCTTAATATGTTGTATTTTTTTAAAAAGTTACAAAATTGCCCGGCAGGTGTGGCTCAGCGGTTGAGCGTTGACCTAACCAGGAGGTCACGGTTCGATTCCTGGTCAGGGCACAGGCCCGGGTTGTGGGCTCCATTCGCAATGGGGGGTGTGTGTGCGGGAGGCAGCTGATCCATGATTCTCTCTCATCATGGATGTTTCTCCCTCTCCCTTCCTCTATGAAATCAATAAAAAGATATTTAAAATGGAAAAAAAAAAGTTGCAAAATGGAACTCATCACAGCTCCCACCTCCCGGCATTGTTTTGTGGTTTCAAATGAAAACCCGTTAGAACGCACTGGACGCCCAAGGGCAGTCGTGCTGGCCTGGCCTTTCCCAGCTGTGCACACGGGGTAGACCATGACCGGGTGCCCAGTGGCCACCCAGAAACACCGACTGCCCAGCGCACCTGCCGCGGACCACCCCGCTCTAAACGCTCGCTGCTTCGATCAACAACCTCTCCCTGTCACTGCTTAGGAGGCTCGAGGTCACTGCCCTTGAAGCAGCGGCCCAGGCGCCCCCCGGGCTGTTTTCAGTTCAGGTGTCCATTGCTAGCTCCCGTTCCCAAGTTCAGCTCTGCCCCCTGATCAACGGCGGTAAAGAAACCAGCGGCGAACTTTACTCTGTGGACGGGTCCCGGGGGCTGAAGTTGAAAACTGACCCAGTTTTGTCAACGCGGCCCGAGTTAATGATTCGTGCTGCGGCCTGTCTTGGTCATCGGGTCCCCGCTGGATTCGGGCGCGGGAGTCATTGCCAAGGTACTGGGCTGCGTTATTTGAATATGACTCGGACATATTTTGGCTGGAATCGAGGGCGGGCTACCCAGGGACCGGGGTGCTGTCAATCATTAACCTTTTCCTCAGAAGCATTGTGTATTTAACGAGGACACCCCCCCGGCCTTTAAAATTGTTCCAAATCTTGGGCAAGCACAGCCCTGAAGATGAAGCCCAAAGAATTGGCTTTCATGATCCTATTAACCATCTCAGGAGAACTCAGTGCGGAAGGTAAATTCCATTTCTTTATTCTCTCCAAAGCATGAACGGAAACGCTAGGCGTTCCTTTCACTTGCGTTTTCAATGCAGTGTTTCATTTTTCATGTGTCAATTTGATAAAAGAAATACATGCTTCTTATAATTTGTGGTAAAATGTAGATTGACTGGGTGTCTTTGGGCAAAACTGGCGAACTGTTCTTACAGCCACATAACTTAGAAAAGCAGGACAAGACCCCAAGCCCTTTGGATGTCTAGGTTTGGGGGCAGAGGAGACCGAGATCTAGATACTTGAATAGCCCTTCGGAAGTTGTATGTTAACCTTAACTCTCATCTCCTCCCAGAATCCCTTCCTCACGCCGCAGAGCCGGGGCGAATTGAATTCTCGGCTCCTAACGGGAGAGCTTAATGTGGGGAACTTGACAAAGCATCAGGAAGGTTTTCAGCTCTTGACACTGACTTTTTAAAAAAAAAAATTTTTTTTATTGGTTTCAGAGAGAAAGGGAGAGGGAGGGGGAGGGGGCGGGGAGAGAGAACCTTTCAACGATCAGAGAGAATCATGGATCGGCTGTGTGCCCCGACTGGGAATCGCACCGTCACCTGGTTCATAGGTCGACGCTCCACCGCTGAGCCCCGCCGGCGGGCTTGGCATTGATTTGTATCCTATTTATTCCCTGGTTGAAGGCACGGAGTAGTGACTCATAGGGAGAACCTTTGTTGATCTTGCGAACAAGGACACTTGAGGGAGGAGTGGCTCTGTTAATAATTACCTGGGCAGCGGTGTGAATAAAGACCGGAGCTTAGACAAACCCGGAGCTGTGGGCTCCGTAACGATAAGAAACCTTGATAGCCAGACGGCCTGGTGTGAGGCCAGGGTGGGAGGGAGGCGGTGGCTAGCTGTGGTGTTATCAGGAGAAAAAGAAACCGGCCGGCCGCTATCAGCAGACAGGACGCAGAGTGGAAAGCCACAGCAATAGCCTCTCCTAAAGCACACACCTGAGGGAATCGGTTGAAATAAATACCCTGACGGGCCCTGGCTGGTGTTCCCAGTGGTTAGAGCGCCGGCCCGTGCACAGTAGGGTCTCGGATTCGATTCCTGGTTGAGGGCACACACCTTGGTTGCAGGTTCAATTCCAGGCCCTGGCGGGGGCTCGAGCAGGCAGCAACTAATCAATGTGTTTCTCTCACAGCAATGTTTCTGCAATGTTTCTCTCTCTCTCTCTCTCTCTCTCTCTCTCTCTCTCTCTCTCTCTCTCCCACTCTCTCTAAACATCAATGGAAAAAATACCCTCACTCTTCAGATGAGGATTAAGAATATGTATATCCTACCAGATTATAATCACCTTTTAGTGAAATACTTTCCTATAAATTTTCTACCAAAAAACGGTCTGCAGCTAAAGTTTTGAAAGTGAAATAAGTAGGACACATCTTATTTGATGCTTGGAATCCCACAATGAGATAATACCTGCATGGCTCCATTGGCGTGGCTCAGTGATTGAGCGTTGACCTATGAACCAGGAGGTCAGGGTTCGATTCCTGGTTGGGACACATGCCCAGGTTGGGGGCTCGATCCCCAGTGTGGGATGTGCAGGAGGCAGCCGATTCATGAGTCTCTCATCATTGATGTTTCTCTCTCTCTCCCTCTCCCTTCCTCCCTGAAATCAGTAAAAATATATTTTTTTAAAAAGGTAATACTTGCAGGGTCATTTCCCGTGGTTCTATTCCTCTGCTGAGACACTGTGGCTTTTGCACGCCGTCTCATCGAAAGGCTGTTTCATGAAGTTGGGGAGAGCTTTCTGAGTGGGCTCCTGCCCGGGGTCCCCCTGACGTTGGGTATTGGGGGTTGGCGGGGTGGGCTTGCTGGTTAATTCCCATGGAAGAGGATCGTCCCCCAAATCCTTAAAAATGTTGGTGATACAACAAGGCAGGTGGTCAGCGTGCCTGCCAGCGCTGCGAGGGGCACGTGGTGTGGCTCCACCAGTGTCGTCCCGGTGTCGGCTCCGGCGTCCCGCGGCT
>NW_006295823.1:69077-73455 GCF_000327345.1 Myotis davidii | reverse complement strand
CCCGGTGTCGGCTCCGGCGTCCTGGGGCTGCGGCCTGACTGTCCCCCCCTTGCAGACAAACCCTGCGGCCTGCCCCGCGTGGAGAATGGGAGGATCGCCGTCTATTACTACACGTTCGAGAGCTTTTACTTCCCAATGGCCGTAGACCAGACACTGTCCTTTTCCTGCCTGGCCGGCTACACCACACAGTCGGGGAAGCAAGAGGACAGAACCACCTGCACCGCGGGGGGCTGGTCCCCACAGCCCAGGTGCTTCAGTAAGTCGGGGCCGGGGGCCGGCTCAAGCCCGCCTCCTCCGTCATCAACAGAAGGGGCCGCCCGGGCCCGTGTGGCTCAGTGGTTGAGCAGTGTGGGGCGTGCAGGAGGCAGCCGATCCATGATTCTCTCTCATCATTGACGTTTCTATCTCCCTCTCCCTCTCCCTTCCTCTCTGAAATCAATAAAAAATAAATAAAAAGAAGGGGCCAATGAGATGTGGTAGGTGGTTAGTCCTTTTGGTAGAGAAAAACATAAGGACTGGCCCACTGTCCTGTATTTTTAATTTCATTTTATTTTATTTTTCCCATCACCATTTATTTGTCACCTCTATGGCCTCCTCCCACCATCTTTTTTTTTTTTTTAAATCTTTACACACTTTCTTTTTAAAAGTTGATTTCAGAGAAGAAGGGTGAGGGAGAGATAGAGAAACATCCATGATGAGAGAGAATCACTGATCGGCTGCCTCCTGCATGCCCCCTACCGGGGCTCGAGTCTGCAACCCGGGCATGTGCCTTGACCGGGGATCGCTCTGTGACCTCCTGGCTCATAGGTCAATCCTCAACCACTGAGCCACACTGGCCCAGCCGGGGGTGTTTCATTTTTACAAAATGAAGGCATATTCTGAAATTGTGTAAATAATGTTTCTCATTAAGATGTGGCTTTCCTTCTTTGTTGTTTCTCATTCCCCGTGAAGAGAATAGAAATAATCACTGAACTTGTTATTCAATCGCGTTACTTTTAAGGGAAGAGGAACTTGGGCGGTGACTGTACACAGGCAGCCAGACGGGTCCTTGATGTCGGAGAATTGGTGAAGGGTCCCCACAGTAGGGTTGTCCTTTTGTTAAGGGTGTGAACGATCCACAAACACAGTGGACTTAACGCGGTGGGAAGTCAACCCAAACAAATTCCTTTTATTTACCACCAGTGACAGCAAGTGGGAAGCTCTGGGCATATTTTCTCAGTGTGGATGCAGGAGAGGTAGGAATGAACGACTCTAAGAACCGAGAGTGGGCACTGCAATGCGTGCCACCATCCAATGGAATCGCTTTTAGAATGAATGAGCCTTCGAGCACACAGGCTATTTCCAAACTGAAATAGAAGCAGGGAACGCAGAGTGAGCGTGTTCCGCCTTCACAGTCCCAGAAGGACCCTAATCGTGGGCCTGGAAGACGAGCTTCATGGCATCTAGCTCAGCAGACATCTTTTCTCCCCAGAAAAGTGCCCGCGGCCCGCCCTGACCAACGGGCACATCTCGGAGGCCAAACTGCTGTACAGCGTCCACGAGAAGCTGCGCTACACCTGCGCCTCGGGCTACACGACCTCTTCGGGGCTGGCCGAGGAGGAGGTGCAGTGTCTCCCCGAAGGGTGGTCATCCCCGCCAGCCTGCAGGGAGGAGCAGGGTATGTGTGCGCCCGTCATCCCCCAAACCTGTCTGTTCTTATGCCAGTACCATACTGTTTTGATGACTATGGCCTTGTGTTAGAGTTTGATAGCAGTAGGGTGATTCCTTTCACTTGGTTCTTCTTTCTCAAGATCCCCGTTGCCATTTGGGGTCCTTTGGGGTCCCATACACACTTTTGAAACGTTTGCTGTACTTCTGTAGAATACTCCATTGGTATCTCGACAGGAATTGCGTTGAATCGGTAGATTGCTTTGGGCAGCGTGGCCATCTTCCTGCTGTGGAGTCTTCCTATCCATGAACATAGTATATGCTTCTGCTTATCTGTAGCTGCCATATTTGTTCTTAAGATTCAGTGAAAAGTGGCTTCGAGATTTCTTTCGCCTCTTCCAGGTTCGGTGATGACGTTCATAACATATAACTGTACTTTCTGTTAGACACGTGCTTGGCTCCTGAATTACTTCACGGGAATTACTCCACAACGCAGACCGCCTTCCGCCTGGGGGACAAAGTGCGGTACCGATGCAACCTCGGCTACTACAGCACGAAGGGAGAGTCGGAGGAGGAGGCCGAGTGTCGCTCGCATGGGTGGCTTCTCCCACCATCATGCACCAGTAGGTTCTCCTTGGGCACACAGTGACCTCCACTCGGCAGCCTCCTCTCCCTCCGACAGGGATTCTATGATGCTGATTATGTGATGCTAATTATGGTCAATTTTATCCCCCACCTTCCCCCCCCACACACACACTTTTTTTTTTTTTGCTTCAGGTTTTGATTAGAGTAGGCTTTGATCCTCGAAAGCTCTCTAATAGGAACACAAATTCCTTTTTGCTCAAATAACTACATTAAAATCAGCCTAATGATCATTAATCTATATATATAAAAGCCTAAGCAACCATTTGACTTGAATGATTGACCAGTCGCTATGATGTGCACAGACCACTAAGGGGCAGACGTTCAACGTAGGAGCTGCCCCCTGGTGGTCACTGTGCTCCCACAGTGGGAGCCACTCAGCTGACTGACGGGCACCAGATGAGTAGCGAGCTTATCGAGCAGCAGCAGTGGCAGATGCAGCGGGGCTGGGATGAGCAGGAGCTGCAGACAGTATTGGGCTGTGGGTTTTGGCCGATCCCTGCAGGCCACACTGAGGGACCTCACCTGTGCATGAATTCATGCACTGGGCCTCTAGTATATATATAAATGGACAAGCTTTCCTTTTGTGAAATGGAATATGGCAAATCTAGTAATGTCTGTTCCAGATATGGCGTGCATTTTATTCCAGCAGGAAAATAATTACATTTTTTGGTGTGTGTCTTACTTTCATTTTTAGAATTAATATGCACCCCTTTAACATCAATAGAAAATGGTCATTTTCAACCTGTCAAGCCGACCTATGAAGAAGGAGATGTCATTCAGTTTTTCTGTCATGAAAATTATTTTCTAAGTGGCCCTGATTTAGTCCAATGCTACGAATTTGGCTGGTACCCAGAATTTCCTGTATGCGAAGGTAATTTTTAAAATTTCATACCTACCAATAAAATAGCATGTCTTCTCTCTCTCTCTCTCTCTCTCTCTCTCTCTCTCTTTTTATAAAATGCTTCTATATTTTTTTATGTTCAAATTATTTTTTTCAATTACAGTTTCCATTCAATATTATTTTGTATTAGTTTCTGGTATGCGGCCTAGTGGTTGGACAATCCTATACTTTATAGGGCACTGCCCCCCAGTATTGCCAGTACCCACCTGGCACCATCTGTAGTTATTAGCCCATTATGGACCTGGAAACTGGTCTAAGTCCCACTGGGGATGTGCCAGCAATGAAGGTATAAGCCCTTGACCGGAATCGGACCGGGGCCCCTTCAGTCTGCAGGGTCTATCCACTGAGCCAAACCAGTCAGGGCAAATACATTTTTTTTTTTTAATTTGAAATGACTAGACCCAATAACCCCAAGCTGACAGCTTTGCTAGGGAACACTCTGGTTGGCCTCCTATTTCCTGATGGGAAAATACACCCTTCAAAATCATGGGGTAAATACACTTGTATTATTGGCACTTTTCGGGGCGTCAGGATTTTGGGCACAGTGACCCTGGCTCCTGGGCCGGGTCCAGCAGAGCTGTGGTCCAGGTGTCGGTGTTCAGCAGCCTGCTACAAGGCCCGGCTGGGCAGGCGCGGACTGCCTCATTCACGGGGTGACTGGTGGCATCGGGGCTCTGCAGGCTGCCCGAGCGAGGGCCCCACTTTCTCCCTGGCTGCCCGTGGACGCGGCCCCTTTCCTTCTAGACACGTCCCTCAGCGAGGATGACTCTGTCGTGTCGTGTTGCAAATCTCGTATCCATCGCCGCCTCCCCCAGGCACCCGTCGCCTTTGCTGGGTTCTATGGGTTAGATTAGAAGCGGGTGTCACTTCCTGCTCGTGGGGGCAAGAAGGACACAGGGATTGATCATCGGAGGGTGGAGATCTAGGGGTGACCCTAGAATCGGTGCCATTTTAAACCTCACCCAAGGATATTTTCCATTGGTTTTTAGAGTGGAAGAGAGGGCGGTAAGGAGGAAGGGAGAGAGAGAGAGAGAGAGAGAGAGAGAGAGAGAGAGAGAGAGAGAGAGACATTGATTGGTTGCTCTGCACTAGCGGCCCAAGTGGGGCCAGGGATTGAACCTGCAGCCCAGGTACGTGACCTTGACTGGGGTCTGAACATATGACCCTCTGGTGCTCCGGTCGGTG
>NW_006295823.1:59208-68666 GCF_000327345.1 Myotis davidii | reverse complement strand
TGTTTTGTTGTGGTTACTTTAGGTCTCTTGAGTTTGCAAGGCCACCATGAAGGCTTCCCTGAGCTAGTCAGCATACGTGTGGCCCCTTTTCGTCCACAACTCTCACCCACTTCTTTTTTAAAAATATATATGTTTATTGATTTCAGAGAGGAAGGGAGAGGGAGAGAGATAGAAAGATCCATGATGAGAGAGAATCACTGATCGGCTGCCTCCTGCATGCCCCCGTGCAGGAACCCGCAACCCGGGCATGTGCCCTTCATGGGAATCCAACCCGGAACCCTTCAGGCCACAGGCTGATGCTCTATCCACTGAGCCACACCGGAGAGAGAGAGAGAGAGACATTGATTGGTTGCCGTCTGCACTAGGCTGAGGATTGAATCTGCAACTGAGGTACCTACAGGTACTTGCCTTTGACCAGAATCCTACCCGAGACCCTTCAGTCTGCAGGCCAACGCTCTATCCACTGAGCCAAATGGACTAGAGCTATCTGCTAGCTTTTCTGCCATACTTCTTCTTCTTTTTTAAAAATATATATGTTTATTGATTTCAGAGAGGAAGGGAGAGGGAGAGAGATAGAAAGATCCATGATGAGAGAGGATCACTGATCGGCTGCCTCCTGCATGCCCCCGTGCAGGAACCCGCAACCCGGGCATGTGCCCTTCATGGGAATCCAACCCGGAACCCTTCAGGCCACAGGCTGATGCTCTATCCACTGAGCCACACCGGCTGGGCTGTCTGCCACCCTTCCTCACGGTACTTGGCACCACAGACGTGCCTATGACATCTGGCGCGTTGGTGTTTTGGGGAACTTTTAGGACTGACTGTGCCGATGTTTCTCCCCAAAGGAAGAAGAACTCGCTGTCCCCCTCCCCCGCTGCCTCCCCACGCCAAACTGAAATCCATCGCCGCCAGTTACCACGACGGGGAGTCCGTCTTCATCGAGTGTCAGCGGAGCTTCCGGCTGCGGGGCCTGGAGGTGATCCGCTGTGTCAACGGGAAGTGGACGGACCCCCCTAAGTGCATCGGTCAGCGACGCCTCCCACCAGCTCCCCCCGAGGAGAGCCGCGTGGGTCGCTAAACGGTCTCTTCTCTCGCGACTGTGCCCTTTGCAGAAGAAGCAGACAAGATCGCCTGCGATGAGCCACCGGAGGTGCAGTATGGCAAAGCCCTCGGCACGGCCGAGACCTACTTCAACGGCGACCGCGTGGCCTACAGCTGCCAGGTGGGCTTTAACCTCCGTGGCCCCCGGGAGATCACCTGTGAGCTCGGAACGTGGACAAGCCCCCCTCGGTGTGTCGGTAGGTGCGCGACGTAGCATCCAAGGCTAAGCCTGCGGTGCCTCATGGTTCATTCTCTGTGTTTAAGCCACACCTTTGTTGGTTGGTTTGTTTAAAATATGTTTTTATTGATTTCAGAGAGGAAGGGAGAGGGAGAGAAACATCAGTGATGAGAGAGGATCATGGATCGGCTGCCTCTTACACGCCCCACACTGGGGATCGAGCCTGAAACCCAGGCATGTGCCCTGATGGAGAATCGAATCTGGACCCTTCAGTCCACAGGTTGATGCTCTGTCCACTGAGCCACACTGGCCAGGGCTAATCCACATTTTTATAGCAAGAGGCCATTGCATAGAAGAGTTAGACCCTCTGTGGTTTTTTTTTTTTTCATGAATATAGAGAGCCATCTATAGAGCTGAAGGAAATGTAAGGAACTGGGAAACTTAAAAAATATATATATATCTTTATTGATTTCAGAGAGGAAGGGAGAGGGAGTGAGGGAGAGAAACATCAATGATGTTAGAGATTCATGGATCGGCTGCCTCCTGCAGGCCCCACACTGGGGATGGAGCCAGAACTCAGGCATGTGCCCTGACCGGGGAATCGAACCCTGACCTCCTGGTTCAGAGGTCGACGTTCAACTGCTGAGCCAGGCCGGCTGGGCTTCCAAAACAATTTTGAATGGACCTTCGGGAGGAACTGCTCTCTGACTTGCCTGACGCCGTGATTTATGATCTTGAAGTGGCAGCAGGTGAGGGACGTGTTTCTTTAGAGAAGAGATCTACGATGCCCGGCTCTCCCTCCCTCCCTGGATGCCCGGCTCTCCCTCCCCTCCCCGGATGTCCTACAACGTTAGGATGGAGCATTCTGCTCCTGACTTAGGCCACTCCTGTTGATGTTACTCCGCCCTCTGACACTTGTCCCTGCTCATCCATTTTACTAAAGGACACAACCCTTTTGGCTACGTGGCCACCTCTGGGAGCGCCCCTCCTTGTTCACCTTCTCATGTCTCCATCCGGTTCTGGAGAGACCTCCACACACCTGTGGGCCGGGGCTACTTACAGGATAAGAGAAAAGCGATTCAGAGACGGTAGAGACGTGAGCAGAGTTAGAGGAAGACTCTAAAGCAGTGGTTCTCAACCTTCCTCATGCCGCGGCCCTTTAATACAGTTCCTCATGTTGTGGTGACCCCCAATTTCATTGTTACAAATTGAACATAATTAAAGCATATAGTGATGAATCACAAACAATATGTAATTATATATGTGTTTTCTGATTGTCTTAGGCAACCCCTGTGAAAGGGTCGTTCGACCTCCAAAGGGGTCGCGACCCACAGGTTGAGAACCACTGCTCTAGAGAGAGAGACCACTGGAAATGCCCATCCCTGGGTTGGATTGCTATCGGAGAGGAAGGGGATGAGAAGGAAAGAATGAAAGTGGATCATGACAGGGGACAGGTGTAGACGTGACCCTGATGGTCAGGGTGAAGACCATGGCTTACCCTTCTTGATATTTTAAGAATATCTACATCCCCTACATTGGTTCCCAAGCAAGCATGGGAAAATACTCATCCTCAGGTTAAGGCAAAGCATTTGCTGATGCCGTGGCCAATGTGGTTCAGTGGATAGAGCGTCGGCCAGCAGACTGAAGGGTCCCGGGTTTGATTCTGGTCAAGGGCACACGCACAGGCTGTGGGCTCGATCCCCAGTGCGGTGAATACAGGAAGCAGCCGATCAATGATTCCCTCTCATCATTGATGTTTCTCTCTCCTTCTCCCTCTCTCCCTTCCTTGCTGAAATCAATAAAAACATATTTAACAAAACACAAAACATTTGCTGTTTAGTCTTGCTTAAAGATATTTGACCTGAATAACATTTCTCATTTCCGGCAAATTTAGAAATCAATTGTCTAAATCAGGGGTGGGCAAACTTTTTGACTCGAGGGCCACAATGGGTTCTTAAACTGGACCGGAGGGCCGGAACAAAAGCATGGATGGAGTGTTTGTGTGAACTAATATAAATTCAAAGTAAACATCATTACATAAAAGGGTACGGTCTTTTTATTTTTTTTAGTTTTATTCATTTCAAACGGGCCGGATCCGGCCCGCGGGCCGTAGTTTGCCCACGGCTGGTCTAAATTCTATCAGACACAGTATCGAGGCACCATGGTGCAGGAACTATATCGTATCGTTATGCGGTTTAAGTTCCTATTAATTTTAAAAATAACCTTTTTCTTTTTAGAAAACTTTGAGATTTGTCAGTATCCACCCAAGATAACCCATGGGGTCATTGTTGGTGACGTGTTGCCGAGTTACCCAACGGGCGCCATCGTGGAGTACAGATGCAATGAGTACTACATCATGAAGGGCGAGAAGAAGTCCTCCTGTGACCACGGGATGTGGTCCTCCCCCCCTCTTTGCTTAGGTAAGACGAACACAAGTGGAATGTGTCAAATGGCTTCCCCCAGCTTTAATGATACCATCGACGTACAACACTGCGTAAGCTGAAGGTGTGCGAAGTGATGATTTCATAAACTTGGATAATATTGTGAGATGACGACCACAGTTGGGCTACTTAACATAGCTGTTGCCTCATGTAAATACCATTGTTTGTTGTTATTATTTTTCTTAATATGCGGGGACTGTGCAGGAGGCAGCTGATTAATGACTCTCTCTCATCATGGATGTTTCTCTCTCTCTCCCTCTCTTTCCCCTCTACCAGAATCGAACCTGGGACCCTCGGGTCCGCAGGCTGACGCTCTATCCACTGAGCCACACCGGTTAGGGCTAAAAATATATATTTTTTAAAAAAAGAACGCCTCACTTTCCTATCAGTCAGCCGAGGAGAGGGCTGACGAGAGTGCTTGGTGTTGCAGAGCCGTGCGAGGTCAGCAAGGCGGACATGGAGAGCAGCAACATCGAGCTGAAGTGGGAGTACGAAGGGAAGGTCCTGCACGGGGACCTCATCGACTTCGTGTGCAAACCGGGCTTTGACCTAGCGCCGTCCAGCCCGCCGTCGGGACTGTCGGCGCAGTGCCGTCAAGGCCAAGTGCAATACCCCTTATGTATGAGGAAAGGTAAGCGCCTGCTTTCTACGGGTCCTCGGAGGGTCAGGGTCGCCCCCAGGGTTCAAAGGTCAGACCGAAGACAATGCACCACCTTCTCCCTCTCATCTAGGGAACCGGGAGGGGGCTGATCGATTTCCCAGTTCACACACACCCTGCAGGTGGATGACGGTGCCGACATCATGGAATTTCCACCAGTGAATTTTGGGGGTGTTTTTGTTTGTGTTTTGGTTAATCCTCCTTGCGGATATTATTTTCCCATTGATTTTTTTTAACTTTAAAAAATATATATGTATATATATATTTGTATTGATTTCAGAGAGGAAGGGAGAAGGAGAGAGAAAGAGAGAGAAACAACAATGATGAGAGAGAATCATGGATTGGCCGCCTCCGGCACGCTCAAGCACTGAGCCACACCGGCCGGGCTGGAGAGCTGCCTTGTCAATGCTTTTCCATGAAATAGTTCACTGTCTTTTGCAGCCATGACGGGAGCACTGGGTACTGAGGACAGCAAGTCATTGTATGTATTTTTGCAGAATCCAAAGGCAAGTGCGGGCCTCCTCCTCGTATTGAGCACGGGCTCATTCTTAACCTCAACCTCCTCAATGTCAGCTTTGAAAGCGGTTCCTTGGTGGAGTACAGGTGTAGGACGTACTATTTCCTCCAAGGGTCCTTATATGCCTACTGTGTAGATGGAGTGTGGACCGAACCGCCCGTGTGTTTGGGTATGTGTTCCTATTTAATAAAATACAACCACCTTTTCTTCCCTTTCTGTTCTCTTGGAGTAGCTGCCCACACTGCATGTGTGTTATTTTGTTAGAGAGCTTATGGAACCACGAGTTTCTATTCTTTCCTCTGGATCAGAAATAACTGTAGGTCCAGTTCGCTAGAACAAGTGCTTGTTAAGTATACACCATTCACCAGATACTGGTGTGGTATGGGTGAGATGAATGCGCCATGGTGGTTAAGAGTAAATCCTATATAATAAAAGCCTAATTTGCAAATCAACCGAACGGCAGAACAACCAGTTGCTATGACACACACTGACCACCAGGGGGCAGATGCTCAACGCAGGAGCTGCCCCCAACCCGCAGGCCCCAGGCTAGCCAAGGTGGGTGCCAGTGGGGGCTTCCCATTCCCCCCCGCTGGTCGCCCCGCAGAGGGAGGCAACCGGTGGCGGCAATTGCGGGGGGCATCAGGGTTGGCCAGCAAGTGGTGCCAGGTCGGCCAAGGTGGGTGCCAGTGGGGCCCCCCAATCGCCGGCAAGGCCTAGGGACCCTACCCATGCACAAATTTCGTGCATCGGTCCTCTAGTATATGTATAAGTGATTATTATTCAGCGTGATTGGCACTATAATAGAAAACACAAGCACGGCCTAGAAACAAAGACAGGGATGGCCACCTGCCTCCAGAAAGATGAAGCAAGTGAACATGTTGTTCGCTGGGCGTCTTTGTGGAGGGAAACGACATCTACCAAGGACCACGGAGGAACATGGCTGGTGTTTCCTGTGAGCTCAGAGCATGTGTTGGTTTGGTTTTTTTAATCCTCACCCCAGAATATTTTCCCATTGATCTTTTGAGAGAGTGGAAGGGAGAGGGAGATTTAGAGAGAGAAAAAAAAACAGTGAGCATCGGTCCTCTAGTATATGTATAAGTGATTATTATTCAGCGTGATTGGCACTATAATAGAAAACACAAGCACGGCCTAGAAACAAAGACAGGGATGGCCACCTGCCTCCAGAAAGCTGAAGCAAGTGAACATGTTGTTCACTGGGTGTCATTGTGGAGGGAAACGACATCTACCAAGGACCATGGAGGAACATGGCCGGTGTTTCCTGTGAGCTCAGAGCATGCGTTGGTTTGGTATTTTTAATCCTCACCCCAGAATATTTTCCCATTGATCTTTTGAGAGAGTGGAAGGGAGAGGGAGATTTAGAGAGAGAAAAAAAAACAGTGATGTGAGAGAGACACATTGAGACTCTCCGGCCCAGGCTATTTGCCCCAATAGAATGAGACTCACCTGCCCAGGGCTGTTGGCCCAATAGAATGAGATTCACCTGCTCAGGGCTGTTGCCCGCAATAGAACAAGATCCTAATGCCCAAGGCTATGGCTGTTGGCCCAATAGAATGAGACTCACCTGCTCAGGGCTGTTGCCCGCAATAGAAGAAGATCCTAATGCCCAGGGCTGTTGGCCCCAATAGATGGAGACCCTCTTGCTCAGGGCTGTTGCCCTCAATATAATGAGACCCTCTTTGAGAGAGTGGAAGGGAGAGGGAGAGATAGAGCGGGGGAAAAAAACAGTGTTGTGAGAGAGACACATTGAGACTCTCCGGCCCAGGCTATTTGCCCCAATAGAATGAGACTCACCTGCCCAGGGCTGTTGGCCCAATAGAATGAGATTCACTTGCCCAGGGCTGTTGGCCCAATAGAATGAGACTCACCTGCTCAGGGCTGTTGCCCGCAATAGAAGAAGATCCTAATGCCCAGGGCTGTTGGCCCCAATAGATGGAGACCCTCTTGCTCAGGGCTGTTGCCCTCAATATAATGAGACCCTCCTGCCCAGGGCCAGGTATTGAGCCTGTAACCAAAGTACATGCCCTTGATTGGAATTGAACCTGGGACTCCTCAGTCTGCCAGCCGACCCTCCCTCCTCTGAGCCAACCCAGCTAGGACAGAGCTTGGATCATTTTTTCAGACTTAAATATTGACTCTAACTAGCTTCCTTGCTCCTCGAATGCCCAGAAACTTCCAGGTCATCATGAGTAGGCAACGCACGGCTTCCTGGTCTACCACGTAATGGTTTTTTTCTTGTTCCTTTTTTTTTTTTTCCTCAGAGCCCTGCAACTTATCGTTGGAAGAAATGGACAGGAATAATTTACTTCTGAAATGGCACTATGACAATAGGGGACTTATTTTGCATGGCGAGTACACTGAGTTTGTCTGTAAAATAAATCATTATATGACGGAGGTGTCTGCTTTTGCAACGGAGCTCAGAGTGATGTGCGACAGAGGGAAGTTAAAATATCCAAGATGCGTTTCAAGACGAAAGTAACATGAGGCTTGCTCCTACAACTGGTTTTTGTTTTCTTGTCATAGTGTTAGTCAACAGATTCATCGTGTGGGTCAATTTCAGAAACGTCGTGTTCTGCAACGCACGCACTTTCTGCTGTTTAAATATTTTAGCGTATCTTGGCTTTCTAATTCCTAAGAGAAAAATAAGTAAATAACAGAAAAATGGGGGGAAATGGTGTGAATTAGTAAGTGACGTTGAGTTTATAAAAACAAATTGGTGGCATAATTTTTCAAGTGTGTTTTTATGCTTTATAAAAACATAGTCAAAACAATGACTAATTATATGAAATATCAAAGGGCTGAGATTGTAATGAATATTTAAGCAGAAATGATGCTTGTTTCAACTCTCTCTCTCTCTCAAGATGTCATATTATAAAGAGCCCTTTAAAATATGAATGGCAGAAATAAAAACCATATTTCAACACATAGTAAAATCCCTTGAGAAACATAATTTTTAGAAGAAAATGGCTGGATTAGAAACCTCTAAGTTTTAACTTGCCTGAAGATTTGAATTTGAATTGTTTATGATGAACATTTTCTTTGTCTGTGAATAAAAAATCCGAACAGGTCCCTTTATTTCTAGTTTGATTGCCCGTCTTCCATCCGTTCTATTATCTATCTTCACATCAAAATGTTTCCGCCTTCTATTGTCCATTTACTTCCTTCATTTTTTTGTTGTTGCTGTTAATCCTCACCCGAGGGTATTTTTTCCATTGAATTTCACAGAGAGAGTGGAAGGGTGTAGCTGGTCAAGTGGAATGAAGTTAACTAGAAGAGGACATTCTGCTAAGACAAGGCGGGGGCCGCCAAGCGAGACTTATTGTTCAGAGGCAGAACTTTTCTTGAGGCGATAAATAGTCCATGAGGGCACGGAAAGTTCAAGGGAGGGTGCACGGCTGCAGGTGGAGAGGGTCTTTGTATAACATAGGAAATTAATAGTGTAATGTATAACTTAGCTCTGATGATCTCATAAGCATGCCTGTTAATCATTGTCACTTGCTGGACTCCATTGTTGTTTGCTGTAGTCCCCAGATAAAAGCCATGAGAGCTTTGGGCGCTTTGCTACTTGCCTGACTAGCAATAGCCTCTGCTTCTCTAAACTCAATCCTACACGCCGAGCTCATCTCAGCGTCACCGTTCACAGACAGAACATCAACAAAGGGAAAGGGAGACACACACACACACACAGAGAAACGTTGATGTGAGAGAGACACATTGATTGATTGCCTCTCGCCCGGTCAGGGGCCGGGGATCGAGCCTGCAACAGAGCTACATGCCCTTGGCTGAAATCGAACCCACAACCCTCAGTTCAGGGGCCCAAATACCAACTGGAGACTAGTTGTCACACAGGGTTTCCATTGGACGGGGACTTTCATTTGTTTGAATATGTCTTCAACACCACTTAAAAGAAAACTGTCAGTTTCTATATTTACTTAGCAACAGGAATGACCTGCTATTTTGAAGATCTCATGTTTAAAATAATCGATTCTTTTGTCGAGATTTTCAAAAATCAATCCTACCCTACCCCCAATGGGGGCCAGTCTGCCTCTAATGAATAAACTGTAGCTTTGGAGCTTGGCTTAAAAGCAGTTGGTGTAAACAAGAAAAGCTTTCACATTTTAACTGTTGGCTGCCTCCTGCACGCCCCACACTGGGGATTGAGCCTGCAACCCGGGCCTGTGCCCTGACTGGGAATCGAACTATGACCTCCTGGTTCATAGGTTGACGCTCAACCACTCGGCCACGCCTACCGGGCTCACTTACTATGTTAACATCTCATTTTTGATTGTACTATTTCCCCAGTATACTCTAAGATATATACTGATTGTTTAAGCATCCAGTTCAATAGGCAGAAAGCCACACCGTTACCTCCGTTGTTGTTTATTGATCCATCGGCAAGTAGTCTAATCCTACGATGGTGAATAATTATTGTCTTGGTACAAGTGTAAGTGATGATATTGTTTTCTTTAAAGTGAAAAAGAGGGTAACACATTGCCTTCATGTCCTTCAAAATATAGTGGGAAAGAGCAGGAAAGGCCAGAAGCC
>NW_006295823.1:58655-58919 GCF_000327345.1 Myotis davidii | reverse complement strand
ACTGTCCAAGGTCACAGCGCTCACCAGGTGGACGATGAGTGCGGACCCGGCAGTGTGACCCCAGGGCCTTGGCTCTCTGTCTCTGGGATGTGGGGCACCCACAAGGTGACTTCCTGTCCAGTGGACATGGGAGCCTGCTCCATGGTGGCCACGGTTCTTCCTTGTCCACTTCCCACTCAACGGGCAGTGGCTACCAATGCTCCCAGTTTAGTCATTTTCCACTAGGTGAAACGATGCTAATATTTTTCTCTTTTGCCCACAAAA
>NW_006295823.1:57462-58144 GCF_000327345.1 Myotis davidii | reverse complement strand
CTAGTTTTTGGCTATTGCAATGTGACTGTAAGCATCACTTCATTATTATATTGCTTACAACCTTGTCTATTTTCTGCAGGCAAGGTGCTATTGCATTTTAGAAAGTATTACATGCTAACTGTGCTAAATTTCTTTTTTTGGATTCAATTGAGTGGGTGACATTGGCTAATAAAATTATATAGGTTTCCAGGAGATAATTCCATAACACATCATCTGTATATTGCATTGTGTGCCCAACTCGCAAAGTCACATCTCCTGTCACCATGTATTTGATCCTTTACTATCCCTCTACCTCCTTCCCTCTGGTAACTACCATACTGCTGTGTGTGTCTATGAGTTTTTGCTTGTTTGTTACCTCTATCGTGGAACTGATTTTAAGTCCTCAGAGGATGATAGCTGCTTTCTCGTCCTAATGTTTGGGACAATATTGCTTGCGCTGTGAAATTCGTCTTAGACTTGTCCATCTACTCAGTCAATCCAACTTCAGATTTAGAATTTATCTTTGAAATGCAACACTTTCCCTCCCATAAACTCTAGCTTGGCACTATTTCTAGACTATTCTGACTTGGGTATATTAACTTTGATTTCCGGTCCTGGACTTACTGGGTTTGCTGTAATCTCCCGCAGAAGGGGACACATACACAGGAGAGGAGAGTCAGGTAGGGTCCACAGTGGGACCAGC
>NW_006295823.1:55993-57308 GCF_000327345.1 Myotis davidii | reverse complement strand
ACAGTGAATGTTTTCCCTCTTTTGCATTTTAAACCCTGTAACCACCATGTGGTTCAAAATGCCTTAGATCACCCACACTCAAGAAGGACAACATACAGGTAGACTTTTCAATTCTTGGAAAAGGAAAAGCTGGAATGAAAATACTTACTAAAGCAGGTTGGCAACTGGGACCAGCCACCCTCACCACACACCATGGAACCCTTGGTGCTTCCATCTCTGTTTTCGTAGCCATCTAGGCATTGGTAGTCCAACGTGTCATTGAGTCGAAATGGTCTTCCGGTGATTACGGCTCTGGCATTCTCAAATATGGGCATGTCACAGTGTTCTAAAGCAAAATAAAGGTGGCCATTGTGTTTCTAATGCTGTATCAAGCCCCATCTAAGAAAGAGAATCTCATTAATTTGTGTGGGTAAGTGACGCATCAGGTGACAACTCTCTGAGTCCCTGTTACTCTGGCCTGGATGAGTTATAGAACAAGAAGAATAGATTTCCTTACCCATCCTTTCTCCTACCATTCAAGACCTCTAAATATAGCTTAGGAGCCTTTCATCTGACCTATTATTAACTGTGAGTATGTCACTGTCTGTTACTAAATTACACTGCTAGATTGATAGGATGCTATCCCGTGAAGGACAAAGCCATTTGTGAATGTAAGAGGGAATGTAGGTATTTACGTGCCAAACATACTAACACCAAGAGTGTGTGTGTGTTAGAGAAAGACCATAGTCCTAGGATACATGGTCCATGTATTTATATAAAGACCCTCTCCTCCATAATGACTCCTAGAATAGAAAATTTATCCACATTGAGTATAAAAATGAATGGCAAAGGGTACAGCTTTTTCACTAAAGGGAGACCCTGAAATGAAAAACAATGTTTAAAAATGTAAGAAGTGGTATCTCCTGGTGTTCTTTTAAGTCAATAATCCCACCTTCTATCGCATATGGTTTAGTTTTTTCTTGAAAACAGTCTTATTTTTTAATATCTGTAACTGTTCTTAGTCCTCAATGGTTACTGAGTGAATTAATGGTAAGTATTTCAACCCGTGAACCGGGTGTAGGGGAAGCTGGACAAAGAGGGTCCTTTAGGGGCTCAGGCTGTTGTTTCCCACGGGCTCAGTAGATTCCTGAATTCCCAGTTCAAGTCAGTGATCACTGCTTTTCTAAAACATGCAGGGCTCCAACGAAAGGTCAGCTCTACTCTATCCTGATGTATAAACAATGTCTGTAACAATTATCCGTTCATTTCTAAACAACACACACAAAACAACGTACAGAATCCTGTCTATTTAACATGTGAAAGCCAGATGTGACTA
>NW_006295823.1:54195-55835 GCF_000327345.1 Myotis davidii | reverse complement strand
TGTAGGAGGCAGCTTATTAATGATGCTGTCTCATCAATGATGTTTCTATCTCTCTCCCCCTCTCCTTTCCTCTCTGAAATCAATAAAAATATATTTTAAAAATACATACCACCATAGGTGAAATGGTTGGCAGCAAAATACAGTATATGTGACATTGGGCAGGCGGTGTATTTATTTTTAATGTAAACTGTATTTTAAATTCTTCTTCCGTGAACACAGAGCATGGCTTCAGTGTAATACTCGAGTATTGTAACTTGAATCTCCGTTTTATTGAACGCTGTTTAGTAACATTCATGACTGACTTCACCGTTACTTAATTCAATACCATGACATAATCTACTTGCTGTCAAAAAGATAGAACTTTTCAGACACATTTAGAACAAAAAACTGAACTACCTTTGTTTTGGTTGTTGTTAATCCTCAGCCAAGGATATTTTTTTTCATTGATTTTTTTGAGAGTGGATGGGAGGGAGGGAGTGGCAGAGAGAGAGAGAGAGAGAGAGAGAGAGAGAGGGAACCTATGAGAGAGAGAGAGAGGAACCTATGTGAGAGAGACTCATCGATTGTTGCATATCCCTGGAATCCAACCTGCAACCCAGGTACATGCCTTTTTCGGGAACTCGAACCGAAGACCCTTGGGTGTTCGGGCCCACCCTCTAACCACTGAGCGACACCAGCCAAGGCGAAACGTGCCTTTCTTTTAAGACAAAGAAGACCTGGTCCATTCAGCTTGGGAGTCAACACATAAAACGCTCCACCAAAGTAAGCCCGGTCTCAGGAAATGATAGCCTGGGTCTTGGAGCTGTTTACTTACTGACGGGGATGCATATGGGAGGAGGGGACCAGCCGGTCTCCGTACAGGTCATCGTGTCCTGCGGGTTTTGAAGACCATAGCCCAGATGGCACATAACTGTTCTAGATTGGCCCTGGACATACCTTTCTTCATTAACTGGAGAATATCCATGTTTCAAAGACTTGAAAGAACATTTTCCTAGGAATTATAAATTGATAATAAGAAATGAGAAATCTGGTTAAGACATTAAAAAGCATCTCTGCCATATTTAAGTTAGAATACATGAGCACCCAAAAAGAACACATAGTTTGAGAGGAACTAAAGTTGCTAGCAAGTGTTTTTTAAAAGAGAAAAATCAAGATGAAAGGTCATCTGCCATTTTCACAATTAAGCTATGAATAAATGACATCACTTTATTGTTATAAAGATTTTATTTTGATCTCCCCCCTTTTTTTTTCTCAGTTAATCCTCACTCGAAGATACTTCCCCATTGATTTTTATTTTTTATTTTTTTAATATATTCTATTGATTTTTTACAGAGAGGAAGGGACAGGGATAGAGAGTTAGAAATATCGATGAGCGAGAAACATCGATCAGCTGCCTCCTGCCTGCCCCCCACTGGGGTTCAAACCCGCAATCCGGGCATGTGTCCTTTTTTTAAAAAAATATATTTTATTGATTTTTTACAGAGAGGAAGGGAGAGGGATAGAGTTAGAGAAACATCAATGAGAGAGAAACATCGATCAGCTGCCTCCTGCACACCCCTATTGGGGATGGGCCTGCAAGCAAGGTACATGCCCTTGACTGGAATCAAACCCAGGACCCTTTCTATTACTGAGCCAAACCA
>NW_006295823.1:53063-53960 GCF_000327345.1 Myotis davidii | reverse complement strand
TGCAATTCATGATAGCCAAGCTAGTTTGTGAAGGAGGCATGTAGCCGTAGTCACAGAAATAGACTAACGATCGCCCTACATACACCGGGAAGTATTTAGATGTGTCCGCATGAAGTAGCCGTCCATGTTTTATTTCCGGAAATCCGCAGGGCTTCACTAGCAATGAAAGCAAAGAACACGCAGTATGAATAATGGTGTGCATTTACAAAAATCCAATCGGAGGGAAATTGTTTCAACCGTGAATTATATCCCTTTCTTCCCATACAAATACAGTGGGGCCTTGACTTACGAGTTTAATTTGTTCCGAGACCGAGCTGGTTAACTCAAATTACTCTGTCTACTCAAAGCAAAAAATCTCCGAGAGACAGCTGGTATCTCAAAAAACTCGTTAGTCGGGACACTCGTAAGTCAAGGCCCCACTGTAACATCATTGCAGTAGGCTTTCTAGGACACGAAAAGTTATCAAGTTCGGATGATGTAACTAACACTTGTTTTCTGCACATTTCAAAATATATATGAGGTAGGGTTATGTGTCTGCAACAGAGCAGAAACCGAAGTAACCGCTTGAGCTAAAGCTGACCCTCAAAATATATATGAATATGGAATCCTTAGAGGGTACACCTGAAACTAATATTTATATGCCCACTTAACTCTAAACCAGTGGTTCTCAACCTTGGCTGCGCATTAGAATCACCTGGGAATCTCTTTAAAATCCTGATTTCTGGGCCTCATCCTCCGGAAATTCTGTTTCTTTGTGATGAGGTGGGGCCACAGCATTAGTAACAAAGGAACAGAATTTCCGGAGGAGGAGGCCCAGAAATCAGGATTTTAAAAAGATTCCCAGGTGATTCTAATGTGCAGCCAAGGTTGAGAACCACTGCTCTAGGTCATGTCACT
>NW_006295823.1:42143-52348 GCF_000327345.1 Myotis davidii | reverse complement strand
ACACACACACACACACACACACACACACACACACACACTTAACATTGAAGCAAAATTGAAAAGTGTTTCTCACTTACCCTGATGGGACGTTGTCCTACTTAGAATTGGTGACTTTGAAAAGCAAAGAGCACCCCTCAGTCCTCTGCTGTCCCTTCTCAGCGAGGCAATGACTGGGCTTCTCAGGGCCCCATTTCTTGGTGTTTAAGGGAAGGAATTTATAACGAAGAAGCAGGTTAGGACCTGATTGGACTTACGGACACATCTAGGATGAGGTAGCCAGCCTAGAACAGTGCACTCTGTCTTATTTCCGATAAGGGGAGGATAGAAGCCATTTCCACACCGGTATGTGATGACATCATCCAGCCCGTACTGGTCCATTTTAGGAGCAAAGTCACCGTTTGGAATTATTGGGGGGTCACATGTTATTTCTGAGAAGAAAAGGGACACGTGGATTATGCAGATAATTGTCTCATCAATATATACTTTAAAAAATACATTTTTATTGATTTCAGAGAGGAAGGGAGATGGAGAGAGAGACACATCACTGATGAGAGAGAATCATTGCTAGGCCCCCTATACGGGATCCAGATCATAACCCAGGCATGTGCCCTGACCGGGAATTGAAAGATGACCTTCTGGTTCATAGGTCAACGCTCAGTCACTGAGCCATGTGGGCTGGGATCCATCAAGGTATTATTTATTGTGACCTTAAAACACAGAAACTGTGTACTGGTCAATTCATTCATAAATTACAGACAGCCCTGGCCGGGTTGCTCAGTGGTTAGAATGTTGGCCCTCAGACCAAGGGTCCCTGGTTTAATTCCCGGTCAAGGGCACAGACTTTGTTTGCAGGTTCCATCCCTGGCCCTGGTTGGGGTGAGTGTGAGAGGCAACCAATCTGTATGTTTCTCTTACATTGATGTTTCTCTCTCTCTCTCTTGCTCTCTCTCTCTCTCTCTCTCTCCCTCTCCTACCCCCCACCCCCCTTTCTCCCTCATATTCACTCTTTCTCTAAAAATCAATGGGAAAAATATCCTCGGGTGAGGGTTAAAAAAAAAAAAGTAGAGAAAATGAAAATGAGCAAAGTCCTACTTAAGAAGGAGTTAATATTCCCATCAGCTTCCACTCACCTTGTCCACGAGCCCAGGAGACCCACAGGGTGAGGATGACCGTGACCAGTAACAGCATGGCGGGCTCCCCGGGGGTGTTAGCGCAGATAGTCCAGCGCTCCTCTGTGTGGTTTAACTCAGCTTCCTGAGCCGTTACCAAGTGCGGCCCTGAATTTAAGTGACAGTACCGGGAAGCTAGTTAGCTGAGGTCACTCGGTAGATATCCAAGTTTAAAGACTTTTGCAATGTCTGTGTACTTACATGAATGATTTCACAATCTTTTGTTGACTTCATTCCCGGACATGTGCTTGTACAGCTTTCCTTAGGGGCAGTAACAGTAAGACTGGCTGCAAAAGTGATATAAAACTCGAATCTTTCAACTTCTTGAAGATGAGTGAGGTTCTTTCTCAACCAGGAGATTCACGTGGGAATAGCTCTGCCTGCGTGTCCCTGTGACGTTCTCTCCTCCTCTCTTTGCTCTCACCCGACTGCAGTCCTTAGGGGTCTATGGACACCACCCAGTGTGTCACACAGTGTAGGGTCCTGTCTGTAGGACAGCACTGATATTTTTTGGTAAATTCACAACAGACCACACCACCAAGTCCAAGAATTTCAGCACATTCTTGATATTCAACTTTTTTTTCATGTTTTATTGATTTTAGAGAGAGAGAGAAACATCAATGAGGGAGAGAGGCAAGCACTGAGGTGATTTCTGGGCAGAGACGTTTCAAGAACAGAACACACAGCATGTTGGTTTGTCATAATTTAATGAGATGCTTAAGAGAAGTGGTCCATGGGTCTCTCAGGTTACAATGACATCTCCCACATGGCATTTAATGCAAATTCTGATTAGTGAATAAAAGCGAGTTACAGAAAAATAAATTGAGATGAACTGGATTAATATTTAAAAATTCTGAATGAAGGCGCATATTTTAATGTGAAAACGGCCACACAGCTCTCATGTTATGCACAAGTGGGATACTCCATTTTCCCTTCATGACATTGTACTCGGAATGCAGAGTCTGGTGACACTCTACGATAGTAACCTCGACGACACCTAAATTCAACAAAATCATTTGTTCTGGAATAAACCTTTTTCGCATATGAGTATCTCAACTCTATGTTATGTGCTTCCATGATTTCTTCTGATATTATACAGGCATCTGAAAGTAAAAAAAAAAGAAATAAAACTAAGTATTATACGAGTATTTCCCACAGAATTTTACAGTTTCATGCAGCATCTTCTACACAGATCTAGGAATTTATTCTCAAATTCTTTTTCCAAACCAATTCATTGAAAACCCATCATGTTGGTATAACTCATTTTAAACTATTGATGACTTAAAAATGAGGCACTTTGTGGAGTGTGTGGTCATGGCATGTTATAATCAACATTTACAATGTCAACTATGCTATAGAAGGGCTTTCATTGAAGAATCCTTGAAGGGGTGGTGGAGGTGGATGAGGATGGAGGGGGCATAAGTGGTGATGGGGAAAATAAATTAAAATAAAGAAAAATGATAGTTTCTTGCTGTTGTTGCTCAAGAATCTCTCAGACTTTATACCCTCAGACATGATTATTTGCTTGTCAACAGAGGGGGTGATAGTCCACTCAAGTTCTGTTGTAAACGTAAAAGATAGAACAATCAACCTGAGTAACCAATGAAGGCCAGCTGAACAGGAGTCTAGTAACCAAGTGCTTACAAAAGCTGCACAGAGACTGGGAGGGGAGAATGAGACACCTACCCTTGCACTCAGGTGGGTCTGTCCACTTCCCACTTAGACATGTCACCACTGGATTCCCGAGGAGGACCAAAGAGTGCCTGCATTCATAACGTGCTGTGTCCCCATTACGATACCTATGCTTCTGGTTTAGTATGAAGGCATTTTGCACTGTGGGAGGGCTGCCACAGGAGAGATCTGAATAAAGAGAAAAAACACGGATCTCTAATGCATCGATCATTTAGATGCAATTGAGAGTGAAAATCTTCACAAATTTACATGCAAGATTAAAAAAAGATAAAGCAATATTTTTTGCTAAGAGTTAAGCTTCTATATGTTAAGTTCCAAAAATTTTTTTAAATTAATTTTTAGATAGAGAGGAAAGGGGTGAGAGAGAGAGATAAACATCGATCGGCTGCCTCATCATGCCTCCTACTGGGGATCAAGCCCACAACCCCAGCATGTGCCTTGACCGGATTCGAACCAGTGATCTCTAGGTACAAGGGATTTCACTCAATCAACTGAGCCACACCAGCCAGGGCTACAGCTATTTCTTTTTTTAAGTATATTTCTGTATTGATTTCAGAGAGGGAGAGGAAGAGAGAGAGAAACATGAATGATGAGAGAGAATCATTGATTGGCTGCCTCCTGAACACCCCCTATTAGGGATCGAGCCCACAACCCAGGCATGTGCCCTTGACCAGAATCGAACCCAGGACCCTTCAGTCCGCAGGCTGGTGCTCTATCCACTGCGCCATGCCAGCCAGGGCCACAGCTATTTCTTTATGAAATGAAGACGGAGACAGAATCCCAGAGGACAGCGTTCTACTTACTGATGCGGCTGCATGTAGGGGGCGTGGACCAGCCGTGTTCAGCACACGTGATGACGTCCTGGTCATTGGCGAGGCTGTAGCCCTGGTCACAGACGATCTGTACCGTGTCCCCCTCCTGGTGCGTTCGCCCTGAAGACGCGGAATGCCCATTTTCCACCCACGGGAAGAAGCACTGCCCTGCAAGCCAAGGATGACTAAGATGAATCCTGCATCAGGACAGAAATGAAGTGCAAAAAGCACTTCCTTAAAATCAGTTCGTGCCAATGAACATGAGTGTGTGCTACCCGTCAATCATGACTTCTATGTAAAGCACATTTTGACGTTTGTCACGTTCTCTTAGGTATCAGAAAAGTGACCGGTTTTTCTTATTCCATTGACGCAATTGCATCCTAGGCTTCCATCTCCTGGGCTCGCCTCCACCCCTTTTCTCTCTCCTAGTTGTTATCCTCGTGTCTCTGCCCTCATTGAGGGAGGAAGACAGGTGTGAGTCACAAGCATGTGACTAAGAAAATCACACGAAGGAAGGAAACTCGTAAAAAGGCTCCTTGAGTATCCGAAGGGACAGCATATGGTGGACAGAGGTTACCTGTCACAAATGAACTCTCCCGAGAAATACCTGTGTTCCTACAATGACCAAGTGAACGCTTTGAAATTAAATATTAGCAGTTGAAATGGCTGAGCACTGGTATTTGAAACGAAAAAAAATGTAGATATTTCATCAAGTTTGTATCTTATTTTTTGCCGAGTTGATTTCTGAAGAGTGACCTATCTTACCTTCGCCGGCTCCACCACCCCTGACACGGTAATTGTTCGGATTCTGCGATCCCTCCTGCAGGCCCCCTCTCCCCACCCCCTTCACTGAGTCCGCCGAGTAATTTATCGGGAAATGGGGGTCAGGGGGGCATTTACTCACTGATACACCTCGGAGCCGGCGACCATCCTCCCTTCGTGCAGTTTATCTGAGTCCAGAGTGACTGGGAGGGAGACACGAAGCTGTGATCACAGGAGTAGTAGAAGTATTTCCCCTCGGCAACCGGGAAGGTGGGCTTATATCTGTTTTCCTCATATATGTTTCCATGTTTTATTTCTGGGAAATCACAAGTTCTTCCTGAAGGAAAAAAATGTAGGACCCCGGATGAACAAACAAGTCTCCTCTATTACCCTCACCCCCTTAATGACCTGCTGTAAGTTAATCACTCCTTTGAAGGCCTTATCTCCACACAGTTACATGCTGAGGTTCCGGGAGCTTGGACTTCAATCCAACCCCTGCCAACTAAATACACAGAGGTGTTTGCGTCCACACAAAAGGTTTGGCCCCTAAGGGGGATCCTTTCCCCTGACAAACATTGGTGCAACTCCAGCTACAGAGCGTTTAAAAGAGTGGACTGCTACCCATCTTTAAAACATATATATATGTTTCTATTGATTTTAGAGAGCAGAAAGGGGAGGGAGAGAGAGAGAGAAACATCAGTGATGAGAGAGAATCATGGATCGGCTGCCTCCTGCACACCCCACACTGGGGATCGAGCCCGCAACCTGGGCCTGTGCCCTGAGCAGGAATCAAGCTGTGACCTCCTGTTCATGGGACGTTGCTCAGTCAACTGGCCAGCTACTCAAAAAAAAAAATAAAAAAAAAAAATATATACTAAGGGCTACTCCAGATCAATAAAAGATTGGAGAGGCCTGAGCATCGGTGGAAGTCCTTCGGGACTTGGCTGCCTGGTCCCCCAATATTGCAAAATTATCTCGTGTCTTTTTCTCTCATTTGTTGTGCGGCTCCTCTTTCAGATACCGAACCCTACTCCACACAGAACGTGGAGGGAGTGTTACTCAATATATATATACAATTACTCAGTATATATATACAATTTTGATTGATTCTTTAGAGAAAGATAAAAGGGGAGGGATATTTAGAGAGAAACACTGATATGGGCCATTGAGCCCCAAACCCGGGCATGTGCCCTGACCAGGAATTGAACCTGCAAACTTTCAGTGCACGGATGATGCCCAACGAACGGAGCCACACCAGGGCTCAAGGGTGACTTTTAGAAAGAGTTCCTTAAGGAAGAACATTGTGAAACTGGGTAGGCAGCTTTGCTGTGTGGTTGTTATTGTGGCAGCTGGGGAAGGAAATTGCCCAAATGTAAAGTGACCCAACAGACAAAAGCCAGCATGCAGCAAGTTATGTAAATGAATTCCTCTTGTAAACTAAGGAAAAAGCAATGATTTGCAAGTGGCAGGATGAAGTATGCTAAGGCACGCTGCCAGAGGTCTCATTTACAGGAACTCAGGAATGAGAGAATTTGATTTTAGGAAAATAAGGGATGTTAAATGATAGAAGAGTGAAGACAAAATATCCAGAGGGATGGTAAAGGGAGGAGGAAATGTCATTGTACAAATAAAATCTTCAAGATTCGAAAGTGCAATGAATACTATTAGAACTAATGTACAAAAAAATTGCTTTTTAATTAAAGATAAGTTAAGGAGACTACCAGTTATATTTGTTTTAAGATACAATTGTTTAATACATTGGGTTGCATTGACACATAATAGAGACCATATATTATTCTAAAAATGCACATCAGTGCACAACAGAGATAATTCTCTGAAATACAGTAATTTATGTACTCAACACTTAACAGTAAACTCAGAAATCTAATAAAATTTATTGACATTCCATTGGAAATTAAGAATGTATTTTACTTTTTGTTGAAACGGGTATTTCTTTTTACCCGCTGCTAATCTTATAGCAATACTAAATTGATTGCAATGCTAATTACTTTTACCAATTTATTAAAGTATAATTGAAATACAGTAAACAGCACATACTTGAAAAGACTGATTCATGAGTTTTCACAAAGCAATCTATAAAACAGTCCCCACACATACAATTGTGAGAATTACCGTTATTTCCAAATGTGTATGAACACATTCAAATATTCCCGTAATTGGCATTGCGAGCCCTTTTTACTGGGAACTCGGGGAGTAAAATTCAACAGAATTGGTTGTATTTTCCTAAAAAAGTCATTATTCTCTGTTATGATCTCCCAATACCGACGATTCATTAAAAACAAACAAACATAGACCCATGAAAGTAGATATAACATGAAGTCGCAGGTAAGAGCACGCGGCCTGGTCAGCTCTGCTTCCACTCACCTTGTCCATGAGCCCAGGAGACCCACAGGGTGAGAATGACCTTGACCAGTAACAGCATGGCGGGGCTCCCCGGGGGTGTTAGCGCAGATAGTCCAGCGCTCCTCTGTGTGGTTTAACTCAGCTTCCTGAGCCGTTACCAAGTGCGGCCCTGAATTTAAGTGACAGTACCGGGAAGCTAGTTAACTGAGGTCACGCGGTAGATATCCGAGTTTAAAGACTTTTGCAATATCTGTAAATTTGCATGAAGGATTTCACAATCATCTCCCGAGTTACTTCCCTGACATGGACTTGGACAGCTTTTCTTAGGACAGGTTCCAACAATAACATAAAACTCAAATCTTTAAACGCTTCTTGAGAATGGGTGAGGTTCTTTCTCAACCTGGAGATTCACGTGGGAATAGCTCTGACGGCGTGTCCTTGTGGCTGTCTCTCTTCCTCTCGTTGCTCTCACCCAGCTGCAGTCCTAGGGATCTATGGACACCACCCAGTGTGTCCACACAGTGTACGGTCCTGTTTGTTTTTATTTTTTGTTTGATTTTTTTTGGTAAACTCACAACAGACCACACCACCAAGTCCAAGAATTTCAGCACATTTTTCACATTCAACTTCTCCTTCCTTTTTGTTTTCATATGTTTTGCTTGTTTTCAAAGAGGGAGGGAGGCAAAGGGAGAGATAAAAACATCTACAAGGAGAGAGAAACATCTACCTGCTGCCCCCTACAGGCCCTCTACTGGGGATCGAGCCCATAACCCCAGCATGTGCCCTCACCTGGAATGAACCTGTGACCTCTTGGTGCATGGCACGACGTCCAACCAATAGAGCCACACTGGCCAGCCCAGGCACCTTTTCTTTGAGGGAACAACATATTCAGAGGCATGCCATGGAGCAAATGAGAAGCATAAAGTCTAATCTAATCTGAGAACTGGTTTGGCCAATAACCTGCTCAAATACAAATTGGAGACTAGTTATCAAGCAGAGCTTCCATTGGGTGGGACTTTAGTTTGTTTTTATGTGCTTTCAGAATAGGCTAAGAGAAAACAGAAGTTCAGTTCCCATATTGACTTAGGATCAGTAAACATTTTAAGATTTGCAACTTTAAAATAACTGATTATTTTTTGTCAAATAGAAGAGCCAAGCTTCAACTCTGTCAAACAGTTCAAACCCTACAGGTGGGAACAATGAGAACTGCCCTTCTTTCTCACAACAAGTCTTCTTCAGTCCACAATTCACCTGTGACTCCAGCAAGAGAATGTAGTAATGGGGTTATTTTCACTGACTATTGTAACATATGTTATCTACGTAGGCATAGTTGTTAATCCTCTCCCGAAGATATATTTTCCCATTGATTTTTAGAGAGAGTGGAAAGGAGGGAAGAAAGAGGAGAGAGAGAGAGAGAGAGAGAGAGAGAGAGAGAGAGAGAGAGAGAGAGAGAGAGATGTGAGAGACACATCGATTGCTTGCATTCTGCACACACTCCACCTGGGACAGGGATCAAACCTGCAACACAGGTACATGCTCTTGACCAAGAATTGAGCCCCTTGTCTTCAGGTCAATGCTCTGATTACGGAATCACACCAGACAAGGCATTTTTGATTTCAGAGAGAAAGACAGGGAGATAGAAACATCAATGATGAGAGAGAATCACTGATTGGCTGCCTCCTGCACACCCCCCACTGGGGATTGAGCCTGCAACCTGGGCATGTGCCCTGACCAGGAATCGAACCGTGACCTCCTGGTTCATAGGTCGACACTCAACCACTGAGCCAAGCGGGACAGGCTCAGACAAGGCATTTTTAATGTGTAAATTTCTATTGTATAATTTCCCACAGTACATTCTAAGCTCACGTGTTTTGTTTGACGGTTATACATCTGATTCAATAGGCAGAAAGCCACACCGTTACCTCCCTTGCTGTTTATTGCTCTATTGGCAAGTAGTCTAATCCCAGGACGGTGAAGAATTATGGTCTTGGTACAAGTGTAAGTGATGACATAGTTGCTTCGTCCCGATTTGCACTTAAAGTCAATACTAGTCCCTGATTTTATAAAATAGGATTTGTCATATTTCCCATTTATCTCTATGTTCTTTTCTTTCATGATTTTTTCTGATAATACACATGGATCTGAAAGTAGAAGAAATAAATAAAAGCAATTAGTAATATTTCTTTTTATAAACAAACTGGAGGCCCTGTGCATGATATTTGTACATGAGTAGGGTCCCTAGGCCTTACCGGCCATCAGGACCTATCGGGGCCTAAGCCATAAGTTGGACAGCCCCCAAGGACAGCACCCAAGTTGGACATCCCGGGCTGCCAGAGGGATGTCTGACTGCCAGCTTAGGCCCGATCCCCCCCCAGGGATCAGGCCTAAGCTGGCACGTGGACATCCCCCGATGGGTCCTGGACTGCGAGAGGGCGTAGGCTGGGCTGAGGCCCCTCTCCCCCCCAAAATTCCCAAATTTTTTGGCACTGGGCCTCTAGTATTATAATAAAGTTTCAGACCTTTTCTTTTTTCTACAGGCAAACTGTTCTTCCACTGTAGGACTTTATACATGCTAAAATTTTTAATTTATATTTTAAAAAATGATATTTATGGGGTGATATAGGTGAATTATATTATATAGGCTTTGAATATTTAATTCTATGAAACATTACCTGTATATTGCATTGTGTGCCCATCACCCAAAATCAAATCATTTTTCACTGCCATGTATTTGGCCCTATTTACCCTCTGCTACTGCCCCACCTACTTCCCCTCTGGTAACCACCACAGTGTGGTCTTTGTCTGTGAGATTTTGTTTCTTATTATTTGTTCATTTGTTGGTTTCAATTTTATATCCCACATATAAGTGAAATCAATGGTTCATATATTTTCTGTCTGACTTATTTCACTTAGCATGATATTCTCAAAGTCCATTCATGTTGTTGCATATGGCAATATTTCAACTGTTCTTATGTCAAAATTTGAAGATATCATGGACTCCTTTTTGTCTTCTCTTGATGCAAGTATTTTATATTCTAGTTCAGCCATCACTGTCATTGATAAGGCTTTAGACATAGCTAAATGTTCTGTTCCAACACATCCCATTAACTATTACATGATGAAACATGATAGAATAACACATATGACTCCTCATATCCAAAAGTTTTGAAATGTTTCCCAGTACATTCAGAAGTATATACTATGTGAGTTCCACACACGTGCCAAAACACATTTTCTGATCTTCCCTTTCTGACTTTAGTGCTCCAAGCAAAATTTACCTCCTTACTTTAATAGGCCATATGTCTGTGTAATTTTTTACATGATGTTGGAGGTTGTCTTTGATGATCTTAAATGCTCTCTGCGTATTTCAATTCCAAGACTCAAATACAGTCTTAGCTCCTTCCCC
>NW_006295823.1:40692-42023 GCF_000327345.1 Myotis davidii | reverse complement strand
ATTTTCTAAAACTTAATACTTTCCTTTCTATATAACCTAGTTCGGAGCTGTTTCTAGACTATTCTGCCTTGGGTATATTAACTTTGATTTCCGGTCCTGGCCTTATTGGGTTTGCTGTAATCTCCCGCAGAAGGGGACACATACACAGGAGAGGATGAGTCATGTAGGGTCCACAGTGGGATCAGCTAATGTATCAGAATCAGCCTCTCCAAATGTTCCTGTTTAAAGGACCTTTATCATTGTTCACATAGGGATTCTCCAAGCTCACAGCCCTACACACGAGTCTCCGAATGTGAGACATTGAGCAGGAGAGCTGTTGGTGAGCACAGTTCTAGACTCTGACTGCATGACTAGTAGACTGCACACCGGCTCATCAGCATCACCCTCATGGTCTCAGGATCCAGAAGAATCTTGAGAACTTACCCATGCACCTCGGGACTTCAGACCACTTTCCATAACTACAGGTGACATATTTAGGACCCTGAATTTGATAGTAGGTCTGGCATTGGTATTTCACTGTTGACCACGGATAATACACCTTTAACGTGACGGAGGTGATGTCGCCATTGCTAATCCCTGGAGGAGGCCCACACTTTTCTGAAGATTCTGAAAAAGAGCATTTTAAATGTTGAAGAACAAATTGTAGTTTTGTTGGAAACTATTCATGTAAAGCTGCATAAGAAGTATTATCCTTATTTTGCATTTTAACCCTTGTGTGTTAAAAATGCCTTAGATCTCCACACTCAAGCAAGGATTCCATACATGTAGACTTTTCAGTTCTTGGAAAAGGAAAAGCTGGCATCAAAATACTTACTAAAGCAGGTTGGCAAGTGGGACCAGCCGCCCTCACCACACACCATGGCACCCTTTTTGCTTCCATCTCTGTTTTCATAGCCATCCAGGCATTGGTAGCCCAACATGTCATCGGGTCGAACTGGTTTTCCAGTGATTATGGCTGTGGCATTCTCAAATATTGGCATGTCACAATGTTCTAAAGCAAAATAAAGGTTACCATTGTATTTCTAATGCCATATCATGTGGAATCCAACTATGAAAATCTCATTCTGGCAATACTAAACTTTACCATCAGTGTGTGGGTAAGTGATGTATCATCTGGCAACTCTCTGAATCAGTGTGGTTCTGGCCTGGAAGAGTTATATAACATGAAGGATAGATTTCCTTACACATCCTTTTTTCCCTACCTTTCAAAACCTCTAAATATAGGTTAGGAACCTTTTGTTCGACATATTTTTAACTGTGATATGTCACTGGCTGCTAATAAATTACACTGCTATCATGATATGACCCTATCATTTGAAGGAAAACACACT
>NW_006295823.1:34048-39523 GCF_000327345.1 Myotis davidii | reverse complement strand
AGTCCATAGTTTTCAATCTCTCATCTCCGCAGACTACTGGCCAAGCCAATCACTCACCCACCGCTGGAGACAAAGTCCGGGCCAGCCAAGACATCTGGTCGACCCAATCTCTCCCCACCATGGCTCGAGACTAAGTCAGGCTCAGCCATCTGGTCGACCAGAGCCACCAAGCAACAGTTCTCCTGGCCACCCTTTTTGGGGAGTGCTGGTCGACCTCTGGGGAGGGGAAGGGGCGGGGAGAGGGGAGCCGGCCCTTGGCCCCACTTGGAAAGGGATGGCATCCACCGCCACCCACCCCCTCCTCCCTGTCCCAGCCTGGGCCCCAAGGCCACAGTGGGGTTCCGGAGAGGAGGCCAGGGCTGGCCGGTCTGGGCGCCAAAGGAAGGTGAATGGACGCCGAAGCCATTCCCCTCCCCTTCCTTCCTTGGTTGCCCTGAGGGGGATGGCCGCCCTGTCTGGGAAGGAAGAGAGGCCAGAGGGAGACAAACCTTTGTGTCCAGGGCTGACTTTCAATAGATCACAGTGAGGGAGCTGCTCTGCTACCTACGACATCCCGACCTAGAAGCCTGTGGTCTGGAAAGGTTTAGCACTAGGCTCCCCACCAACGTGGCTTCCCTGAAGGGCAAGGGGGCGGCCCCCTTTCCGACCACACCCCGTTTTCCAGGATGAAGGGCTCTCCGCACTGGACCCCGGTTACAATCTTTAGACCAGAATGCATAAGCATTCCAGCAGGCAGCTTAAGTACAACGAAAGCTGCTAGTAAATGTGTTTGAAAAAGAAAAACCAAGATTGAAGATGATTTATCTGTAGTTTTCACAATTAAACTATGAATAAATGATATCAACATTGTAATAAAGTCTTTTTTTTCCATCTCCCATGTTTTCAATGAGGGACCTTTCATTGAAGAAAATAGCTGTATTGTTCTTTCTGCTCATAGAACTCTTCCCTGGACCATATTTTTCTCACACAGGCTTAGCGGTGCTCGTTTTTGCTCTCTGAACTCTGAACTATTGCCACGTGCACAGCACAGAGAGGTTTACTTACTGCGGAACGTAATGCCAGAAATCTTCAGTAGGAGTCACATAGTTTTCATCACAGGAATAGTAAAACCATTGTTTTATCGGTGCTGGGAAGTATGATCTATACTTGTCTTCCTTGTATAGGAGTCCATGCTTTATTTCTGGAAATTCACAGGGATTTACTAGCAATTAAAACAAACAAAACACAGTACAAGTAATGTTTTACCTTAATAAAAATGTAATGAGAGATTCATTGTTTCATTGATGAATTATATTCTCATATGCATCTAATTACACTCATTGCATTAAGCTTTCTAGGACAAGAAATATTGTAACCTTCAGATGATGTGAATAACACTTGTTTTCTGATCATTTCACAATATATACAAACATCAAATCAGTATCTACATCATGATTATTTAAATGATATTTTATCTACATAAATCATCACTCTCCTTGTCATTGTTATGGACACTGAGCTCTGTGTCATGATGGTCATGGCCTCCTCTTTAAGGCACCTGACTGTCCACATTTATTAGGCCTTGGACTTGAATGAACACTGAGCCATTGACCTGTTATGTGTGTCATTTCATTTTCCATCCGTGGAAGATCCAGCTTAAGTGCGGGCCCCCTTTCCAATGAGCTGATACACAAGGAGCAGCGATGAGATGGTAGAGACAGAAAACACTGGAAAAGGGGCAGCCCCCCCAGGAATAAAGTGCCCTGTGGACTGAGGGGCGTGTGTGACAGGTGGGGCTTTAGAAAGTGCACAATGTCTCCCACATTCGTCCTCCTCATACAAGGGAGCCCCGTGCCCCTCCTTTGAGTGCGGGTGGAAATCAAAGACTGCATTGAAGTCCTCTGCTTTACCTTCTCAGTGAGGCAAAGATTTGGACCTCTTAGGTCCCTTTCATTTTTTAATTTTCAGTTTTTTAAATTGATTTCAGATGCACAAATTCATGCACCGGGCCTCTAGTATTTTAATATTTAAAAATCATTAATAACCATTTAATTAAGTTTGGTACTAGGAAGCTTCTTGATAACAGCTTTTATTTAAATCCACATGTGTTGCTATCTGCTGCCTCCTGCAATACCCCACACTAGGGATTGAGCCCCCCAAACTGGGCTGGTTCCTTGACTAAGAATTGAACCATGACCTCCTAGTTCACAGGTCAATGCTCAATCCCTGAGCCACGCCAGTCAGACAGATCCCCTGTATTTTTAAGTTTAAGAGAAGTAATTGCAGAATTAAGAGCAGGTGAAGATCTGGAGGGAACTTACAGCTACATCTTGGAGGAGGATCCCAGCCTTTGTCCGTACATTTTGCAGTATTTCCCCGGGAGGAAGGGAAAAAGCCACTTGTGCAGTAGTATGTGATTTCTTGTTCCAGTCCGTAGTTGGCCCTTTTAGGAAGGTAGTGACTGTTTGCAATTCTTGGTGGGTCACATGCTATTTCTGAAAAGTAAAAGGACATGCCCATTATGCAGAAATCACCTGAAAATCTTCAAGGACATGAGAATAAAGCGAATGTCATATTTTTGTTCTTTCCAAAGAGCAACAGGCCATTCAAACGAGCACCCTGTCCTTATATATATATCAGCAACGATTATATTAAAACTAGCAGAAAATATATGTGACCTTCTAACACAAGTGTTAAGTAAATTATGTCTCCAGAGTTTGATGTTAATTGACACTCACCTCAAATGAACCTGAAAAAAATGTTCATTTTTTTGCCAGGCCGGTGTGGCTTGGGGGTTGAGTATTGACCTATGAAGCAAGAAAGCATGGTTCAGGGCACATGCCTGGTTGGGGCCTTGATCCCCAGGAGTGGGTGTGAAGGAGGGAACCCATCAAGGATTATTTTTCATTCATCATTGATGTTTCTACTCTCTCTCCCTTTCCCTTTCTCTCTGAAGTCAATAAACTATATTTTAAAAATTAAAAATATATTTATTTTCTCTCACATTTTAACCTGCTATATCTATAAATCAGATTTTCATGTTACCAGTGCAGTCCAGTCTACATATCTTAGTTTTCATTTCATAATATAGCTACACTTAACACCAATGTATGAAGTCCAAAGCTGTGAGACACATATAAAAACACACATTTCCCTAAGAGACCAACCAAATGCTATTGGGAGAATCTTGTTAGATTAGTTAGGAATAGAAGAACTTCTGGTGGGTGCTTTCAAGCAGTGGGCATACATCCCTTGACAAATTGTAATTCTCTACTCTCATCATCTCCATGAGAGTAAACGGTGCTGTTAAAACATTGCCGGTGCCGGTGCCTCTGTCCAAAAGAGTAACAGCTGAGACTGTACAAAGTGTGAGGCCACATTGTTCCTACTGTGAGAAGCCATCATTGAGATTTGGAATAATAATTCCATATGGACACTCCCTGTTGTGATTCAGTAGAAACATCCAGTTTGTACAGGGGACGGATGAATTGGGCCAAAGGTGGTTTCTATGTAACCGGTCTCAGTACTTTTCATCATTCCAGCAAATGACTTATTGTGAGAGATTGTCCCTAATGAATGCAGAGACCAAAGTGTTGGTAAATTACCCTCCAATAACCCTAGTGGTGGGATCGACTCCTGGTCAAGGGTACACATGTCTCGGTGGCAGTTTCTATCCAAGGCCCTGGTTGGTACTTGGGGTAGAGGTACCCAGTCTCTCTCATATTGATGTCTCTCTCTGCCTCTCCCTTTACCCTTTTTTCTCTCTCTCTGCCTCTCCCTCTACCTTTTATCCTCTCTCTTTCTACCTCTCATTCTCCCCTTTTTTCTCTCTCTTTCTCTCCCTCTCTCTTTACCCTTTTTTCTCTCTCTTTCTACCTCTCCCTCTACCCTTTTTTGTCTCTCTCTTTCTCTCCCTTCTCCCTGCTGTCCTCTCACTCTAAAGATCAATGGAGAGAGGATTGAAAGATCAATCTTCATGTGGGGATTTAAAAAAAACAACTTAAAGACACATGATAAAGGTCAAATGCTACTTAAGAAGGAGCTAAATATTCCCGTCAGTTTCCACTCACCTTGTCCACGAGCCCAGGAGACCCACAGGGTGAGGATGACCGTGACTAGTAACTGCATGGCGGGCTCCCCGGGGGTGTTAGCACAGATCGTCCAGCGCTGCTGTTTGGGGTTTCAAATGAGCCCTTACCAAGTGTGAGGGAGACCTCGGATTTAAGTGAAATACCAGGATGGATACTAGTTGACTGAGGTCACTTGATAGATATCAAATTTCAGAGTTTTGGACCATCTGTAAATTTTCGTGAGTGATTTCACAGTGAATCATTTCTTGACTTCATTCCCTGACATGTATTTGTACAAATTTCCTTAGAAACGTTATACACTGGATCCAAAAGTGATATAAAACAATTTTCTTTAAATGAAACACTTCTTGAGGATGGGTGAGGCTCATTCTCAACCAGGAGATTCACTTGGGAGTAACTCTGACTGCCTGTCCCTGAGATGGTCTCGCGTCCTCTCGTTGCTCTCACTCAACTACAGTCCTTAGGGGCCTATGGACACCAGCCAGTGTATTCACACAGGGTACGTTCCTGTCTGTAGGACAGCACTGTTTTTTTGTAAACTCACAACAGACCACACCACCAAATCCAAGAATTTCAGCACACTCTTCACATTCAATATTTTTCACATGTTTTATTTCCCTTTAGAGAGAGAAGGAGGCAGAGGGAGAGATAGAAAGATTGAGGACACTTGGAATTGTTTTCATGTGCTTTCACAATGGGTTATGAGAAAACAGAAATTCAGTTCCCATATTGACTTAGGATCAGGGAAATTGTTCATTGACCAGATTAGTTAAGATTTGTCACTTTAAAATAACTGATTATTTTTTGTCAAATAGAAGAGCAAAGCTTCGACTCTGTCAAACAGTTCAAGCCCTACAGGTGGAAACAATGAGAACTGCCCTTCTTTGTCACAACAAGTCTCCTTCAGTCCACGATTCACTTCTGAATCCAGTTAGAGAATGTAGGGAAGGGGGAGGAGAGATGGAAAGAGAGAGAGAGAGAGAGAGAGAGAGAGAATATTGATGTGAGAGAGACACATCAATTGCTTGCGTCTTGCACATCCTCCAACTGGGATAGTCATCAAACCTGCAACACAGGTACATACCCTTGACCAGGAATCTAACCCTAGATCTTTTGGCCCACAGGCCAATTCTGTGACCACTGAACCACACCAGAAAGGGCAATTTTACTTTTTAATATTTTTATTGATTTCAAAAAGGAAGGGAGAGGGAGAGAGAGATCCAAACATCAATGATGAAAGAGAATTATTGGTCAGTTGCCTCCTGCAAGTCCCCCATTGGGGATCAAGCCTGCGACCCAGGCATGTGCCCTTGACTGGAATCGAACCCGGGACCCCTCAGTCCACAGGCTGACGCTCTATCCACTGAGCCAACACGGCCAGGGCTATCTTTCATTTATATAGTAT
>NW_006295823.1:30203-33829 GCF_000327345.1 Myotis davidii | reverse complement strand
GCTGCCCTCTGTGCAGGCCTGGGTTTCCCCCAACTGTCCTTTCCTGAAGGCCTGGGTTTCCCTAACTGTCCTCCCTGCTGGCCTGATCGCCCACAACTTTCCTCCCCTGCTGGCCATCTTGTGGCGGCCATCTTGTGTCCACATAGGTTGGCCATCTTTGACCACATGGGGGCGGCCATCTTGTGTGTTGGAGTGATGGTTAATTTGCATATTATCTCTTTATTTATAGGATTTCCTACAGTATCTTCTAAGTTTACATATTTTGTTTGACTGGTTGAAGATCCGATTGAATATGCAGAAAGCCACACTGTTATGTCCATTGCTGTTTATTGCTCAATTGCCTAATATTCTAATCCCACGACGGTGAAGAATTATTTGTTTGGTACAAGTATAAGCAATGATATAGTTGTGTGAAAAACTTTGGGAGAAGATTAAGTTGAAAAGGAGGCTAGCATATTGCTTTTATGTCCTTTGAAATATAGTGGAAAAGAGCAGGAAATGCCAGAAGACTGGAAGCTTTGAGGCAAAGAGCAGTAGGTGGGACTGGCCACATATTTGGGGCCACAGGCTTCCTCATTCACATATCGGGTACTCCACTGTCCCTTCGAGACACATGGCTTGAAATGACTCCTTTGATGTCGCTGCCTTGCGTCCCGATTTGCACATAAAGTCGATGATATCCCCTGTTTTTGCATAATAGGTTTTGTCATTTTTCCGTTTTATCTGTATGTTCTTTGCATTCATGATTTTTTCTGATATTACACATGGAACTGAAAATAGAAGAAATAAATAAAAACAATTAGTAACCTTTCCTTTTATGAACAAATTAACCTTCAACCCAATGACTAGCTTAGAGGATGAAATAAGGAAAGAGCAAATGTACATCAATGTGGGCCAAGTGTATTGCTTTTGCAATGTGACTGTATGCAACATGCATATCCTCCTATGTAATCAAAGCCTAATATGCTAAGTGTCAGGTCGTCTGTTTGTCGGTTCAGACATTCAAAGTGTAATATGCTAATCATATGCGAAGGCTGCTCAACCACTCGCTATGGTGCACACTGACTACCAGGGGGGAAGACACTCTTACCCCCTGGTGGTCACTGTAGGTTAGCTTGCTGCTGTGGTCTGGCCGATTAGGACTGAGCGAGACAGGCGGGACACATCCTGGAGCCCTCCCTTGGTCCCTTCCTGGCTGGCCAACCTCCTGCATCCCTCCCCAGCCCAGATCGTGCACCAGTGGGGTCCCTCGGCCTGGCCTGCAGCCTCTTGCAATCTGGGACACCTCAGGGAATGTCAGAGAACCAGTTTTGGCCCGATCCCACATGCAAGGCTGAAGGACCCCAATGGTGCATGAATTTGTGCACCGGGCCTCTAGTATATAATAAAAGGGTATTATGCAAATTGACCCTAATGGTGGAAGGACTGGGAATGAACCTGTCGCAAGAGCTGCCCCTAGTGGTCAGTGCGATCCCACAGGGGGACCTCTGCTCAGCCACAAGCCGGGCTGATGGCTGCGAGTGCAGCGGTGGTGGTGGGAGTCTCTTCTGCCTCCTTGGCAGCACTGTGGATGTCTGACTGTGGCTTAGGACCAATACCTGTGTGCAGTGGGCCTAAGCCATCAGTCACTCATCTCCAGAAAACTCCCAGGCTGCCGGAGGGACATCTGACTGCCAGCTTAGGTCTGATCCCCTGAGAGCAGGCCTAAGTCGGCAGGTGGACATGCCCCCAAGAGGGTGCAGGCTGGGCTGAAGGACCCCTACACCCAAGTGCATAAATTTTCCTGCACTGGGCCTCTGGTATTGTAATAAAGTTTCAGACCTTTTCTTTTTTCCTATGGGCAAACTGTTCTTACATTGTAGAACTTTATACATGCTAAAAATTTTAATTTGCTTTAAAAAAATTTTTATTTATGGAGTGATATTGGTGGATAATATTATATAGACTTTAAATGTTTAATTCTATGAAACATTACCTGTATACTGCATTGTGTGCCCATCACCCAAAATCAAATCATCTTTCATTGCCATGTATCTGACCCTCTTTAATCCTCTACTGCTGTCCCACCCACTGGGCACTACTGGTAACCACTCTAGTGTTGTCTTTGTCTGTGAGATTTTGTTTCTTTTTATTGTTTATTCATTGTTTGTTTCACTTTTATATCCCATATATAAGTGAAATCAATGGTTCACATATTTTCTGTCTGACTTATTTCACTTAGCATGATATTCTCAAGGTCCATCCATGTTGTTGCAAAGGGCAGTATTTCAACTCTTCTTATGTCACAATTTGAAGATATCATGGACTCCTATTTCTCTTCTCTTGATGCAAGTATTTTATATTCTAGTTCAGCCATCACTGTCATTGATAAGGCTTTAGACATAGCTAAAAGTTCTGTTCCAACACATCCCATTAACTATTACATGATGAAACATGATAGAATAACACATATGACTCCTCATATCCAAAAGTTTTGAAATGTTTCCCAGTACATTCAGAAGTATATACTATGTGAGTTCCACACACGTGCCAAAACACATTTTCTGATCTTCCCTTTCTGACTTTAGTGCTCCAAGCAAAATTTACCTCCTTACTTTAATAGGCCATATGTCTGTGTAATTTTTTACATGATGTTGGAGGTTGTCTTTGATGATCTTAAATGCTCTCTGCGTATTTCAATTCCAAGACTCAAATACAGTCTTAGCTCCTTCACCGAACTGATTTGATGTCCCCAGATAATGAAGACTGCTTCCTATTCTAGGTTGTGGGAGCAGGTCTTGTTTGTGCCGGGAGACATGTGCTAGACTTGTCCATCTACTCAATCCTTTCAACTTCAGATTTAGAATTTATCTTTGAAATGCAACACTTTCCCTCCCATAAAATCTAGGTTGGCACTATTTCTAGACTATTCTGACTTGGGTATATTAACTTTGATTTCCGGTCCTGGACTTACTGGGTTTGCTGTAATCTCCCGCAGAAGGGGACACATACACAGGAGAGGATGAGTCATGTAGGGTCCACAGTGGGATCAGCTAATGTATCAGAATCAGCCTCTCTGAATGTTCCTGTTTAAAGGACCTTTATCATTGTTCACATAGGGATTCTCCAAGCTCACAGCCCTACACACGAGTCTCCGAATGTGAGACATTGAGCAGGAGAGCTGTTGGTGAGCACAGTTCTAGACTCTGACTGCATGACTAGTAGACCGCACACCGGCTCATAAGCATCACCCTCATGGTCTCAGGATCCAGAAGAATCTTGAGAACTTACCTATGCATCTTGGGGGTTTGGACCACTTTGCAGAACTACAGGTTACATATTGAGGACCCCGGAGTTCATAGTAGTCCTGGCATTGGTATTCCACTCTTGACCAAGGAGGGTACCCTTCCGATGGGATGGAGGTGATGGCTCCATAGTTAATTGGTGGAGGAGGCCCACACTTGTCTGCAGATTCTGAAAAAGAGCATTTTAACTGTTGAAGAACAAATTGTAGTTTTGTTGGAAACTATTCATGTAAAGCTGCCCAGGAAGTATTGTCCCTCTTTTGCGTTTTAAACCTTGTAACCACCGTGTGGTTAATGCCTTAGATCACCCATTGTGAAGTGAGGACTCCATACATGTAGACT
>NW_006295823.1:29308-30135 GCF_000327345.1 Myotis davidii | reverse complement strand
GGGGTCCACCCCCCCGCACCACACACCATGGAGCCGTTGGTGCTTCCATCTGTGTTTTCGTAGCCATCCAGGCACTGGTAGTCCAACGTGTCATTAGGTCGAAATGGTTTTCCGGTGATTACGGCTCTGGCATTCTCAAATATGGGCATGTCACAATGCTCTAATGCAAAATAAAGGTGACCATTTATAATGCCGTATCATGTAGAATCCAACTATGAAAATCTCATTCCGGCAATACTAAACTTTACCATCAGTGTGTGGATCAGTGAAGTATCATGTGACAACTCTCTGAATCAGTGTGGTTCTGGCCTGGAAGAGTTATATAACATGAAGGATAGATTTCCTTACACATCCTTTCTCCTACCATTCAATACCTCTAAATATAAGTTAGGAACCTTTGGTCTGACCCATTTTTGACTGTGATATGTCACTGGCTATTACTAAGTTACACTCCTATAATGGTATGATGTTATCATTCGAAGGACAACACCATTTGTGAATGTAAGAGGCAATGTATGTATTTACGTAGCAGACATACTAACACCAAGAGTGTGAGTCTTAGAGAAAGACTGTAGTCCTTGGATATATGACCCATGTGTTTATATAAAACACCCTCCTTTCCCTAATGATTCCCAGAAATGAAAGTTTACCCACACTGATTTTAAAAATGAATTGCAAAGGTTACAGCTTTTCATTAAAGGAAGTCTATGAAATGGAAAAAAATATTTAAAAATGTAAGAACTGATATCTCTTTGTGTGCTTTTTAAGTCAATTTGCCCACTTTCTATTGCATATAGTTTAGTTTTCCTTGAAACAGTCTTATTTTT
>NW_006295823.1:27912-28967 GCF_000327345.1 Myotis davidii | reverse complement strand
TTTGTTTCAAAAATTTAAAACTTTGCACACACATTTGGAACAGGAAATGAAATAGGCCTTTGTTGTAAAGCCAAGAAACTTGGCGCATTCACCTTGAGAGTTGACACATTGAACTTTCCACAGCGATACGTCTGCTTTTAGAAAATCGCAAATGGACTGGACATCAGGGAGGTTCACTTACTGAGGCATCTGGGAGGCGAGGACCAGCCATTCTCCGTACAGGTCACTGTGCCCTGTGGGTTTAGGAGACTGTAGCCGGGAAGGCAGTCAATTTTGATAGACTGTCCCTGTAACAATCTTTGTTCTTTAGGTGGAGTACGTACATGTTCCAAATCATTAAAAACACACTTTCCTGGGGATTACACAATGATCAGAAAAATGAATAAATGTAGTCATAGTCATGAATTAAAAATCATCTTTACAATCTTTAAACTAGAATGCATAAGCGTCCCAACATGCAGCTTAAGTACACGGAATGTTGCTAGTAAATGTGTTAGAAAAAGAAAAACCAAGATTGAAGATGATTTATCTGTAGTTTTCACAATTGAACTATGAATAAATGATATCAACATTGTAATAAAGTCTTTTTTTTTCATCTCCCATGTTTTCAATGAGGGACCTTTCATTGAAGAAAATAGCTGTATTGGTCTTTCTGCTCATAGAACTCTTCCCCGGACCATATTTTTCTCACACAGGCTTAGCGGCGCTCATGTTTGCTCTCTGAACTCTGAACTATTGCCACGTGCACAGCACAGAGAGGTTTACTTACTGCGGCAGGGCACCTCCGGAGTCCATCCATCTTCCGTGCAAGTAATGTAATGCCAGAAACCTTCAGGAGGAGTCACATAGTTTTCATCACAGGAATAGTAGAACCATTGTTTTATCGGTGCTGGGAAGTATGATCTATACGTGTTTTCCTTGTATAGGAGTCCATGCTTTAATTTTGGGAATTCACAGGGATTTACTAGCAATTAAAACAAAGGAAACACAGTATAAGTAATGTTTTGCCTTAATATAAATGTAATGAGAGATACATTGTTTCATTGATGAATTAT
>NW_006295823.1:22161-27877 GCF_000327345.1 Myotis davidii | reverse complement strand
CCTTGTCATTGTTACGCACTCTGAGGTCTCTGTCACGGTGGTCATGGCCTCCTCTTTAAGGCGCCTGACTGTCCACATTCATTTGGCCTTGGCCTTGAATCAACCCTGAGCCACTGACCTGTCATGTGTGTCATTTCATTTGTCACCCATGGAAGATCCAGCTTAAGTGCGGGCCCCTTTTCCAATGAGCTGATACACAAGGAGCAGCAATGAGATGGTAGAGACAGAAAACACTGGGAAAGGGGCCGCCCCCCAGGAATGAAGTGCCCTGTGGACTGAGGGGCGTGTGTGACAGGTGGGGCTTTAGAAAGTGCACAGTGTCTCCCACATTCATCCCCTCATACAAGGGAGCCCTGTGCCCCTCCCTTGAGTGAGGGTGGACTGAGGGGTGCTCTTCTGAAGAGATCACGTGGGTGAGCGGACCATGTGACCAGGTCATGGATGCTCTGGAGGCGCCTGCAGGGCCCTCAGGTCATCGCTCTGGGCGGGTTCCTGCCCTCAGGCCGCCGATGGGGACGCCCAGGGGGACGGCTGTGGAGGCTCCTGCACTTGGCCTGGGCCGCATCCCAGGGAGCAGCAGGGAGGACCCAGAACCAGGCAGCTAAGCGGCTCCCAAATCCGACCCGCCGACGCTGACACACAGGGGGCTGCATTTGTTACACAGGCACCAATATCTCATGTACTAGGTGTTGAATGGTAGTGCTCTTACCCAGTATTCTAATTCACATATTAGAATGTTAGTGAGAGAAATATATATTCATACATGCACATACACATACACATATTTTACATTGAATAGCAAAAATTAAAAGTTTTTATTAACAAAAAATGTGGTTTTGATCTTAATTAGAATTGGGGATTTTAGAAATCAAAGAGTGCCTCGAAGCCCTCTGCTTGACCTTCTCAGGGAGGCAAAGATTTGAACTTATGAGATACCCTTTATTTTTTTAACTTTTAATTTTTTAAATCAATTTCAGAGAGGAAGGGAGAGGGAGAGAAAGAGACACAAACATCAATGAACAGAGAGAATCATTGATCTGCTGCCTCCTGCATGCCCCACACTGGGGATTGAGCTCTCAAACTGGGCATGTACCTTGACCAAGAATTGAGCTCAACCCCTGAGCCATGCCAGTCAGGATAATCCCCCTTATTTTTAAATTTAAGACAAGTAATTGCAGAATTAAGAAGCAGGTGAAGATATGGAGGGAACTTACAGCTACATCTTGGAGGAGGATCCCAGCCTTTGTCAGTACATGTTGCAGTATTTCCCCAGGAGGAAGGGAAGAAGCCAGTTGTACAGTAGTAGGTGATTTCTTGTCCCAGTCCGTAATTGGTCCTTTTAGGAATGTAGTAACTATTTTCAATTATTGGAGGGTCACATGCTATTTCTGAAAAGTAAAAGGACAAGTGTGTTAAGCAGAAATCACATGAAAATCATCAAGGACATGAGAGTAAAGTGAATGTCTTGTTTTTTGTTCTTTCCAAAGAGCAAAAGGGAATTCAAAGAGCATCCTGTATGTATGTATGGTGTGTGTGTGTGTGTGTGTGTGTAAAACAATTATATAGAAACTAGTAGAAAATATATGTGACCTTCTAGACACAAGTGTTAAATAAAATATGTCTCCAGAGTTTAATGTTAATTGACACTAATCTCAAATGAACCTGAAAAATGTTCATTTTTTTTGCCAGACCGGTGTGGCTTGGGGGTTGAGTATTGACCTATGAACCAAGAAATCATGGTTCAATTCCTGGTCAGGGCACATGCCTGGATTGGGGGCTTGATCCCCAGGAGAGGGTGTGAAGGAGGGAGCCGATTAAGGATTCTTTCTCATCACTGATGGTTCTACTCTCCCTTTCCTTCCACTCTGCAGTCAATAAACTATATTTTAAAAATTAAAAATAAAAAATACATTTATTTTCTCTCACATTTTAATCTGCTATATCTATCATATTTTCATGTTACCATTGCAGTCCAGTTACATATCTTAGTTTTCACTTCATAGTATACAACACTGGCTGGCGTAGGCATCTTTTCATTGACACCAATGCTTGAAGCCAAAAGCTCTGAGACACATATAAAAACACCGTTTCCCTAAGAGACCAACCAAATGCTATTGGGAGAATCTTGTTAGATTAGTTAGGAATAGAAGAACTTCTGGTGGGTGCTTTCAAGCAGTGGGCATACATCCCTTGACAAATTGTAATTCCTCACTCTCATCATCTCCATGAGAGTAAACGGTGCTGTTAAAACATTGCCGGGGCCTCTGTCCAAAAGAGTGACAGCTGAGATAGTACAAAGTGTGAGGCCACATTGTTCCTACTGTTAGAAACCATCATTGAGATTTGGGATAAGAATAATAATCCCACATGGGCACTCCCTGTTGTGAATCAGTAGAAATATCCAGTTTGCACAGGGGACGGATGAATTGGGCCAAAGGTGGTTTTTATTTAGCCGGTCTCAGTACTTTTCATCATTCCTGCCAATGACTTGTTGTCAGAGATTGTCCCTAATGAATGCAGAGACCAGTGTTGGTAAATTACCCTCCAATACCCATAGCCAGTGAGTTCGACTCCTGGTCAAGGGCACATATCTTGGTGGCAGTTCCATCCCAGGCCCTTGGTTGGGGCTTGGGTGAGAGGCACCCAGCCTCTCTCACATATTTATCTCTCTGCCTCTCCTTCTACCCTTTTTTCTCTCTTTCTGCCTCTCCCTTCTCCCTCCATTCTCCTCTCTTTCTAAAGATCAATGGAGAGAGGATTCAAAAAAATTAAAGACAAATGATAAAGGTCCAATCCTACTTAGGAAGGAAGCTAAATATTCCCGTAAATTTCAACTCACCTTGTCCACGAGCCCAGGAGACCCACAGGGTGAGGATGACCGTGACTAGTAACTGCATGGCGGGCTCCCCCGGGGGTGTTAGCGCAGATCGCCCAATGCTGTTGTTTGGGGTTTAAATCTGCTTCAAGAGCCCTTACCAAGTGTGAGTGAGACCCCAGATATACATGAAATACCAGGATGCTAGCTCACTGAGGTCACTTGGTAGATATTAAATTTCAAAGAGTTTTGGAGCGTCCGTAAATTTTCGTGAATGATTTCACAATCATTTCTTGACTTCATTCCCAGACATGTACAAATTTCCTTAGAAAAGTTATAAACTGGATCCAAAAGTGATAAAAAATACATTTATTTTTAAGTGAAACACTTCTTGAGAATGGGTGAGGCTCTTTCTCAACCAGGAGATTCACTTGGAAATAGCTCTGACTGACTGCATGCTCCTGTGACTTTCTCTCAACGGACTACAGTCCTTAGGGGTCTATGGACACCAGCTAGTGTATCCACACAGTGTATGGTCCTGTCCATAGGACAGCACTGATTTTTTTGTAAACTCACAACAGACCACACCACCAAGTCCAAGAATTTCAGCACATTCTTCGCCTTCAATATTTTTCACATGTTTTATTTCCCTTTAGAGAGAGAAGGAGGCAGAGGGAGAGATAGAAACATCTACAAGGACAGAGAAACATCTACCTGCTGCCTCCTATACCCCCTCTACTTGGAGGACACTTGGAATTGTTTTCATGTGCTTTCACAATGGGTTATGAGAAAACAAAAATTCAGTTCCCATATTGACTTAGGATCAGGGAAATTGTTCATTGACCAGATTAGTTAAGATTTGTCACTTTAAAATAACTGATTATTTTTGTCAAATAGAAGAGCAAAGCTTTGACTCTGTCAAACAGTTCAAACCCCACAGGTGGGAACAACAAGAACTGTCCTTCTTTCTCACAACAAGTCTCCTTCAGTCCACGATTCACCTCTGACTCCAGTAAGAGAATGTAGGAAGGGGAGGAGGAGAGATGGAGAGAGGGAGGGAGGGAGAAGGAGAGGGAGAGGAAACATCGATGTGAGAGAGACACATCAATTGCTTGCATCCTGCACATCCTCCAACTGGGACAGGGATCAAACCTGCAACTCAGGTGCATGCCCTTGACTAGGTATCTAACCCCAGACCCTTTGGTCCTCAAGCCAAAGCTGTGACCACTTGACCACACCAGAAAGGACAATTTTAACACACAACTTTTTATTGTACGATTTCCCACAGTGTATTCTAAGCTCCCATGTTTTGTTTGACTGGTTAACCATCTGATTGGATATGCAGAGAGCCGCGCTGTGACGCCCATTGTTGTTTATTGCTCTACTGCCAAGTATCCTAATCTCATGATAGTGAAGAATCATGGTCTTGGTAAAAGTGTAAGTGATGATATAGTTGCGTTAACAACTTTGGAGAAGATTAAGTTGAAAAGGAGGCTAACGTATTGCTTTTATGTCCTTTGAAATATAGTGGGAAAGAGCAGGAAATGCCAGAAGACTGGAAGTTTTGAGGCAAAGAGCAGTAGGTGGGACTGGCCACATATTTGGGGCAACAGGGCTTCTTCATTCACATCTTTCCCTTTTAACTGTATGTTCTTTTCATTCATGTTTTCCCCAGATTACACATGGATGTGAAAGTAGAAGAAATAAATAAAATTAAGTAATAATCTTTCTTTTTTATAAACAAGTAAAGTTTCAACCCAATGACTAGCTTAGAAGACAAAATAATGGAAACAGCTAATGTATTTGTACATCACCTGTATGGGTGCCCCACATCCCACAGACAGAGAGCCAAGGCCCTGGGGTCACACTGCCGGGTCCACACTCATCGTCCGCCTGATGAGCGCTGTGACCTTGGACAGTGTGCCTGACCTTCCGTCCCCTCAGCTTCCTGGTGTGTGAGGAGGAGCAGCTGCCTCCTGAGGAGCTGTGAGGGCCAAGAATCCTACATGATAAGAGTTATCAACTATAAAAAGGCTACGAAATCATGAATGAAAAGAACATACAGTTAAAAGGGGACAATGACAAAACCTATGCAAAAGCAGGGATATCACTGAATTTATATGCAAACCAGGATACAAGGCGATGACATCAGAGGAGTCATTTCAAGCCGTGTGTCGGGAAGGGGCAGTGGAGTTCCCCCGATGTGAATGAGGAAGCCTGTGGCCCCAAATATGTGGCCAGTCCCACCTACTGCTCTTTGCTCAAAGCTTCCAGTCTTCTGGCATTTCCTGCTCATTTCCACTATATTTCAAAGGACATAAAAGCAATACGTTAGCCTCCTTTTCAACTTAATCTTCCCCCAAAGTTGTTAACGCAACTATGCCATCACTTACCCTTGTACCAAGACAATAATTCTTCACCATCATGGGATTAGACTACTTGCCAATAGAGCAATAAGCAGCATTGGAAATAAGAGTGTGGCTTTCTGCCTATTGAATCGGATGTTTAACCGGTCACACAAAACACGTGAGCTTAGAATGTGCTGTAGGAAATAGTACCATCAAAAATTATATGTTAAAATTGTCCTTGTGGTTCAGTGGTCAGAGTGTGGGTCCAAGGACCGAAGGGTGTGCGGGTCAAGTCCTGGTGAAGGGCATGTATGTGGGTTTCAGGTTTCATCTCTGTGCCAGTTGGGGCATGTGCAGGATGTGTCTCGCTCCCATTGATATTCTCTCTCTCTCTCTCTCTCTCTCACTGCTTCTAAAAAGAAACAAAACATGGACAAAAATTGAATGCCAACAATGTGCTGAAATTCTTGGACTTTGTGGTGTTGTCAATTGTGAATTTACACAAAAATCAGTGCTGTCCTACAGACATGAATGTACGCTGTGTCCATAGACA
>NW_006295823.1:16585-22015 GCF_000327345.1 Myotis davidii | reverse complement strand
AATTGCAAAAGTCTTTGAACTTTGATATCTACCAAGTGACCCCAGTCGACCAGCTTCCCGTTAGTTTCACTTGAATTCGGAGCCACACTCGGTAACGGCTCATGAAGCAGGTTTGAGCCCCAAACAGCAGCGCTGGACTCTGTGCTAACACCCCCGGGGAGCCCGCCATGCAGTTACTAGTCACGGTCATCCTCACCCTGTGGGTCTCCTGGGCTCGTGGACAAGGTGAGTTGAAACTGACGGGAATAATTGTCTCCTTCTTAAGTAGGACTTTGCCCTTTTTCATTTGCTTTTACTTTTTAAAAAATCCTCACCTGAGGATATTTTTTCCATTGAACTTTAGAGAAAGAGTGAATGTGAGGGAGAAGAGGAAGAGAGAGAGACACACACACATTGATGTGAGAGACACATGCACTGGTTGCCTCTCACACAAGCTCCGACCAGGGCCCAGGATGGAAACTGCCACCAAGATATGTGCCCTTGACCAGCAGTCAAACACACTGGCTATGGGTATTAGAGGGTAACTTACCAACACTTTGGTATCTGCATTCATTAGGGACAATCTCTCACAATAAGTCATTGGCAGGAATGACGGAAAGTACCGAGACCGGCTAAATAAAAGTCACCTTAGGCCCAATTCATCCGTCCCTGTGCAAACTGGATGTTTCTACGGATTCACAACAGGGAGTGCCCATGGGGATTATTCTTCTTCTCCCAAATCTCAATGATGGCTTCTCACAGTAGGAACCATGTGGCCTCACACTTTGTACAGTCTCAGCTGTCACTCTTTTGGACAGAGGCACCGGCCCCGGCAATGTTTTAACAGCACCATTTACTTTAATGGAGATGATGAGAGTAGGGAATTACAATTTGTCAAGGGATGTATGCCCACTGCTTGAAAGCACCCACCAGAAGTTCTTCTATTCCTAACTAATCTAACAAAATTCTCCCAATAGTATTTGGTTGGTCTCTTAGGGAAATGTGTGTTTTTATATGTGTCTCAGAGCTTTTGTCTTCAAGCATTGGTGTTAAGTGTAGCTATACTATGAAGTGAATAGTAAGATATGTAGACTGGACTACAATGGGGATATGAAAATATAATAGATATAGCAGGTTAAAGTGAGAGAAAAACATATATTAAGTATATCTTTATTGATTTCAGTGAGGAAGGGAGAGGGAGAGAGAGTTAGAAACATCAGTGATGAGAGAGAATCATTCATAGGCTCCCTCCTTCACCCCCACTTTCCCATAGGGCATCAAGCTCGCAACCTGGATATGTGCTCTAAGCTGCGATCAAACCCTGACTCCCTGGTTCAGAGGTCATGTTCCACCCCGGAGCCACATCAACCAGGAAAAATAAAAATATTTAAGGCTCATTTGAGGTTCATGTTGATTAACATCACTCACTGCAGATGGCAGACATATTTTACTTAACACTGTGTCTTCAGTGGTTCTCAACCTGTGGGTCGCGACCCCTTTGGGGGTCGAACGACCCTTTCACAGGGGTTGCCTAAGACCATTAGAAAACACAATATGATGACACATTGTTTTTGTGATCAATCACTATGATTTAGTTATGTTCAATTTGTAACAATGAAAATGGGGTTCACCACAACATGAGGAACTGTATTAAAGGGTCGTGGCATTAGGAAGGTTGAGAACCACTGGTCTAGGAGGTCACATATGTTCTCTATAATATAGTGAGTGCTAATATACATGTGAGGACAGGGTGCTCATTTCAATGCCCTGTGCTCTTTGGAAAGAAATGACATTCACGGATTCTCATGTCTTTGATGATTTTCATGTGATTTGACATAGGCTGGGATCCTCCTCCAAGATGTAGCTGTAAGTTCCCTCCATATCTTCACCTGCTTCTTAATTCCACAATTACTTCTCTTAAACTTAAAAATACAGGGGATCTGCCTGGCCAGAGCGGCTCAGTGATTTAGTATCGACTTTGAACCAGGAGGTCACCTTTGATTCCCCATCATGGCCCATGTCCGGGTTGTGAACTGATCCCCAATGCAGGAGGCTGCCGATCCATGATTCTCTCTGTTCATTAATGTTTCTCTCTCTCTCCCTCTCCCTTCCTCTCTGAAGTCGATAAAAAATAAATGAAAACTGAAGTCCAAATCTTTTCCTCACTGAGAAGGTAACACAGAGGCTCAAGGCAGTCTTTGATTTCCAAAGTCTCTAATTCTAAGAACAAAACCACATTTTTGTTAATAAAAACTTTTAATTTTTTGCTAATCAGTGTTAAATATGTGGATGTGTACGTATGCATATATGTTTCTCTCACTAATATTCTACTATGTGAAGTAGATCACTCGGTAAGAGCACTACCATTCAACACCTGGTACATGAGGTATTGATGTCTGTGCAACAAACGCCCCGAATATACGGCCTCAGACAACAGCCCCTTGTGTGTCAGCGTCGGCGGGTCAGGATTTGGGAGGCACTTAGCTGCCTGGTTCTGGGTCCTCCCTGCTGCTCCCTGGGATGCTGCCCAGGGTGAGGGCAGGAGCCTCCGCAGCCATCCCCCTGGGCGTCCCCATCGGCGGCCTGAGGAGAACGAATGTGGGAGACACTGTGCACTTTCTAAAGCCCCACCTGTCACACACGCCCCTCAGTCCACAGGGCACTTTATTCCTGGGGGGCTGCCCCTTTTCCAGTGTCTTCTGTCTCTACAATCTCATTGCTGCTCCTTGTGTATCAGCTCATTGGAAAAGGGGCCCCCACTTAAGCTGGATCTTCCATGGATGACAAATGAAATGACACACATGACAGGTCAATGGTTCAGGGTTCATTCAAGCCCAAGGCCAAATGAATGTGCACAGTCAGGTGCCTCTTGACAGACAAGAGGAGGCCCTGACCACCATGACACAGGCCTCAGTGTGCACAACAGTGACAGGGAGAGTGATGGTTTATGCAGATTAAATTGTCCTACAGTGTTGTGTTCCTTTCAGGTGTTCACTATAATGATTCCGTATTTGTATATATTGTGAAATGATCAGGGAACATATATTATTCACATCATCTGAAGATGATAACTTTTCTTGTCCTAGAAAGCCTAATGCAATGAGTGTAATTCTGGGCATAGGAGAGTATAATTCATCAATAGGAACAATCTATCTCTCATTACATTTCTATTAAGGCAAAACATTACTTATAGTACATTTTGTTTGTTTTACTTGCTAGTGAAGCCCTGTGACTTTCCAGAAATAAAACATGGACTCCTTCTTAAGGAAGACATGTATAGAGCATCCTTCCCAGCCTCGGTAGGACAAAGGGTTCAATATTCCTGTGATGACAACTATGTGACTCTTTCACAAAGCAAGTGGGATCGCATGACTTGCACACGAGATGGCTGGTTCCCGGAAGTGCCCTGCCGCAGTGAGTGAACCTCTCTGTCCTGTGCCCGTAGCCATAGTCCAGAGTGGAGAGAGCCAACGTGAGCTCCCTAAGCCTGTGGGGGAAGTAGGTGGAGGATGAGTCTCTGAGCAGAAAGACCGACACTGGATGTCTCTGTCATCAAGGGTCTTCATTAACAGCACGAGACATAGACATAGATTCTATAAGCCTGTCCTTAGCACTTATACATATTTCAGTTGTGGAAATTACAGATAAATACCATTTAATATTGCTTTTAAAAACATTTGGTAGCAGCAATAGTGATTCTTAAGTTATGTGCTACTTTCGGATGCTTATGCATTCTAATTTAAATATTATAAAGATAGTTTTTAATTTATTTTGACTCCATTTATGTGGTTTTTAATCATCCTTTCATAATTCTCAGGAAAATGCATTTTCAATGATTTGGAAAATGGACATCGTCCACGATATGAACAAAGCTATTTGCAGGGCACATCTGTACGTGTTAATTGCTATCCTGGCTTCATGCTTCAAAACCAGCAGACCTCAATGACCTGTACGGAGAATGGCTGGCTCCCTCCTCCCAGATGCATCCGTGTCGGTAAGAAAACTGGTCTAAGATGCAGTCTGTTTGTGATTGTCTAAGACTCACCTGTAATAACTGTGGCAAAAGGTTTCTATAGCTCCTTGTTTTGCCAGTGGCCCTACTTGGTTTTATTTTTTCAAGTGTGTATGAGGGAAATGCCATTTCTTTTCGTTTTTCCCCCCTCGCTGTTTTATTCTTTATTAAAAAACATTTTTTAATGTTCAGTAAAATTAAATGTTTAGACTTTTCTATATTATTTGCTCACCCCAAGGAGACCACAAAGTGAAAACCACACTTAGACTCTTTCAAAAGCTAAATCTTAAGATTGATCTCTCTTGTCCATATTTCAGTGTCCAGATTAAAATGCATAGAAATGAAATGGGAACACAATATGTCTGCTAGGGTGTTGGGCATGCATTTTCTGAATGACAGAAAAGGGAAGTTCTGGTCATCTTACCGAACTTATCCACACATATCCACACTATCTATTATTCTGTTACTAATGACTCATATTTCGTCTTGAAATAATGGCTGCTTTTTGGCGTATATGTGGCACATGCTTTGGGGTAGGAAAGGGAGTAAAAGAAGCCAGATCTTGCTGGTTTCTGTTCCAGAGAATATGTTGGACATTCCTCCTCCTCCTCCTCCTCCTCCTTCTCCTCCTCCTGCTCTTCCTCCTTCCTCTGTTAATATTGCAGGACAGGTTTCCTCTGGGCTTTGTAAGGCTTTGCTATCTTGGAAACAGTTTCCACTAATGCTTATTTTTTAATGGATAAGGCTGGTGTGGGAGCCTTTCCACAGAAGAGTTTATTCAGGGTCTGGATGGAGGAGGCCTCTTCTAGTCTCTCTACTAAGTGATTTGTGTTTAAGACCTGTTCCCATGTGACTGATTAATCTGAATGTTTCCAGTGCTGGGTGTGCCCTGGGATCTTGGAATTTGTTGTTTCCTGGCAGCTCTTTCCTCAGTAGTTGGGTTCCGCCCTCCACTCCAGGGGGATGTACTCACCAAAGAATCTAGGATCGCTGTGCAGGTTGGTAGAGCTCTCCCCTTCATTCCAGGGCTCTTTCCTCTCTGGTTATGGACATTCAGAGGCTGGCGGTGTCGGCCTCTTTGGGAACAGCGCCTTCGTTTCTCCTGTTCAGTAGGACTGACACGTCTGCTTGGGTTTTCCCTTCCTGGGCTGTGATCTGGGAAGTTCCCACCTCCCATCAAATCCTGTTGGGAATGAAGGTCCCATCGGTGACCATGTGTCTCAGGATCCATAGTTAGGCACTGGCCGTGTCCATACGCCTCACAAGGTCATGTTCATAGATTTGGCTCCGTTTCCTCATTGTGTCTGTGTGGCTGGCACTCTCTTCACTGTTCTTTCCGTGTGTTTATCCATTTTAGTGCATATTTTCAAGGAAGCACATTTGACTCTGTACATTCTCTCTAGTGTTTGGTTTCTAGTTGATTCGGTTTTCCAGTTGGT
>NW_006295823.1:7723-16144 GCF_000327345.1 Myotis davidii | reverse complement strand
TTACACTTTATTCCTTTTAGAAACGTGTTTGAAGTCAAAGGTAAAAATTGAGAATGGATTTATTGCTGAGCCTGAATCTACATATCTCTTAAATCAAAAAGTAAAATATAAATGCAAACAAGATTATGTCACAGAAGATGGTCAGACATCCGGGTCTATTACATGTCTCCAGAATGGATGGTCAGCTCAACCCAGATGCATTAGTAAGTCATTCATGACTATTGTGTCCGTTATTTTAATGGCTGTTGAACAAACCTTTACTTTAACTGATTTCTTTTTCTTGGGGTGTCAGAAGCTGAAGTGGCTCTATTTGAAGTGGCTCTAGTTTGGTCTTTTACAATGAATTACTGTAGGGTAGACATGAGTCCATCACTCAGTTCAAGGTTGGGCGCATGAGCGTTGAGCTGCCCAGGGACCATCAACGTTAGATTTTTTTTTTAAAAAAATATATTTTATTGATTTTTCACAGAGAGGAAGGGAAAGCGATAGAGAGCCAGAAACATCCACGAGAGAGAGACATCGATCAGCTGCCTCCTGCACATCTCCCACTGGGGATGTGCCCGCAACCCAGGCACATGCCCCTGACCAGAATCGAACCTGGGACCCCTCAGTCTGAAGGCCAAGGCTCTATCCACTGAGCCAAACCGGTTTTGGCCAACATTAGATTCTAAGCTACGGAGTTGAATGTTGAGGCCTGGCCAGATCAACATATGAGATTCTCACCATGGAAATGATGACGTCTCATGGGGAAAGAATCCAGAATGAGAACAGAGGAGCCCTCCATCTGAGCCCTGAAGCATTCCAGCACGCAGATGTCCGACAGAGGAAGAGAGGGCAGCAAAATAGAATAAAAGGACTCAGAGAACCAGGAGGAAAAAATGTTGGAATGAATATTGCCTTAGGTGTGGGGAGATAAAAGGATTCAAGGGACAGGAAGTCTGACAGACGGATTCATAGTCTGCGTGGGTTTCAATTCCACTCCACGATTCGCCAAGCATGTGTCTTTGGGCAAAAACCAATGTGATCGGCAGCATTGTTCATCCTTCCAGATCTGCGAAATGTTTCCATGTTGACAAACATTCTCATATTTTTAAAAAATATTCTGGTGACTAGACTACATTCTCCATGCCGGCTTCCACACACACCTAGTATGGGCTCCATATAGGCTCCTTGCATTATGGAAAAAACAACAACATAAAAAAAGTCAAATAATGAATCAAATGATAATAATATATCTAATACATTTTTATATTTTCAAAGGAAGGAATACATCCAAAGACTTTGAAAATTGGAGGGCTTGAGGGCTTGTGTCATAGAGGAAGGCATCTCTACACAGAAAGGTTGAAAACCATTCGGAACCGTGCAACAGGGAGAGCAAGGAACTTGATCTCTTAAAAATGTTCAGAGACCATGAAGCCTGGGGTCTGGATCAACAAAGGGAGGAAAGATAAGATGGCATTGGAAGTGTAGGCGTGAAAGAGTTGGGATTTTATTCTTCATAGCAATTGATTTAAGTTATTAACTAAGCAAATTTTAATGTTCCTCTACTAAAATATATGAGAAACGCTTCTCTAAAAAGCCTGGTTCCCCAACTATATTAAATTAAAATAACCAATTTTTATTTAAGCATGCAATTTAAAACTTTAGCTTTCGTTGTTGTTTAATGTGAGGGCATAGAATTGTTTTGATAATACCAAAAATGTAGCATTTAATTTTATAAATGTCATTGGTAAAATCAGATTTACTATAAGCTAGTTGATATTTCAAATAAGTGCTCAGGACACATCTATTGCTTCAGAGTGTCCCAACTGAATGTGAGGGATGTGTCAGACATAATAGATAATGCACTTCCAGGGAGAGCATTTATTTGATGCCTCTCTGAATATGCAACACCCAGCCACTTACTCTTGCATGACATATAAAGTTTACTTGGCACTGGTTAATCATCTGTTCTCATTGAATTATTTACCCTTTTTATAGAAAGAGAATGCATCGTTCCCGATATAGAGCCAAACTTAATTGTTCAGCCCCGGAAAGAGAAATATGTCATTGGAGACATGTTGAAATTCTCCTGCAGAAATAGATTCCTCACTCTCGTTGGACCAGACTCTCTTCAGTGCTACCACTTTGGATGGTCCCGTAGCCCTCCAACATGTAAAGGTGATTAATTCTCTGACACCTGCTCAAACAAGAATAAGAATGTTGGACATCAGCTGCCTTTTTTCTCTTAATTTTCTGTTGGCTCCCAGTGTGTCTATAACTCAGTGCATTAAGCCAGGAATGTGTGTTGGGTAGTAGATACCTCCCACTTCCTTATTTAATTAAGGAAATAATCTTTCATTGCTGTTTGGACCGTATACTGAAAACTCCATAGATGCACATACTGTGTGACACTGGAGTGACCTCTTTGGTCATAACTGTTGCATAACTTCCACAAGTGGTATTGAACATTTCTATCAGCCTGGGTCTCACCTCAAGTTTCCCTGAGAATTTCTAGACAATTTCAAGCATCAAAGAGTTAACTCAATGCCATATATAATATGATGTAGAGTTAAAATTTGTTGATGGAATACTTGCCTCCGATGATTTTTTCCCCCCAAAAAGTTCTGATGAAATGTTTCCATGGAATGTGAATAGTTACACAATGATATTTGGTCATTGATTTGCATTTAGTTTTAGATCTTCTAGAGCAGGGGTGGGGCACCTTTTCTCTGCCAAGGGCCATTTGGATATTATGACATCATTCTTAGATTATACAAAATTATCAACTAAAAAATTATCCTGCTGTAATTGGTCAAACATTTACTTAACTCAAACTTAATGCATTGGCAGGGCCAGACCAAATGATTTCCAAGGCCTTTTATGGCCCTCGGGCCAGACGTTCCCCACCCCTGATCTAGAATATTGAACGTTTCCTGGGCTTACGTATATGTCCAGTGTGCTAGTTCTGTATCATAACAGAGCTGGGAGACATGAATCTGGTGTAAACACCATTCTTTATCCTTCCTCAAAGAATGCTATAATAAGTTAGATAATAAGTAATAGATTAAAGAAAAAAATCTCTTCGTTTTTCTGGATTTTCAGTTGTACAGGAGACACTTTATCCTTCAGTTATACAGTATTTCTACCGTAGAGAAAGTACAGTCCTGTGATCAACCTCCTCGACTCCCCAACGGGACAGTGGCAGACACACCTAAAGGGGAATATGGACACGGTGAGGTGGTGGAGTATGTGTGCAACCCCAGGTTCCAGCTGAAGGGTGCAAGGAAAATTCAGTGCGTTGATGGAGAGTGGACACCCTTGCCCGTGTGTGTTGGTAATGTACCCAAAATTTCAGCAGTGTTTCTATTCATATCAAGACCTCACTTACATTTTAAAGTTAAATGTTTGTTTGTGGGATTTTCACAGAGGAGGACAGGACATGTGGAGACGTACCTGAGCTGGACCACGGTGAGGCCGTGTCCCCAGCACGGCCCCCCTATCACCATGGAGAGTCAGTAGAGTTCACTTGTGGAGAAGGCTTTACAATGATTGGTGACAGCTCAGTTACATGTATTAGGGGAACGTGGACCCAACCACCTCAGTGCATTGGTGAGAAGACACTTCTATAATTGACACTTAATAACATTGTGATTTTTTATTGTGAAATTACATGCAGCCATATTTTTGAAAATGTCAGCTTGCAAATTATAATGAATCAAACATTCATTGTTTATAGTTCAATAGGATCTACAGAGGAAAAATAGAAACCAACAATAGAATTTCATGTTTCTGTCCCTCATATAAACATCATTTAAACCTGTGAAGCTAAATTTTAGTTAAAGACACATGATTGAAATTTTCTCCTTCAGTGTTTATTTTTTAACTTCCTATAAACCAGCCTTTCACTCTATGAAGATGTTTCTTTTCTCTGAATAAATAACTTCTTTCAGAAAACAAGCGTCTTTCAACATACCACAGCCATCACACCTCCTTTTGACTACAAATCTTCCTTCAGTTATCATCTCTTGAAGAAGACGATTCATTTTGTGTCCCTCACCACTCTGGACCCGCCCTAACAATAAGACTATTTCTCAAGCCTCTTGTCTGTTTTAAATTAATCCCCTTTATTTTAGTTTTTTTTTCAAGGTTGCGTTACAAAATCATTACTTTTCTTTGGCCAATTACTACACTGTTCTTTGTTCTGTTCATCCTCATGACTCTCATCATTTACAAATTATTAACAAATACTACCTAAGACCTACACTGATAGGTCTTATCAAATTCAAAACGGATTGCCACCTGCATTGCATTTTTGAAATATGTAACTGTGTACAAAAACTTCCATAGTCCATATCTAAACCATACTGCAGCCAACATAAATGTGTTATTATGGCATTATAATATTACTGGATTCTAGGATGATCGGGTGTATAAAATAGCTTCTCTAAGATTCTAAGAACATGTACACAAAATGTGTTATGACTTAAAAACCAAGTTTCTTATTCTGGTATTTGGTGTTCGTGCCAAAGATATGCTGAAACATTCACAGTCTACACCCTACACCTTAGATCAACTTCTCTTGTTAGTATAATAGACTAAAGTTATTTTAAAATATATAATTAAACTAGGAGCTTCATATATTCTATTTCCACCGATAATTGTTTTCTTTTACCATTTGAAGACTACAGACTGAAAATAATGTAGAGATATGTGGCACCAAGAAAAATGGATGTGAAAAATTGCAGATTTCAAATAAGACCATATTTAGTCATGTATGACTTTTCCCTATGTAGCTCAGATAAAAGGTGAACCCCAATGTCCTTGCAATCCCCAAAGCGCAACATGGCTTTAGGATGACTATGTGTTCAAATATTGTAGCCCAACTCATTCAACATGATCAGGAAGAATGGAATTTAGATCCTGGACTCCATAGTTGTTCTGTTGTTGTTCTTCTATAGTTGTTGTGTTGGGTTTTTCTTTTTATTATATTAGTTGCTTGGATTTTCATAATTAGTGTTTTCAATGGAATATTTTCATTTTACAGCAACAGTTGAACTCAAGATATGTAAATTATCAAGGGCAACTGCTTATGAGATAAACTTGTCAGATAAGATTGACTATGAGCATAATCAGACAATCAGTTACACTTGTGGGAGGAAGTCAGAGCAGAAACGCTCAGTCTGCGTGCACGGAAAGTGGGAGCCCGAGGTGAACTGCACAGGTGAGCTCTTGTTTAGAACATTTCCAAACGGTGGTTTTCCTTCCTGCCTTGTACAAGGTGTCTCTTTGTGTCCTAACATTTTATTACTAACTATGTATTATGACAATAATGTTGTAGCTGGAAAGTAATTTAGAAAATAACCAAAACGCTGTTTCTGAATAGTAATTGTACCATGTGCATTGGTCAGCTATCAACAAACCACCCGGCAGTGCGGTGGCTTTAAAGTCACATTGGGCAGTGGGTGTGCGCATTCCTATTGGGATCCCATTGCTACCAAGTTCTTACCTTACAGATTTGCCTCTGCCTGTAACGCGGGTGTTTATCTAAGCATCTATGGGTGCGCGCTCTACCTATGTCTGCATCCCTCTACCTCTGTAGGAATCTACCCATCTAGTCATCTGTCTTTGCTCATTTATCCGTCTGGCAAACACTGAGTCTCATTGCCACCACCAATTCCAATAACACAGGGTTTATTCACTTTTCATATCAGTATTGCTCTTCTTTAATTGAGGGCACCTTGACCCACTCACCTCAATATTTTTACCAATTTCCATGGGTCTAAATATATAGAAAGCATTTTACATAAGCTAAGCTACCCAAGATTGATCCCAGAAGGAATAAAGGAAAGAACCTACAAGGAAGGCCATGAGAATATAAACCCAATGAGGTATATTAGAGTGACAAGACAAAAAGTCTAACATATTTAAACACAGAACAGAGCATTATAGTTTGATCTTTCCAGGTGCATTACTATTGATCATTTTATTCACTGAGTTGTTATTTTAATATTTTTGACATGATTTTTCATTAAGAAATCTGATTTTAATATTTTTAGAAGCTCCAAGATGTCCGCCTCCACCTCAGATTCCCAATTCTCAACATATGGCCCTTTCAGTGAATTATCATGAAGGAGAAAAAATATCTATTCTCTGTCAAGAAAACTTTCTACTCCACGGAGGAAAGGAAATCGTGTGCCAGGATGGACGATGGCAGTCAATACCGCGCTGTGTCGGTCAGTAGTGGGTCACTTGCGTTACTCTGTCTCTCAGATGAGGGTAACCCACAGCCCTGCTTTGTGTAAAGGAACAAGAGGACCCCTTTCCTCTACCCATCCCACTTCATCTCCACACAGTACACACCATCCAGGTGCAGAAATCCATCAGCATTATTTCCCTTCTAATGTGAAACGAATGCAAACAGAAACTTCCGGTGACTGTGAAATATCTAAGTTCTGTGTATGTATATGTCACTCCTCAAGACGAACAGGAGGAGACTGAAGAGCCATATGGGACACATGGACAGTAGCACCGATTTTATGGGCACATATGTCTTTGCAAGTTTCAAATACTTTTAGTTATTAATAATTTAATTGGTTCCAATGTCCCTAGTTTAAAATCCCAAACAGTGTTGGATTTTATTTCTCAGTTTAAACATTATCCTTGTGCTTCACCCTTTAATCTCTATTTTTCATATAGAAAACACTCCATGTTCTCAACCGCCTCATGTAGAACATGGAAGCATTAATTCTCCCAGAGAAACATTGGAACCCAAGCTATATGCGCATGGCACCACATTAAGTTATATTTGTAAGGATGGTTTCAAATTATCCAAAGAAGATGGGATAACATGCCACCAGGGAAAATGGAGCGCTCCACCACAGTGTGTAGGTGAGGACAGCATGCAAACTAAAGTTCTGTTTTGGTGCAGTTCAGTAAGATAACCCATCGTCATCATCAAAGCCATGAGAAATAACTCTTTAGATTTATAAACGTATAAGAGCATTATATTTCATTTATATAGATTATAATATTTTACCAAATTATTTTTGCACAAACAAATCAACCCTATTTTTATTACTTTTATTGGTTCATTATGCTATCACTTGTAATTCGGGCATTTTTTCCTACAAAACCTGAAATGTGGTGAAATGAAACCTCACTCTTCATATAATTATACCTGTTCATGCTCCTACATATTCATATGGGTTGCAATGAAAGCTTTGTCACCAGGTTTTATAAAGATTTATGTCCTCTCTCCATTGTCTTTCTTATAAGAAAGATGTTCCGATCTCTTACAGTAGAGGATACTTTTGTTAAGATGATTCTCAATGTGTTTCTTTTTATTGCTCATGATTTGTTAGAGAAGCATTGATAAGCTCATTCTCAGATGTGTTCATAATTTTTGCTTCAAGTTCCTGCTCAAGCTGACAGCTGGACACACCACCATGGTGGTCTGTCAAGCATTTGTGCGCCTTTCCTGTCATGTGATCTTAGCACCTGTGTGATCATTTTCTTTCAAATGAAAGTACCAAATATGACAACTAGGACATGAAGTAAAGTTCAGTGATCATGAAATACGCAGTCACTCTTTCTTTTCTTTCTTTTTGTTTTCTTGAACTTCCTTGTGGACCATCCCTGTAGTTTCCAATGCTGTTCTTCCTAACAGGTTAAACAGTTATCCACATGGGATAAAATATATGTACACCTGTAACAGAGGATTTCAGATCCGTGGATCTGCGTCTGTAGAATGTTCAGGGGGAAATTGGTCCCATCCACCAGAATGCACAAGTATAGTGTATTTCATTTTCTTCTAAGGCTGATGAATACCTTTAGTTCAGAGTATCCATGGTAAAACTATAAAACTGCATTAATTCTAGAAGGTATCTCTAGAAGTTCTGGATTCTGCTAGAGAATTAACAACAGAATTAATGGTAATATGAGAAGTTTGGCAACAGGAGCCAAATAATTTCATTGGATGTCATCTGTGTTCACTTCCCATGTGTTCTGATGGGCATCCTCTGAGTTCTCATCTCTTCCTGTATCACAGCTGGTCCCTGCTCACCCACCTCATCGTTATTCATTTCACTGAGTGTTTATCTGTTATCTCCTCATAAATCCATAATGTTCTAAGATGTTTGATGTAGCCAGGCCCACAGGGCTCAGAGGTTGAGCATTTACCTATGAACTAGGAGACCACAGTTCGATTCCCAGTCAGGGCACATGCTGGATTGCAGGATTGAATCCCCAGTGTGGTATGTGCTGGAGGCAGCCAATCAATGATTCTCTCTCATCATTGGTGTTTCTATCTCTAAACCCCTCTCTCTTCCTCTCTGAAATCAATCAATCTATAATAATAAAAGTGTAATATGCTAATTAGACTGGACGACCTTCCAGACAAAGCCAGGGCTGCAAGTGAAGCCTGGGTCCTGGGTGCCTGCG
>NW_006295823.1:3545-7367 GCF_000327345.1 Myotis davidii | reverse complement strand
AAATGCAGGCTCACAGGCTCACTCAGACTCAGCATCAGAAGCTCAGGGGTTGTGACCCTGAAACCGTTGTAGCAATTCCCAGCGGGCTCTGCGCCCACTTTTGTGGGGAACCGTAGCTTCAGCCTTTCATTAGTTTATATCCACCCGAGTCTCCCCAGTGACCTGCACAGTGCTCACTGCAGTGCCCTTAAACACTCACATTATGAAAGTATTTTTAGGAAACTGTAAATATATTGTACTCTTATTTTCCCTCAATTTCTGTGTGGATATCTTAAGTACGTATCTTCTTCTTTAGCCATGCGATATTCCTCAAAGCATGTCAATACTTGACTTACTCTCGAAGAACCTGGCTACTCTGCTCATTTCCTAAGGGCCTAAAATCACAATTCATAAATCATGATGTTTACAAACCACATTTGGCTGCCAAATAATATGTTTATTATGAGTTTCTTGGGTTTATAAATTCACTTTGATTTTATATCATCTACATTTATTTTACTAAACTTAAAGAAAAATGTTCAGAAAAATCGTCATTTATTTTTTACTTTTAAAAAAGTTTTAAAATTTTTATTGAATTTATTGGGGTGCCATTAATGGTGCTGGTATAATTGGAAAAACACAACAACAACAAAAAAATGAAATTGGTTATACCTTGTTATACCTTACGCACCTTGTTATACCTTACGCAAGAATAATCTCAAAATGGATTAAAGACGTAAATGCAAGATTCAAAAACCATAAAAATCCTAGAAGAAATAACATGGGCAGTAAAATCTTAGACATTTCTCATAGTAATATTTATTTTCTGATCTATCTCCTCAGGCAAGCAAAACAAAAGAAAAAAAATTAAACAAATAGGACTACATCAAACTAAAAAGTTTTGCACAGCATAATCATCATTTTCGTTGGCCTAAAAATGTCTATGAACCTTTGAGAGAGGATGGAAAAGAAACTTAAGATATAAAAGCTTTCCGCTTACCAAAAAAATTGCTTTATCTTCTTTTTTCAATCTTGTCTGTAAATTTGTGAAGTTTTCCGTCTCAATTGCGTCTAAATGATCACTGCATTAGAGATCCCTTTTTTTCTCTTTATTCAGATCTCTCCTGTGGCAGTCCTCCCACAGTGCAAAATGCCTTCATACTAAACCAGAAGCCTAGGTATCGACATGGGGACACAGCACGTTATGAATGCAGACAGCCTTTGGGCCTCTTCGGGAAAGCAGTGGTGACATGCTTAAGTGGGAATTGGACAGCCCCACCTGAGTGCAAGGGTAGGTGTCTCGTTCTCCCCTCCCAGTCTCTGTGCAGCTTCTGTAAGCACTTGGTCACTAGACTCCTGTCCCTCTGGTCTTCATTGGTTACTCAGGTTGGTTGCTCTATCATTTCCAGTAAATCACTTTGGGGCCGGGAGGAGGTGAGTGTAGCTCCCACCTACTCTGCAGCTCCCTTAGAATCAAAAGTATATGATTTTCTATGGTTCTCTTTCCCCACTTTGTGGGCATAAGAGAAAAATATAAACATGGCTTAACCCAGAAAAATGTAACTAAACGGGGAGCATTTGTAGCCACTGCCCGTTGAGTAGGAAATGGACAAGGAAGAGCCATGGCCACCGTGGAGCAGGCTCCCATGTCCACTGGACAGGAAGTCACCTTGTGGGTGCCCCACATCCCAGAGACAGAGAGCCAAGGCCCTGGGGTCACACTGCCGGGTCCACACCCATCGTCTGCCTGGTGAACGCTGTGACCTTGGACAGGTGTGCCTGACCTTCCGTCCCCTCAGCTTCCTGGTGTGTGAGGAGGAGCAGCTGCCTGCTGAGGGGCTGTGAGGGCCCACAGACCGGGGCTGAGAACAGGACTCGACCCACATTGATGACGTACATGAGCTCTTTCCATTACTTCATCCTCTAAGCTAGTCATTGGGTTGAAGGTTTATTTGTTTATAAAAGGAAAGGTTACTAATTGCTTTTATTCATTTTTTTCAATTTCAGATGCATGTGTAATATCAGAAGAAATCATGAAAGAACATAACATAGAGTTGAGATATTCAGATGCGAAAAAGGTTTATTCTAGATCAAATGATTTCGTTGAATTTACGTGCCGGAAAGGTTACCTTACTAAAGTGTCACCAGCATCTGCATTCCGAGTACAATGTCGAGAAGGAAAAATGCAGTATCCCACTTGTGCATAAAATGAGAGCTATGTGGCAGTTTTCACATTAAAATATGTGCCTCATTCAGAATTTGTTAATACTAATCTAATTCTTCTCAATTTATTTTTCTATTAGGGTGTAACTCACTTGTAGTCATTAATCGGAATTCCTGTTAAATGCCCTTGTAATCTGAGACCAACGGACCACTTCTCATAAGCATCTCATTAAAATGTGACAAAACAACATGCTACGTGTTCTGTTCATGAAAGGTCATTGGCCAGAAAGTAGATGCCATCTCTTCCCTCCCTGCTTCCCCGCCACTCTCCCTACTTTCTCAGCTTCTCCACAGATGAAGGGGCGTTTTGAGACTCTAATTTCAGAGGAAAGGATAAAAAATGCTTGTCTCCATCTTCACCTTAAAACCACTTATCAAACACGTCAAAACCAAACTATTTCACACTCATGTTGGCAACAGATGGTAGAGGTTATCACTTAGTTTTGCTTATCTATCCATGGCTCACTATATCCGCAAAATGATGAAATGCAACATCTACCTATCCATGTAGCACATACAATCATTCAGACAGGTCATAAGGAGGTATTAGATTCTAATCAGGGGCCTAGCTATTGTAACACGGACTTGAAAACTGATATAATATAGAGTATAAACATGTGTTGGGAAGGGGCAGTGAAGTTCCCCAGATGTGAATGAAGAAGCCCTGTGGCCCCAGATATGTGGCCAGTCCCACCTACTGCTCTTTGCTCAAAGCTTCCAGTCTTCTGGCATTTCCTGCTCTTTCCCACTATATTTCAAAGGACATAAAAGCAATACGTTAGCTTCCTTTTCAACTTAATCTTCTCCCAAAGTTGTTAAGGCAACAATATCATCACTTACACTTTTACCAAGACAATAATTCTTCACCATCATGGGATTAGACTACTTGCCAATAGAGCAATAAACAGCAAGGGAGGTAACGGTGTGGCTTTCTGCCTATTGAATCGGATGTTTAACCGGTCACACAAAACACATGAGCTTAGAATATACTGTAGGAAATAGTACCATCAAAAATTATATGTTAAAATTGTCCCTGTGGTTCAGTGGTCAGAGTTTTGGTCCAAGGACCAGAGGGTCTGCGGGTCAAGTCCTGCTCAAGGGCATGTGTCTGGGTTGCAGGTTCGATCCCTGTCCCAGTCGGGGGTGAACAGGACACAAGCAATTGATGTGTCTCTCTCACATTGATGCTTCTCTCTCTCTTTATCTCTCTCTCCTCCTTCTTCTTAAATCATGAAAAAAAAAATTGAATGCCAACAATGTGCTGAAATTCTTGGACTTTGTGGTGTTGTCTAGGGTGAATTCACACAAAAATCAGTGCTTTCCTACAGACAGGAATGTACGCTGTGTCCATAGACCCCTAAGGACTGCACTCGGGTGAGAGACCGTCACAGGGACATGCAGGCAGAGCTATTCCCATGTGAATCTCCTGGTTGAGGGAGAACCTCACCGATTCTCAAGAAGAGTTTAAAGATTAGAGTTTCATATCACTCTTGGATCCAGTTTTCAACTTATCTAAGGCAAGTGGCACAGATATATATCATGGAAGTAACTCAAGAAATGATTGTGAAATCCTTCATGTAAATACACAGATATTGAAAATGTCTTTGTACTTTGATATCT
>NW_006295823.1:0-521 GCF_000327345.1 Myotis davidii | reverse complement strand
CTGTGACTTTCCAGAAATAAAACATGGACGCCTGTATAGGGAAGAAACGTATAGACCATACTTCCCAGTAGCGGTAGGACAATGGTTTCACTATTCCTGTGATGACAACTATGTGACTCCTTCACATAGAAAAGGGGAATATTTAACTTGCACACGAGATGGCTGGACCCCGGAAGTGCCCTGCCGCAGTGAGTGAACCTCGCTGTCCTGTGCACGTAGCCATAGTGCAGAGTGGATAGAGCCAACGTGAGCTCCCTGAGCCTGTGGGGGAAGCAGGTGGCGGATGAGTCTCTGAGCAGAAAGACCGACACTGGCTTTCTCTGTCATCAAGGGTCTTCATTAACAGCACGAGAAATAGAAACAGATTCTACAAGCATTTATACATATTTCAATTGTGGAAATTACAGATAAAGGTCATTTAATATGGATTTTAAAAACATTTGGTAGCAACTGTAGTTTTTCTTAAGTTATGTGCTGCTTTTGGATGCTCTAATTTAAATATTATAAAGATAGTTTTTAAT
>NW_006295822.1:6204-6886 GCF_000327345.1 Myotis davidii | reverse complement strand
TCCCATTTACCATCGCACCAAAAAAATTAACCTCCCTAGGACTAAACCTAAGTAAAGGGGTAAAAGACCTCTACTCAAAAAAACTACAGGACGTTGAAAAAAGAGATAGAGGAAGACATAAACAGATGGAAGAACATACCGTGTTCATGGATTGGTAGACTCAACATCATTAAAATGTCCATACTGCCCAAAGCAATCTATAAATTCAACGCACTTCCCATTAAAATACCAACGGCATACTTCGTAGATCTAGAACGAACTCTCCAAAAATTCATCTGCAATAAAAAAAGACCCCAAATAGCTGCAGTGGTCCTGAGAATGAACAAAGTAGGTGGGATCTCACTGCCAGATATCAAGCTGTGTTACAAAACCACTTTTCTCAAAACTGCCTGGTACTGGCACAAGAACAGACATATAGATCAATGGAATAGAATAGAGAGCCCAGAATTCGGCCCAAACCAATATGCTCAATTAATATTTGACAAAGGAGGCAAGAACATACAATGGAGTCAAGATAGTCTCTTCAATAAATGGTGTTGGGAAAATTGGACAGATACATGCAAGAAAATGAAAGTAGACCACCAACTTACACCATACACAAAAATAAACTCAAAATGGATAAAGGACTTAAATGTACAAAGGGAAACCATAAAAATTCTATTAGAATCCAAAGGCAATAAAC
>NW_006295822.1:4126-5702 GCF_000327345.1 Myotis davidii | reverse complement strand
GAATGGAGTAGAAAACAATGGTACATCTACACGATGGCATACTATGCTGCTGTAAAAAAGAAGGAACTCTTACCATTTGCAATGGCATGGATGGAACTGGAGAGCATTATGTTAAGTGAAATAAACCAGTCAATGAAGGAAAAATACCACATGATCTCATTCATTCATGGATAATAAAGACCATTATAAACTTATGAACAATAATAGATACAGAGGCAGAGCTGCCTCAAACAGATTGTCAAATTGCAGCAGCGGGAAGGCCAGAAAGGGTTGGGGCGCAGGAGGGAGTGGGTAAGAGATCAACAGAAGGACTTGTATGCATGCATATACCCATAACCAATGGAAATAAGACACTGGGGGGTAGGGGAGGATGGGGGATTGTCAAGGGCTGGGGGAAAAAAGGACACATATGTAATACCCTTTGTAATACTTTAAGCAATAAAACTTAAAAAAATAAAATAAAATAAAAAATAAAAATTCTAGTAAAAAAAAACACTCAACAACAAAAAAAACAAAAACAAAGTAAGCTTAAAGTTTTAATTCTCACTATTAAGGGATTAAAGAAGTTTCTATTGGACTTTATCCAGGAGGCCCACAGGGAATTCAACATGAAATTTCTAATTCAGTTCAAACCTTCTCATGTACCTTACACTTTTCCTCATCTTTAATAGTCTATAGATATACGATACTTTGAAATTTCCCCAAGATCACCAACCTATTAAGTGATAAACCTAGGATGAAACACATATTATCTGTACCTAGTCCAATGTTTTTCCTACAGTCATGGAAAGAGTTTGCAAAATAAGAGATATAGGAGTAAATTTAAGATAAGAAGAAAGAGCCATCAAGATAGAGCTTAAATGTGTTGTCAATCACTGATAAACTTTTTATATTTTTTCTCTTAAAATTTAAACACATTGAAATGCTTATGTTTAAGTATAGAAGTTGATTTGTTTCTTTTTCAAATGTTCACATGACCGTAGTTTAAATATAAAACATTTCCATCTCCCCAGGAAACTTCTTCATGACTGCTTTTAGTCAATCACAGAACCCATAGGCAAACACTGTTTGTTTCTAAGAGCAGGGGTAAGTTTTGCCTAGTCCTGAACTTTACAAGATTGAAATTATACAGTGTACGTAAATTTGTACATGGATTCTTTATTCAACATACTGTTTTATATTCATCCATACATTGGCATCTATAATTAGTTCATTTTTCTTTATTATTATTATTATTATTAATCTTTATTGTTGAGAGTATTACAGGTTTCCCCCATTCCACCCCCATTGCACTCCTTCACCCAGATACCCCACCCCACCCCAGGCCTTCACCATGCTATTGTCTATATCCATAGGTAATGCAAATAGGTTCTTTGATTAATCACTTACCACCCCCCTCCCCCCTTCCCTCTGAGATTCATAAGTCTATTCCATGTTTCCATGCCTCTGGTTCTATTGTACTCATCAGTTTGTTTTGTTCATTAGATTCCTTGTTTGTGTATTTGATTTTTAGATTCAATTGTCGATAGATATGCATTTATTGCCATTTTATTGTTCACATTTCCTCCTCCTCCTG
>NW_006295822.1:0-578 GCF_000327345.1 Myotis davidii | reverse complement strand
GGAACACCTCCAGTAAGCAAGCCAACAAATGCAGAAGAAGATGTGCTGGAGTATTCATCTACCACAGTTGATGCCCAGGGTCTCTCATAGGAAGACACTTAATAATGTGGATCCCTCTATAAAAAATGCTTCAGAAATGGGCATTATGAGGAGATGAAAACATTAATGGTCTCCTTGAATAAATACCAGCAAGAGTATAAAGGAAATGTGTTTGTATTTTTGCGTGTTTTCAGATGATGGGAAGGGAGCAAAGGAGGGGCAGGCATGTGAGAAGGGAGGAATGTAGAATTCTTCATTTGGGGCACCAGAGAAGCTATTCCATACTGAGCCAGACAAATAGAATAAGGACAAGGAGAAGGCTGAAGGGGGAATTTTTTCCTTAACACTTTCTCATACTGGCAAGGAAGAAAAGAAGCTGATGTTTAATTTGGGTTTGAATTGGGGTGTGGGATGGAGTGCAGTGGTCACATTGATGAGGAACAGGGTGTTGTGTTAGTGCTGGCAGTGTATAATACTGAATTTGATTTTATTTTTAAATGGTAGAGTATTGAATATTGCTAAACTATTGAAAGGATGGT
>NW_006295821.1:4534142-4541500 GCF_000327345.1 Myotis davidii | reverse complement strand
CTCCTACTTTGTTCTTCTTTCTCAGGATTGCTAAGGTTATTTAGGGTCTTTTTTTATACCATATGAATTTTTGGAGAGTTTGTTCTAGGTCTGTGAAGTATGATGCTAGTATTTTAACGGGGAGTGCATTGAATCTATAGATTGCTTTGAGTAGTATGGACATTTTAATGATGTTGATTCTACAATCCATGAACACGGTATGTTCTTCAATTTGTTAATGTTTTCCTCTATTTTTTTTTTCAACATCCTGCAGTTTTCGGAGTAGAGGTCTTTTACCTCCTTAGTTAAGTTTATTTTTAGGTATCTTTTTTGTTGCAATGGCAAATGGGATTGTTTTTTTAATCTTTCTCAGTGTAAGTTTACTATTTGTGTATAAAAATGCCATAGATTTCTGGGAGTTAATTTTGTATACTGCTACATTGGTGAATTCATTTATTGTCTAATAATTTTTTGATGGAGTCTTCAGAGTTTTCTATGTACAGTATCATGTCATCTGTGAATAATGACAGTTTTGGTTCTTCTTTTCTAATTTGGATTCCTTTTATTTCTTCTTCTTGTTTAATCACTATGGCTAGCACTTCCATGTCAAACAGGAGTGGTGAGAGTGAGCATCCCTGTCTTGTTCCTGTTCTTAGGTGAAATGGTTTTAGTTCTGCCCATTTGCATCATATATTTTTTAAAATACATTATTGATTTCAGAGAGGAAGGGAGAAGGAGAGATAGAAACATCAATGATGAGAGACAATCATTGATTGGCTGCCTCCTGCATGCCCCCTACTGGAGATTGAACCCACACCCCAGGCATTTGCCCTTGTCTGGAATCAAACCCTGGATCCTTCAGTCCACCGGCTGATGCTCTATCCACTGAGCCAAACCAGCTAGGGCAATTGTATCTTTTTTTGCAGTTTGTCTCTTCCAAAGTGCTCTAAGTTCCCTCCGTGCAGAGGTTTTTTTGTATTGATAGTGCCTAGGACAGTGAAGAAAATCAACAGATATCTGTTGGAAAAATGAATAAAGAGAGGTTACTCCAGGAAAAGTGGTACTTTCCTGACCAGAGGAAAGGCATAAGGTTTCATTCTGAATATTTTTTTTATTCTAATAGAAGGAATGGACACTGAGGGTGGATTCCAGGTGGGACTCTACACTCCTATGAGTGGGGGGAAAGGTCGCCGGCTGAGATGAGGGGACTATGTGGGATGGGGAGCACAATGCTCGTGATATACATGTAGGGCAGTCACTGTGGGTCGGGGTCTAGGATGTCAGTGATTAACATGTAGTAGACATCAAATATTTGCATATTGATTTAAGGCTGAGCTTCTGCTGATGAACATTTAGGTTAAATGTTGGTTTGCATTAGCCTATCAACAACATCTAGTATGTATTGAACTTTGGGCTAATATACGTTTTCTACCATCAGGCAGGTTAATGATTACCTCATGCATAGCCTATGAGCTGCCTTTTAGTATTTATGTATAATCCTCATGTGGATAACCTCTGAGATGTCCAGAGGCCTAAGTATCTACCACTGCTACATAACAAATAACCACAAATTTAGCACTTCAAGCAGCACACCCTTACTTTTTGTAATATGGAGAAGGTTTCTTCTTCCCCATCTCTAGTTCTCACCAGGGGGAGAATCATAAGCCTGTCTCATCTGAGGCTCCAGGTCCTTGTCCAAGTTCACCAGAATTTGGTTATTTGTGGTCATAGGACTGTGGTCCTCAGCTCCTAGCGGCTTCCTGCCATTCTCTACCACAGATATTTGTTGGAAATATCTTTTTGTTGGCCCTCACCATACTGTGGCAGTGTCCTTCTTCAAGGCCAGGAGGAGGCTGAGGGCTGCTGCTTTCCGCCTCTCTGACTTGTTCAGACTTTCACCTCTAGATTCTCTTTTGTAGTGCTTACCTGATTAGGTCAGGCACATTCACAGTACTCTCTCTTTTGATTAAAGCCAACATATTAGGGGACTTGATAATATGTGCAAATCTCTTCTCTTTATAATAAAACATAATATAATAACATTAGAGTGATATTTCATTATATTCACAGGTCTAGCCCATGCTCAAAGGAATCAGAATACATATGGTGTGTACACAAGGGGGTCAGGAATCTTGGAGCCATCTTAGAAGAGAGATGACATCCTGTGTTCCATTTAAGAAGTAAAACTATTGCACACATCTGTGAAATGGACGTTATAATTCCTTAACTCACATGAGTGTTTTCAGGATTAGGTGGCATAAAGCAAGCACTTATCAAAGCATTTAGCAGCATAGTCATGCACTAGTATGACTTATTGAAAACAAAACACTGGACCTACTTCCTGCTGCACCAAAACTTAATATAGTCAAGGTCACAATGGTACCCTGCCTTGAACTGTTCCCTTCTCGGGACTGCCCAAATATATGGATGCCTATTTGGGGATCAGAAGGTGGCACAACATTTCTGCAGCCCACAAACAGCATTCCAGTCTGTATTGCTTTGGGGAAATTTTAAGCAAGTTCTGGGGTTGGAGTGGGGCACCCGGAAGTCACACACCAAATATTTAACAACCAGTAAGGCACAAGACATTTCTAATAAAAACACAGACCAGTCTGATATCTGGAGCTGGATCTAGAAGGCTCTCTGTGGGGCCAGGCATGAACTCTTCAGTTACTGGATAGTGATGAGGTTCCATAATTGAGGCCTTATGAGCAGTTGCTATTTGCCAAGTATGGAGATGTTTGGATATTTTATCAATTGGTAGGCAACAAGTGCATCCTAGCTGTGGACGGGTCCTGTTTGTAGTTTAATATGTACTTCTCAAGAAGATTCCCAGGAGAGGTAGTCCGTGAATGCTAGAAACAAAACTGTCAGGACTCAGGGGAAAGGATTTTTTGTGCAAATGAATTGATCTGGTCCAGGTCTTTATGGTGGGGAAGGAGACTTTCGGAGGATAAAAGCGTTGTTCCGGAGTCCGGCCAGCTCTCCTCCCGTGCCTTGTTCTTTTTTCTAGGAAAACCTCTACCATCTGCTGGGTGCGTCAGTTACATTGCTGCAGAGCGCTGGCTGGCACTGCCCTGGCATACAAGAAGCCATGGGACACTGGCTTTACTGATTAGAGTGCTTGCCCAATGGAACTATTTGCTTCCATTCATAATGCATGGACATCCTTGCTAAATAAATACTGGGGTATTCACTCATTCCAAGCAATTATCTAAAAGAAGTTACATCTATCACAAGAGTTCATAAACTGGGAGGCTCAAGTATAAAAATTTCTAATTAAAGGAAGCCCTACTTTTAATAGCATATGCCCCCATTCTCATGCGTATGCAATAAATACTTACCAGTACTGGAAATAACATGCCAGTTGGGATGATACATTAGAATACAGCCACAGGCCCCCTCCCGTGGAGTGCGGGTATTATAGTGGAACATTCATAAAGCTTTCTTCACCGTTTGACAATGAACAGTAGAAGCTCTGAGTTTCCACACTGAGGCATCTGCATTCTCCTATTGGCACCAGCATTCAGATAGAACATGCCCAGGGCGCTGGCAGTAGTGCCTGCGGGCCTCGGCCCTCTTGTTTCTGCATTACAGCTGAATTCAAGAGGCGTGAGCTGCTCACACCACTTGGACACCCAGCAGTCACACTGGCCTGTGTTCAACATTCAGTGAAAGCCAGGCCAGGTTGGAAATCAGGACCCACACATGTTCCAGGATATCAGAGATCAGAGGCGCTCTGCAGGAGATTGCCTCATTCCAGCTTTCAAAGCCTCGAAGGAAACCTTAGCACCAGCACGTCCCTCTTCCATTCCTCTGTGTTTGAATAGCAAATCATTAGGGCTTCCTCAGGTCTATGTCAGCCCATGAGTTAAATAAATTATGCATGGAAACAGGCGGTTTCTTGCTGCCCTTACCCTCCCACGTGATTACAGCAGCCAGCTCAAGTGAAGTTGGTGCCTTTTCCGGTGTTGTAACAAAATCCTCCTGTTGACTTTAATGTAAAGACTGGGGAGACTATTCAAATGAATTCTTTCTTTGGCTCAATCTCTTTCCCAGCTCTTACCCCTATAGGAAACTGCATTCTTCTCCTCAAACATATTATTGATAATGGTCCTGGGTTATACATAAATATTTATGCCACAGTCAGTACTGGAAACTTTTTAAAAATAAAAAACTAAGCTTCTCATATAAATGTTGTCACCTGGCTCCCCCATTTGTTTGTTGATTGAGGTAACACACACACAATTAAGTTCCAATGTCCTAGAGGACCCATTATGACTACCTGTTGCCTCACATTTTACCAAACATGAATAGAAATGGGAAAGATTATAAATTAAACATTCCATTTTTTAAAAGGAGAATAAAAGATCAGTGTGGACTTTTATTTTTAAGATTTCACAGAACCATAAAACTAAAAGCAAATTAGCTTCTGTTTCCTACGCTCAGTCCAAAATCTTTTTGGGCATTTTAGGGCCAAATCTTTGAGTGGCATGGAATGATGACTACTTTAGAAGCTTGTAAAAATAAATATTGATAATAATGATTTGAAAAGGCAGAACTGTTCTAATTAAATTGTGTAAAATTATTTTCAAAATAGAAGTTGACATGTAAGCACCAGGTGACATCATTACTCTTCCATTACTGGCTTCTATTTGAAGGTCTTTGTCTTTTTGTTTTCTCATCTTGAACAGTGAAATAAGATTATCTGTTACCACCTGGTTATAATGATTAATGAAGGAACATTTACTTGGCATTTGGAATTTTGTATATAAGGTTCATTCTAACTATTGAGCAGTCTTATGTATTTTAGTTATTTAGTATAATGTAGAATTAAAACTATCACATCTTGGAATTTTTTCAACAATCTCACCCTACAGTCTATTGTGAGTCACAATTAATATTATTTAAGAACTGATTAGTACATCTTTTCTGATGCATTGCATTGTGTAGAACAGCAGTGTTGCGTGTCTAAATGACAAAACAGCAATTCTCTGTTGTAAACATGAAGTATTATATAATTATTCTTCATCCTGAAAGCAGCTATCATACTCTCAGAAGGTTTTGTTCTATAAAAAATAGCAAATCGAGCCTGTGTGAGGTCTCTGTCAGTTTTCAAAATTTCAAAGGGCACTTTCCAAAGAAAGAAATGTAATATTCCTATTATAAATTTCCCCCCAGAAATATATATTTTTGAGAAAACATGTGTTTAGATTTCAAAAGATGGTTATTGCTTTGTGATGAGTCACTACTAAGTGCCAATTGCCTGCATAGCATGATTCAAAGTAATGTAAGCAAAATAAAATAATTGTAATGATAACATCTTGAACTTACATTTATTCTGAAGAATACATATTGAGTCTTATAACCTCATTTAGTTGTAAAATCTCTGAAAGTTAGTGTGATATTGTATTCCAAAATTCAGCAATACAAAGAAATTCACAGGTATTTCACAAGCTATGTAATTCACAAGTTGACAATAAGTTGAAGGTAAATTCCCACTCCCTATCCCCTATTAAATTAGTTTCCATCAATAATTGTCTACAAAATATTGGGTTGGAAAAAAAGTGATAGGTTTCTATAAAGCTGCTTTCTTTCTTTCCTTCATTGGTTTCCTGCCTTCGACAAACATTAATAGCAGCCATTTATTCACTTATTTATGGAACTCCTATTGCATGTTGTACATTGTATTGTGCTAGGTGCTGAGGATATGGCAGTAAATAAAAAAGAAAACATTTCTAGTGCATCATTGAGCTGTTATTATTGTGGGTGTAGAGAGAGAATGAACTCTCCCCTCTCTTTGTGTGTGCATATGCATATTTAGAGTATATTAAATGTTGTTAACCATTGAAAAAATATTAAGCAACAAGAAGGGCCAAAGGTGGAAATAATAATGGTATAAATTTAATTTTTTTCCAATAACATGACCGGCAACTGCTGGGAGGACAATATTGCAACAGGCTGCTACCTGGCCAGGTTATCACATTAGGCAACTACTATTCCACTATCTGGAGAGGCAGCTACAGTGGCTGGACCATGTTGTTATAGGCATCTACACCACCATTCCGTGATAGGTAATAATAAGTGGGGAAATACAATATGGTCTCGGATGGAAAAAAAGAGTAATGAAACAGGGATTCATGGAGAGACTCCCTAAGACAATGTAGCCAGGCACTGAGCTCGGCACAGGGATAAAGATGAAAAGTTGCACAGCCCTTTCTTGCGCAGAGGGACAAGGGGCAATATGGAAGAAGTGTTTAAGAGAGCATGATTGGTGTACTAGCAGGTACCTATATCAGACTGTGAATTTGCTTTCTGAAAACCAGTTCAACTCTTTCACTTTTACTTTCCTTTCCTGAAATGTCTGGGAAGGTAACATTCGTAATATTTGAGCCTTGAGTGTAGCCAGGGTTAGTCACCTGGCCCAGTTCTGACCAGCAGGAGGCAAACAGAAATCCCTGAAGAAGACATCCCTTTCCAAAGAGGAGGGCAAATCTTGTAAGACAAAGTCCACTACTGTCTCCTTCCTGCTTCCTGGGATATTTATGTGATGCCTGGAAGTTGCAGAGGCCTCCTCAAGTTCCTGAATATGAAAGCTGAGGACCTGGAAGAAGATAGAGGAAGGATGCTATGTCCCTGTGACATCATGTGCAGCTGCCCACCCTGGACCACAGATTCTGTTCCTTTCATAGAAGAAAAATAAACTCTTTCCTAGTAAAGTGTGAGAAGCCACCACTTGCCAACACTGTCAGGAGTCTGCACCAAGGACCTCCGAAGGCAGATGGACCTTGACGCTAAGCACCAATTGTTTGAGTTGAGATTGTGGTGGCTCAAGGCAATTCCCTAACCTGATAATCTTTTTACTGTTTATCAAACTTTACCTTTGGTATGCCTGTATGCCTGGCTAAAGGGCAAATGTGTATTCAAGTAAATAAAAGGCAGACCAGGCCAGATAGTCCATGTGTCTCTTCAAGAAAGAGGCTCCACCTGGCCCTCAATGCCTTCTAAATTCTTATCTCTTGTAGAGCATTACCATTTCTGCATCGGCCCCTCCTTCAGATCTTGAACCCCACTGCAAAGGTTGTGACAAAGAAGGATTTTCATTTCAAGGCCAGCAAGTTTTACTAATAACTAGTGGCCCAGAGCAAGGATTTGTGTACATTGAAAGGAAATTAATTAGAAGAAAGATCCCTGGGGTAAATATGTTACTGCAAAAAATTACATGTCAAAATAGTATATATAATATCCTATCTAATAAAAGAGAAACATGGTAATTGGCGTACGACTGCTACCCTTCCCATTGGCTAATCAGCGTGATATGCAAATTAACTGCCAGCCAAGATGGCGGCCAGCAGCCAGGCAGCTTGAAACTAACATGC
>NW_006295821.1:4522571-4533335 GCF_000327345.1 Myotis davidii | reverse complement strand
GCACAAATTTTTGTGCACCGGGACTCTAGTAACATTATAAATTTAAAACACACGTGCGATTGGCACCAGCGAGAGCTTTATATGTATTGTGCATGCATGAGTCAACGTTTATTTTTAAATTGCCAGTGTGCATCATATGTACCGGCCAGTCGGTTGTTCAGACGGTCAGACAGACGGATGGACAGACAGTTCGTCACTTAGTCTTTTAAATATAGATGGCCTAAACCTGTGGTTCTCAACCTGTGGGTCGTGACCCCTTTGGGGGTCAAACGACCCTTTCACAGAGGCCACCTAAAACCATCGGAAAAACACATATATAATTACATATTGTTTTTGCGGTTAATCACTATGCTTTAATTATGTTCAATTTGTAACAATGACATTGAGGGTGACCATGACATGAGGAACTGTATTAAAGGGTCACAGCATTAGGAAGGTTGAGAACCACTGGCCTAAACGACTAGGGGTCTGTTCTTTTGTAGCAGAAGCCTTAAGAAGGATCTGCACCATTTGGGTAGGGGAATTAGGAGAAGGCAGTCTTTTTTCCAGAGAGAATGACCTTGTGGCTGGGCCTTGAAAATTATTAGAGACTTTTCTAGGTGGCAAACTAGGGAGTGCGATGAAGCTGATGTCACCAATAGTATCACTCTGAAGGAGAGTGCTTTTTGGAAGAAAGTGAAATTTACTGGGGAGCCCAAAGAACTTTCGTTTATGTGGGTTACAACTATGAATATTTATAAGATTGGACTTAAAAAGGGAAGATTTGTTAATATATTCACTTATTAATTCTTTAAAGAGTAACAATAATGAAATCATTATATGTTAAGATAAACAACATATATGGGTGAAAACAACCATACTTTCCAACACATAAAAATGTGAAAATCGTGACATTAAAGACATTTTGCTAATCTCTTTAATATGTAGCTTAATGAAAGACAGCTGGGTTCGCATATCTGCTTTTGTATTCATGCTATTGTGATCTATTGTTTTGGCTTAAGTAGAGGGAGGGAAATCTGGCCTCGCACAGATACGAGGTTTTAGAAGAGAGGAGTACTGTAATAGTCTTTTCAGAAAGTTCTCAATGTTCTCCTTTAGCACTTAAGCACAATTCAACACAGGTTGTTTTGGAAAGGTCAGGTGAACGTGGTGCCTGAAATCACGTCATTGCACTCCCCATGTGCTATTACTTTAAAAGTCGTTGGTCTAGCTTGCACTTTGGTTAGATATTTTACTGGTGCATAATTTGGGAAATTATGCAGTTAACACATATGCATATGCAATATTTTAACAATCATATTTGTCATTATCACCAGTGATCTAATCAGAAAACTTTAATTTTTAGAAAACTAAAGTTCATAATGGCAAATACTATGTCCAAAGTTCTAATTTGCCCTAAACTCGGCATTTGGCAACAAATACTGTCAATTGTGTGTGTGTCTGAGAGAGAGATGATGAACTCACTTTATTCATTCTGGGGAAAATATTTGCCAGATACCTACATCTAAATAGCCATAGTTTGTCTGTCAGTTGTTCTTTCAAGTAAAAATATTGTTTCATGAAAAAACACTAGCTATTAGTTCAGCTCACAACTCAGTATCATTAGTATTTTTCCTCGATCATCCTGTTTTGATTTTCAGCAAAAGTACTTCATGCATACTTCTCATTCCATCACTCAGAATAATAAAAGTACCTACTTAAGGGTCAAGTTTTAATTTAAAAAATTTAATGTGCAATCAAGAACATATTTAAATAAAATTAGCCTTTCAAAAAATTTCCATGCCTGTTGTGCTAAAAAAAAAAAAAAACTGTATTTGTGGTAGCCATTTAGACAGTAGAAATGAGTGAGTCTGAGATCTTATTTTACCTGTCAAGGAAATCTCGCTGAAATAAAGAAGGTTGCTTATCAGAGTTTGTGCTAAAAAAAAAAAAAATGTATTTGTGGTAGGCATTTAGACAGACCTGAGCAGAGCAAAGACAATGGGCCAGGTACAGAGGTCACCAGGGCAGAAAGCCCCAGGTGTCTAGCAAAAGACAATATAAGGTGGGACCTGCTCCCCAGGGTGAGTTTTCCTCCCCTAGCATTATGCTGGTCATGAGGTTTGAATCCCCTGACCTTTCTTCCCTAGAGAGAACGTCTAGGCCTCAGTTGTATTTTAGCTCCAAGCCCAGAGAAGCAGCAAAACCAGACAAGCAACACCATGCCTGACCTCAGGATCAGCTGCATTGAATAATGACCACCTGCCCTAGTGCCAACCAATCATGGAGACCACTGGCCTTCAAGGTTACTATGTCTAAGTAACTTTAAGGTCACTTCAAGTTAAAACAAAATAAGTTTGATGGCTGAGGAATGGTACAGTAGACAAGCTCTCATTTCAAATATCAAAATAACTCAAAATGCCCACACTATAATTACTTTTGTCAAGCTATGTATTTTAGATTCATTGAGTTCAGGAAAGGATGGTTAAACGACATGAAAAATTGAACACGTATTTTTCTTTCTGCAATGATGAAGTAACATTGCATTTCTCAGTACTCTGCTGTTAGCTGGTTTTTAAAAATTTATTGGCACGATATCCCACTCAGCCCCACCATCACTCAAATTTTTTAAATATTTATTTTCTGCTAAGGAAAAACAGCAAGAAAGTGAGATATAGTAATAATTAAGTTCATGAATGAATATCAAAAGAAGCAATTTTCAGGTGTCTAGTATCAAATGTGTCACTTTTATTTCACTTATAAACAATATTTCTAGATATTTAACATATTTTCTTTCTCATAGATATAATTTATATTAGAATAGCACAAATACATTTTTTACCCATTTTGGTTAGATTTTAAGACATTCATTACACACTTTAGAATTACAGAAAGATTTAAGTATAACATTTTGTATGCTGTCAAGGAAGACGGAAGATGAAATCCTGGTAAGAAAAGATGCTAAATCACACAATTTGCTGCAGTGGGGGAATAATTCTTAGGAAAGAATAATGTTCAAGTTCTTAGGATCAATGAAGGTTTTATTTGTCTAAAATTATCACCACCACCATTGACTTTCAGAAAGTCACAGAACTGGAATAGGTCATTGTAGCTACTCTTATCTGTTTTCAAAAACAAAGGACTAAGATACTTTAAAAAGTGTATTATTTATTCCACTGCCACATTCAATGCAACATTCACTAGTTGGTGACATTGATGCAATCCATTCACCTTCAGTAGATTTATGGTTTGTGTGTCTTTCAAATTAAAGTTTGTAAGAAACTCTAAACCATCAGCATTCCCTCAGTTTTCAATAGCATAACTGAGGTTTTGCAAACAGATAAAATTCCACTTTTACCCCAAATGGGCCACTTATAATATGGAGAGGGTAATCAGAGTGTGTAGGGCCTCTCAGCATCATTTTGCTGTAGTTTTGTGGTGGGTGGTGGGAACGACCCAAGGTGTCTGACCAGTGGAGTCAGATTGGACCTGAGTTCAGCAACCTCGGTACTTGAGTTCTAGCTAGGAAAGAATTCAAATCCAAGACTCAAACTCCTAAGAAAGATTTATTTGGGCAAGCAAAGAGAAAGCACAATGGAAGGGAAATTTTGAGAGTGGCTCAAAGAGCTGCCCTGGGGAGTGAACTAGGATTCCTTCTAACCTCTCAGAGTGTGTGTGTGTGTGTGTGTGTGTGTGTGTGTGTGTGTGTCGGGGGGGTTGCGGTGGGTGGGCAGGAGGACTGATTTTAACTGCTTTCTTCTTCAAACTGATCTATCAGGATTTGTCTAGTCATCTTCTGTCCTTGTATGGAAGTTAGATGGGGCTTTCCTCCAGCCCTCTTGTTCTCTAGAAGGGTGGGGATCTACCACATGGCTTTTAACCATGTGCCAGGGGAGGTAAGGTCAGGAGAATGCAACATGCTTGACCAGAGGCATTCTTGGGTGGAGAGGGGTCCTTGGGGGTGAGGTCCTGATTAACAATAGTTATCTTCAATACTTGCTCTACCAGTTTTTTCCCACTGTTAAGTGTCCGGGACATCCCTTCCTGGTGAACTTCTGTAACTGGCCCATGGTCCTTGCTCTGCTCCTGTCTAACTGCCTACCACAGCTTCACCATATAGACCTAGCCTGCTGCATTTAGGATGCCCACACTGTCTTTGTTCACCTGAAAGGCAGCCCATTTAGGGACATGTGGAGATTTCTAATAAAGTTGAAAAAACATTGAAATATCGCCAAATATCTGCTTAATGACAGCAGCTGTAAACCAGAAAAAATGAAACTAGGTGCACCTCTTTACCTCTTCTTTAACTGCTGTTTTTCTTTCCAAGACTTGACTTTTGGCAAGATGCTGAATGCTAGGGCCACCGAATAATTGCTTGCTGGCGGTGGTTTCTCTAAATTGGCTTTGTACTCCTCTATCTTTTAGAACAGTGCTTTTCAACCCATGTGCTGCAAGAATTTTTAAGACATGCGATACCTGACTGTGTAGTCAGGTGCACTGACCTCTGTTCCCTTAGACTGTCAAATAAAAAGAGATGACAACATCCAACACAACAATAGCAGCCCAGTGTGAGTGAGTCAAAATTATACCTATTTTCCTGTCAGATCAGCAAAAAACATATTGTTTGGTGTGCCACGGAATTTGAGTAATTAGTTTTTGTGTGCCATGAGATGGAAAATGTTGAGAATCACTGTTCTAGAAGATTGCTTTCAGAGCATGTGGTTGTAGAGAAGAAAAAAAACCCCGAATGTTTTCAAGAGGAAAATGAGAACGCTTGGATTCAGAGTGCGATGTGAAAAGATACTCCATGACTGTCAATGGCTGATCCCCAACTTCTCAGAAGTTTGCACTCCATGCTTATCACAAGTATAAGGGAAGAAGTGCTCAATGATTCAAAGAATAAATTTAATAAAGAAAATTTTAAAAGAGTTATTTAATGTGTAAGGAACAGAAATTATTTTTGAACAACAGTGTATTTCAATGTGTTTTAGAAAATTTACTCAAACTAGTTAACTCCATGAGAAAAAAAATAGTGAATAAGTCTTGACACGGAGCATTGGGTACACCAAAAATATATTATGATCTTTAGGAGTCACTTTTTATTTGACTATGTTAACAATTGTCTGTTAAGTTGCCTAAAGCTTACTACTGAGCTAGATGTTATACAGAGCATGAGTCAGCAGAAATAATGGCCTTATCTGATTGGAGTTCAATGAATAATGATTCATAGCAATATAACCCTAGAAATTACAAGTAAATTAAATGCTTCTTAAATAATCTAGTGAAAGTTAACTTACAGGGAGGGATAGACAACATCAAGTTTCAGTGAAAATCAGCAAAAGCAGAAGATGGAAATCTAATGCCATAATGATCAATTGTGGGTTTTCTGTGATATAATTAAGGTAGTGACCATATGAAAAGGGTCAGTATTAGCCAAAGAGGATAAATGTGTAGGGAGTTCAGCAAAACAAAAGTCAGAAAACACAAAATTATAGTATGTATTCAAAGAGAGAAACCTGATCACCTGAGCAGTGTGCTCAATTTCAAAACCTAGAAAGCTCACTAAGTTTTTACATTATCTGGGGAAGTTATTTATTAACATTATTGAACTCTCTCTGTGATTCCTACCTGTCCTTGGCTTCCTTGAAAACTGCATGGTAAAACTGTAAATTCTTCACAGTACTTTCAAGTACTGTGATCTCTATAAAACATACTTCTCCCTTTTCATATTATAACTTGAAATGCTGGTTTATACATTGATCTATTATAAGTTATCAGTGTAAATTAATCCTCCAAACTTCTACATGTCAAAGTATATGACAAAAAATCAACCTTCTAGACATGTAATCTGAGAATCCAACCCTTTTACACAGCGATCCCACTAAATCCTTTACAACCAGTGAAGTCTTAACCTAATAGACAGCCAATAACTGTCCTCTTTGTCCTAACTACATCAGCACTTACATTTTTGCTCTGAAGCCATTATTACCAACACCTAATTACATATCTGCACCATATAATTTCTGGATCCCAGGATTAACAATAAAGTTGAATGTGCAAACTACCTGGGATTAGAATGCCATTTGTACATCCACATTTCCTGGAGTAGGACTTGGGGTTTTGCACATTTTCTAGAAACCTATGTCATTGCAAAGACAGGTAAGTCTTTTCTGTAGTCCCATTCCATAGAGAGCTGAGGAAATCATGCACCTGGGAAGGTAATCCAAGGAATTGTGAAGTGTGGCGGGCTCTCCAAGCCTTTGGACAAGTCTCCTGAAGTGGTCACTGGTATCACAGTCACCATAAGTCACTCTGCTGTCATCGGTCTTGTGTAGTTTGTGGTGAGTGGTCACCCCTACACATCTACAGAATTAATGGCTGAATATGTTGCTGCCACTACAGCGGCAGGGATACCTGTTTTGTTCCATTCGAGGAAGCCGCTGTTTATAGTCTACCAACTGGGTGCTCCTGATGCTTCTTTTGGAGTTAACACTTCGTGAGTTAGGTAGTTGGTCAGATTAAGGTAAACACATTGCTCGGAGATCATTGAAGGACCCAGAGGCATTTAAAGACTAGCATGGATGGACCTATGAGATTTTCTCAGGGAATGACAAACAGGTTTCAACTCGCAGGCCATTTCTAAATGATTGATCATAGCCACCAACCCAATAGTTGATGCTATGTATTGTTTTTTACAAAGTCTGAAACTCTGTCTAGACTCAGTGGTAGAAAGTACCCTGTTAATTCATCATGTCAGCCGTGTGTGTAAAAGCCACTTCTTAAAATATCTCCCAAATGTAGGCCACTCCTAATCTTCTCCAAACCTCTTACTTTATAATTGGGGAGATTGAGATTTAAATAAAAAAATTGCCTGTATTATCATTTACTTCTTCACAATGAATCATCCTAGGAAGAAAAAAGAGTCATTGGTGCCCTAAATATGGGGACAGGGGAGCTTTCATTATCTTCTCCACTATAAAAAATAAAAGCATCACTCCTTATAGGGAATTCTGCTGGATCTGGAAGTCCAGCGTCTCTGTTTTAGATATTCTGTCATTATAAAGACCTGGACCTGAGTTTTAAGGAATATTTAGGAGAAGAAAGATTTTATGCCTCATAAATTCCTATCATGTTGAATTCAGGCCTTACAAATTGTTAAAATTGCATTGGCAAGAGAGAATGTGTGATGAGAAATTAGGAACAATTTTTGAAAAACTTTGAAGGAGTATTTAGTATTTGATGGAGGGCTTTGAATGCTGGAAGATTTTAGAATCACTTCTATAGACCAGGATTTCTCAACCTTAACAATATTGACATTTGGGGCCAGGTAATTCTTTATAGTGGTAGGCTACCCTGACATTGTAGGATGTTTAGCAGAATCCCTGGTCTCTAGTCACTAAATGCAAGAAGCACCCCCTGCCCAAGTTTTCAAAACCGAAAAATGTGTCCAGACATCACCACATGTCTCTTGGGGAACAAAAGCATCTCAATAGTGAGACTACCTCTGATCTAACTAAATAGGTAGCTAGAAGCCTCTGGGAATTATTACAAAAGGAAGCACATGATGAGGGCTTTAAGGAAGATTAACCTGTCATTATAGCAGGATGGATGCTTTATATAAACTTTATAACCTACCTATTTATATGATATTTTAGAGTATTTTCAAATGGGTGGTTTAAAAGGAATTTAGTGATGGAAGAAATGTCTTTTAGGAAACAATTTTATTTAATTTTTTCTTTATTCAAAAAATATTTATTGACCAACCAATATGCTCTAAACATGAGAATAGGAGGGTGATTGGAGGTGTGGTTTCTGGACATACAGATCTTAGTCTACAGGGGCAGGCAATTAAATTGCAGTGTAGCAGTAGTTCTTAAGAACTGGCAGAATTTGATGTACCTGGAGGGCTTGGTCATCCAAATAGCTGGGTCCCACTCCCAGAGCTGCCGACTCAGGAGGTCTTGGGTGAAGCCAGAGAATTTGCCTTCTGACAATTCACAGGTGACAATACTGCCCAAGGAACCACACTTTGAGAATGACAGCAATAGAGCGTGCTAGGAAGAGGTAATGGCCAGTAGCAATGGAAACTCAGCTGAAAGCCACCCTTAAGAATGTCTGGGGTTAAGCTAGGCTAATGGGGGCAGGTAAACCTTGAGGCCAAAGAAGGATGATTCTAGACACAGGCCTAAAAGTGAGAGCCAATGAGGCCCATAAAAAGTTAAGTTTTTTAACAGAAAGTTGTTACTAAAACTTGTGACATTGTGTCAGTGTTAGTCATAGTATGGACTTTTAGCTCAGCAAATGGAGAGCCGTGTTTTGTGGCCCTGAAAACAAATACAGAAATATTAGGAAGAAACTTTTGTCATGATATTGATCATGCTGAATTTATTTGCATGCCTTTCCACCTAGACTAAGCATGGAGGTTAGACCACGTGTATTCTGCTAGTCCCCAGGCCAATGCCTGGCACAATGTATCTATCCTCTTGCCTGAGACATTGACCACATTTTTTAAATTTACATTTTTGTTTTCTAGTCTTTATATCCAATGTTTTTATTTTCAGCTTGTGTCTTTGAAAATGCTAACAAAGTCGTGATTTCCTCAATATCTATTAATACCTATTTCCATTATTTCCACTTTCCCATTGTTATAGGAATCTTACCCACGGGTTTTTTTTTTATAAACTGAAAGGATGCCCAAAATAGTAGATATATTGAATTAAATCTTAAACATGGAGTCTTCACAATTGACTTCAGTGATTATCTTGCCCAATATCTTCCATATGACAGCTGACAAACAGCCTGCTAATATTCAATAATTTAACTCAGAGCACACAACTAAGTATGGGAAGACTTAGGAGATGAATCCAGGTCTTCTTAAGCACAATAAAGTATTCTTACCTCTCTTTGTCAATTAGGTCATATTAGGCAATAAAATTGTGTATTATTTGATAAGATGTGTTAATTGCTACTAGCAACTAACTCCTAAAAATATCCTGCAGTTTCTAAGCTGGGTTTGATATGTTCTAAAAGGAGTTGTCCTCTACCCACCTGTATTAAGCCCCCTGACATGTGCACTAAGATGTGTACATGTAGGCATGAAAAGAAGTCCCACTGCCCCTGGCGAAGACAAATCACAGACTCCATTATCTGAAATGTCTGCTTCCTGGGGAACAGAAAGAATGGTTTAAGGATAGTGGGATTTAGTATTGTGTTCCCACCTTAGGCACACAATCTTCATCAACTTCGTTCTGATGAGAATATAGAGCTTCTGAAAGCTCCTTTAAATTGTTCTTCATTCCAAATATTACATAACTGCCTTGCAGTTCTCCAAAAGGTTAATTTTGTAATAGTTTTGTTGTTAAAATGTTCCTTTAAATGATTGCAGTTAAGAATATCTCAAACTGTCAAGATAATAATAGCACTTTGTATTTATCAAGTTTTTCTTCACCTGGGTTCTCAGTGTTTTCCAATGCACCCCTCAGGACCCGCAGAACCACCTAGCTAAACGAAAGGGAATCCTTTCCCCCTACCAGAAAGTGCCTTCTTAGTTTGAAAGTGAAACATTTTTGTTAAATCTGTCATGGCCTTTTTTCATGTGAATATTGAAATCTGATATTTGGAAATTGGACAGGTTACTTTGGTCTACTCTTGAAATTCAATCATTGAAACATTTCTCCTTGTATCTCTGATTATCTTGTTCTCCCAATTATTATGCAGATTTCTTAAAATGCACTCACTGTAGATGAATCTTAAAAAATGTCCCATTGATGTGTTGGAAAGCAAGGTGGTTTTAAAGGGGTGGAAAAGGCGTGGAGAGAACAAAGTCCTTTTCCAGCTCTTCGCTTCATTAAACACTCTGAAGGGGCTATCTAAAGGGCAAAGCCTTGAATGGTTAGGTTATCACAACGAAACCCGCGGCCCCGAGGAACCTACTTCAGCAAAGAGACCTCCTGGTGCCTGTGTGTAGATGATATAAAAAAACAAAAGCTCCAGCTCATTCGTGAAAGCAGAGTTTAGCATGCACTTAAAGCATAACAGAATTGAGGATAACGATTACTCCAGAGTTACTGCAGATGTAGGAAGACAATCCCTTCCAATTGGGGGAGACTGATTTTGAGGGCAGGAGCATCACGGTAATTAGTCAATGCACACATCATGATCATGAAGGAGATCTGGATGATACGCACAGATACAGATAAGGATAAGGGATACGGTGGGGCCTTTGAATTAGCAGCATGTGTTTTATTCTTTGGCTATATCTTTGTTATTAATAAAATAAATTGTAAGGTGACCAAAGACAGAATAGTATTTACTAATAATAAATCCTGCTCCGAAAATACATTTTGATAAGTATTATGAGCTTTTAGACTTCTACTGTTCCAAGCCTGCAGTAAAGGAGATAAGAAGAGATCTTTATTGCTCATTCTTGCAGGTAGACATCGGTCTAGCTCTTTGCCAAGTTAACATAAATCATAAAACCTTTTGATCTTTTTTCAGCAAGATAGAAAGAAAATGAATTACAAATATTTATGTGGCGTTTAATGTCCCAGGCAGCACCGTTGTAAAAGATGGAGACTCACATAATAAATAGCAAACTGCTGGGAATGTTTTGAATGCAAAGACTCGATACCCATCTCAGCATTGTCCAATTTCTATAGCAATCGAAATTCATGCTGGGAAAGTGGTTTAAATATATACATAATGTTTTTGTTTTATAGTTGCGGGGAAGTTACCCTGTCCTTTATATTTATTATCAATTTAATTAATAATTAAAAGTTTACAATA
>NW_006295821.1:4520496-4522476 GCF_000327345.1 Myotis davidii | reverse complement strand
ATACATAATCCTATACTGTATAATTTATGAATCAATAAAAAAGTTACAATGTTTAATTATAAACTTGTGCTTTCTATCAAAATTACTTCTTGCGTGAATTTCGGGACACCCTCTACAGTAATCAGTTTCATTATTAACAAATCCTTTGAATTTGTTAGGAGCCAGCCCGTTGCTAACTCCAAATCTTTTCTCAATGATACTTGTCTGGAAAAATAAAGTTGTTTCAGGGTCTTATTCCCACATATAAATCTTCAAACATAAAACCTTTCTATTTTACTTTTGTGGTGGGGAAAAATATTGAGAAAATAGATGATACACAGATTTAAATAGAAGAAAATAAGCAAATGTTATTGGTTTGCTTGCTATTAAAAAACAACAACATTCACACAGCAAAAGCATTCTACTTAGTGTGAAGCACTCCAGTGCGCCCACCTGAGCACACCCAATTCTCTTTTATTCTTAAAGTCCTCCTGATGCCTTTGTATTGCTCCCACTTCAGATTCTCTGTATAGTTGAGAGTAAATTGAACTGAAATGGAATTCTTAGTAGGCATAATTTTCTCTACCTTTATAAAGAAGAATTCTAGGCCAGAATCTGATGAGCTGATCTCATTGCTTCTGCAACAGTTAGATAAGCTGAGAACTGATTCATTCAATACTAGAATAGACTCAGAGCTAGAGAAAAGTGAGCCGTAGCCTCTATCAAATGCAGTTCGTCCGTTTACATATACTTCTGTTTTCTTTAGGTCAAAATACGATTTATATAAAACATCATTTTCAATCTCATATTGTACTAATCCTTAGGAGGTTCTGGCTATAATGGTTGTTTAAAGTCCCGTTATTGATCCAAATGTCTGTCACAGCTTTTGTTTTGTTTTACTCACATTTCTGAAACTGACTGGATCTCAATTGATAAGTGTAAAGAACTTATCAAATAAAATACTTATCTAATCCTCTGTAAACTCAGAAATCTGGCTGAGCTTGGGCTCTTCCTGGTCTTATTTGTTTCTCCTAAGGTTTACCATATTGGTCACCTTCCTAATATCAGTAATTCCGTATAGAATGGACTGGGGGAAAGGTAGAAATTATGTTGAAGGCCTGGGCAAAAATTTAATGAGGCAATTTGGGATGAGGCAATTTATCAGTACAATGCCTGACACAGAGTTGTTTGCTGATCAAAACTAGCTGGGTGCATTGCCATTCTGGAGTGTCACTTAGCTTGCAACTTCATGCATCTCGTAGGGCAGGGATCATTATTTGACCCCCTTTTCTCTTCTGTGTGTCATTGTAAAACCAATCAAACAAAGTATTAGCTTTAGTTCACCATACTCAATGCCATTAAAAAAATTCAATCAATCAATCAAACAATCTTGTCTTAAGAAGTTCCCAGACTTATCACAACATAAATTCCCAGGAAAACTAAATTTGAAATGAAGAAAGGTAGAAAATATCCATTAGATTACTTTTACAGGCTCTTGGCCTTTCTCCTCCTCCCTGCCCCCCTCCTCCCCACACACACACTAGGCTCAGAATCTGAATATTATTAATTCCACCCTGTTTCTTTAAGACCAAAGGCATGTGGAATACTATTTATTTCACAGCTTCATTGCAATGCATTTAATTCATTAATAAAATGGCAGTAAAATTGACACCAAATTTATGTTGCCAGGCTGAGACTGTGTCTGAGAGGTTTATAGTTTTGTGCCAGTCAAATGAAATATGATGTTTGACAACATCCTCTTTGTGATATATGACACTTAGAGTTGCTACTGAACAGTTCATCCTCACTAAAATATTATTTATGTTGTATTCTTCATCATTGAGATAAAACCACGAAACAAATCCCCCTCACTATAGATCTAGATCCTTCACCTTATTAATGATCTTTAATGGCTGAGAAGAGTAACTGCTAATAACCACTCTATGCCAATTATACTATAGTAATAAATAAGTATCTCCTAAGGTTATGCACGTCGTTATT
>NW_006295821.1:4512713-4520457 GCF_000327345.1 Myotis davidii | reverse complement strand
AGGGAAACACAGAGACAGGATTTCTGGTACTGACATGCAGACAACTGGATGACCCTATCAAAGGAAGCATGCTATTTAAATAACACAAAATCCGCAGAGCCTTTTACTACCTACTTGATTATGTTTGAGCGTCCTACAACCTACCTTTCTTCCCACTGCTGTGGGGCCCTATTCAGGCTGTTGCCAAAATTTCTTTACTCAGCCACTTAACTTACTATGTCCAAAACATCTGTGCCTTTATCCTAGCTGCCCCTGTACCTGTGAGAGCTTCCATAGGGTCATTGCTTAACGAATTTCTGCTCAATTCCAAGGAAACATTTCTTCTTCTTTGAAGCCTTTCCTACATCCTGTAGACAAAATTGAGCACTCTAGTGAACCCCTGTAGTGATGTATGTATCTTAGCACATTCAGTAATGTTTGTTTACATGCCTCATTCCTCAAAAGCACACATTTCTCAAGTTAATCTCTGTGATCATAGCTTCTAGCAGAATGTCTCAAACTAGGCACTCAACAGGCAGTTTGATATATGAATGAATGAATGAAGTGGAATCTAATGATTGCAAAATATTTTAAAGGAAGGTATTTGTGTTAATTTCTAAGATTGTTGCTGGGCTTTAACTCTTTAAATATGTGCTAGCTATTTGATTGCTGCTGGCCACCTAATATAGCTACAGTTCTCAATTAGGGAGGGTGCTCATTTATGATTCCGTGTTTGTTCTCTCTCTTCCCCATAAAAGGGAACTTCTTGAGGTTAGAGCTTTTGAGTTTGGCTTCTCTGTATTTCCAGACTACGCTGTACATGGTGCTCAAGAGAACTAAAGCCATAACCTTTGCCAGTAACACCTGCAGGTAATGGCCTTTATATAGTCTCTTGAAAAATATGGATTGCTTTGGTGACTTATACTATAAAAATCATGACGATTAGAAAACAGTTGGAACTACTCAGAAAAATGATATTATTCTGATGCTCAATCTAAAAATTTTAATTTGTGAACTATTTTGCCACAAATCAACAAATAGTTTGGAAGATTTCACTTTAAATCTCCTGAATATTTGATACACTTGATTATATATTTGGGTATCATATAGACATGGCCAAATTCTAATTTTAAGCTTACAAACTGCTGATAAAGTTTAAACACTCTTTTACATCTGAGAGGATAATACTGGGGATGTTTATTCAATGAAATGAATATACTAAAACCAAAATCATTATTTTTACTTTGTTGGGAGATGTAAACAACCTGGACTTCTTTTGTAACATTCATGGTAATTTAATTTTTGGACTGAGGAAATGTGAAAGTTTTAGAAATAAAGCTAATTTTTGAAAACACACACTGAAATGGACCGTTGTGGCGACACCGTAGGATGTCAGTCCTTTAAAAAAGGCTGAATGTCGTTTCACCTGGGCTGAGTTCCACCCAGCTGGAGATGCTCTTCAGCCTGCAGGTCCATTCCTCGGTGGGTGTGGTCTAAAGTGAGTCCCTCGCATGACTGCTCTTCCTGGAGCCTGAGCAGAGCCCCTGCACACTCCCTGTTCATCAGTGATAGCCTCGCCCCGCTACTCCACTGTGTTTGTTTAGTCTGGGGCTGAGTGTTTGTCTCGGTTTCCTGGCTTGCACCATTATTCCCTTCTGAGAATGAAATTCTGCCCTGGATTCCAGCTGACTTGGGTTTGCTGTCCAAGCCCTTCTCCTCAGGGACTGGATTGTTGCCGATCTCCCCAGCCACTCACTGCTTCCAACCACAACGTTGTGTCTGGGGAAAGGATCTTGTTGAAGTATGATTGTGTCTTGTTCATGGTTGTCTTCCCCATGCCTAGCATTTCATCCACTACAGAGAATATGACTATCAGGTAAATGAGGGAAAGAATGAATTAAGCCTCCCCAAACCCCCCAATGAAGGACCCTCCTTCCATTGTATACTTCTCTTTACAGTCACCTTTCTCTGAAGAGTCATCTCTGCTAACTCCCTGTTTCCCATTGCAAAGGTACTAAATCTCCTGGAAATCTTACAATTAAGATTCCTCCTATGATGCCCATCTAACAGATCAGTCTTCTCATATATAAGAGGAAACACAGACTGAAATTTATTTTGTGCCATAACTTGGGAAATTGTTATTTGGACTGTTGTTCACTCACCTTGGGCCCGCATTCTATGCCACTGACCCTGACCCTGTTTGGATTATTCATATTTTCTAACCATTACAGACTTTCAGTTTAGGGACCACAGACAATTATTCTTGGACCTGAATTTGCCTCAAGTGGGATGAGGCAAACCAGAGTTTCCACAATAGTTTTTAAGCTTTATAGGGCTTTCTAAAGAAGTGGATACTTCTCCCATGCAAAGAGAAGCAGAGAAGAGAGTGTGTAGAAAAAAACTGAGAACTTTGTGTTAACTTTTGTAAAATCAATCTTATCATCTGAAATATAAATATTATAAAGTTTATCTTGAAAGTTTTGGGGCTGATATTTAATAAAGTTTTGAGCAAAATTGCTGTGACATGCTATTCGGATTAGGTAATGGTATCAAAACTCTACCGAGGAGTCTAAAACATGCATTCATCTTATTACAAATTATATGAAATATGGGATCCAAAATATTTTTATTAAAAATGGTGTGTGTAGGGTAAAATGATATTAGACCAATTGGAATAATTTTTACCATTAATTTTCCAAGATTTGAATTTTAATTTAAGTGCTACACAATTAGGAAAAATAATTCACAGTGGTCTTCTATTCCTATTGATTTAATCATATAGTAGGATCCTTTTTATTTCCTATTAACTTTAAAAAAGTACTTTTCTTTATACAATAGTAATACAATTATTTAACATTTAAAATTTGTTTTGCTTTCTTCCTCTTTAGCATAAAAATACCTAGAATGAAAACAACATTCACATCTGGTTGACTAGACATATACTTAAGCTCTTGTTCTTGCTGGTATATTCCTTCACATGAGGAAATGGACCATTTCATGGCTTCAACTTGACCCTTTGTCACGTGGACAAGAAATTGTGGTTGATGTAGGCCAGGATATAATAAAGTGTTTCCCACCATAGTTCATAAAACTGAAATCTGCATCCTGAGGGGTTTAGGAGATGTGAGGAGAAGAGAACAAATGTTTGAGAGGCTAATGCATGCCAGGTACTGCACCACTTTGTACATAAATCAGTCTCATTTCCATTTTTATCCCAATGCTGAAGATGGATAATTTCCTCACTTTACAAATGACAGACTTACATCTCAAAGAGATTAAATAACTACAACAAGATGACCTAAGTAGCCAGGAAGTATCAGAGTAGAGAGTTGAACCCAGGCCTATCTGTTGCTACATCCAATTTTGTGTCTACAGCATTATGCTGCTGCTCTTTCTTCCTCAGCTACTCATTTCTTAGTCACACATGTAATCCCAACATTTCTGCTCACACTTCTTCACTGAAGCAGCCTTCTCCAAGGACACCAACGCCCCACAAACTCCAGACCAATTGTTCTCCTGTCAGTTTTTGTTTCTGTGATGGCTGAGTAGCCTGGCATCCTATTGACTAGACTGTTTCTTCTTCCAACGCATCTGTTTTTAGCAACTAACAAACTATTTTCTATTTTATTATCTTCTTGTTTCTTGGGCCACCCCTTTTGTGACTTCCACATTCTCTGTTCCCTACAGTGGGCACGTTTCAGGACCTAACACTGAAATTTGTTCTTTTTCCTTTCAGTTTCTCCCTTGACAATTCAACCTCATAGAATTAGTCATCAAATTTGTGTAGATAACTCCATGTCATCCACTTGTAATATATTCACTTCAGAATATCTCAGTGGATGCCCCTCTTCTCATGTCTGATGTTTGTTTTAATTAGCTTGTTTGATTTTCTGAAATTTTTTGAATTTTGTCTCCTTATATATAGCATACACTTTTCATTTTGCTGAAGACTCCACCACTCTATTATTTATATTTAACAGTTATGTCAACTGGTAGACACTGAAGGCAGTTAAGTTTGTGATGTATCAAAAATCAACTTTGCAGATGTCAACTCATCTAGGGTAGGGGTCAGCAAACTCCTGTCCATGGGCTAAATCTGGCATGCTGCCTGCTTTTATAAATAATGTTTTTATGGAACTCAGCCATGACTATCTGTTTTCTTATTGCTTATGGTTACTTTTGTGTTATAACAACAGAATTAAGTAGTTCTAACAGAGACAATATGGCCATAAACAATATTAACTATCTGGCCTTTTCCAGAAAAAGTTTGCCAATCCCAAATCTTACTCCTATTCCAAATTTCTTTATTTTGAGTGATAGCACTAATGTTCTTGCTGTAACTCAGTTAAAAGCTACATGTCATCATGATTCTTTCACTTCTTCCATTTCTAATCACAGGACATTCCATACATTTATTTTTTTTAAAGTCTCTCACATCCTATTTTTCTCTCTTCTCATACTCATTCCACTTGTTCACGTTATAATTATCCTTCAACTAATTTCCCCACTTTTACAATTTCGCCCTCTTGCCCATCATATGATGCACTTATTAATTTTCCTAACTCCACAGTTCCTTCAGAACTTCTAAGGAGTCACTCATTAGACCATGTCACAGATTCACCTTATTAGTAATCTTTCATCACAAAGAGCTCCAGTCCACACATGGCTTAACAGCTAACACATGAATTAAGTAAGGTCATTAAAGGATAAATAGCCTAAAATTTTATACCCTGGCCTCAGCAGAAAGTATCTTGGCTATTAATACAAATCTCTATTTATTGATTGATTTTTACTATTTAGCCTCTCATACACAGCTGTCTGACCTCAGTGGAGTCTCTAAAGATCTCCTATTACTGTCCTAAATGAACCTATAGTTCTGGAAAATACTTCTACTTCCCATCTTTACATTTGAATTTTAGTCTTTGTTCCTGAATACTGCCCCCTCTCTCTACTTTGCATTATTCAATAGGCCACCTCAAAACCTTTTCCTCTATGAATCTTTTATGAGTTTTTGTACTTTCTCATGTTCTCTTCTGAGATTTATTGTTTGTAGCAATATTATAAACACAATTGACTCATTGTTATTTTTATTTTGCCAACTATTTTATGTGTCTTTCTAAGTGTATTATAACCCTGACTTCTCTGGGTAGGAGCTCCGTTGTTAGGAATGAGGTGGAATGAGTTGTGGGACATGCCAGAACCTAGGCACACAATGCACTGGTGGGATAAAGGGGAAGAAGCCAGGCCTAAAGGGACTGAGGATGGGGAAGAGCACAGCTCCCCATGAGAGCATGCCCTTGACGAGGGTGACCAGAAGTCCACTCCAGTTTCCTTTGGGGAGGCGCTTGTCCACACAGTTTCCATTTTGGATGAGAGCTTACTCATAGACACTGCATATGCAAACTATCCAGGTCAGTAGAACACCTTGCTTTAGGAAGCAGTTCAAGTTCAAACATAGAAAGTAGAGCTGTTAAGATATGGATATGATGGCAGGACATTAACTCTGGGGGCTTGGGTCATGTAAGACCTTAATCCCAACAAGAAAAAAGAATCCTGGACTGAAAACCGAACCCAAAATCTATTTACTAAGACCAATCCAGTGTGGCAAGGATGTGGAGAGTCTTACGATTTTGTGAGCACATGGGTTGTTAGTCCTCCTGGAACTGCTAGTCCCTATGGGCTAGTGGTCTGAGAAGATCGATGCATAAACTGTGTTGGTCAGTTTGGGCTTGTGAATCAATGGGGCTAAACCTATTTGTTGGAGCTGAGAAACCTAACTGATACGAGGGTCTGGAAATATAGGGACTAATGTCCTTCTATGAAGCCTCTTTTGATCCCAAGCACTGATCACTGTATTTTACTTATATTAGCCTCTCAACACATTTGTTGCTGCTGCTGAAGAGAATCGCAAGTCATCTTGTGTTTACTCAATGCTCTCACAGCAGAGCAATGGCATGGAGGGCAAGGAGGTAGAGGGGGAACGGAGACGAAGCCACAGATAAAGATGGGTGTGAAATGCCAGTCCCTTAAAACTGTTTACATTAGGGTGAGTATGTATGGCAGAGATGCAGACATCGGTGACAATAAACATGAAAGAAAGGAAGAGAATAAAGGGCATGGGAAGAAGACAGTATAAGATTGTCCAAGGTCAGAAACTATTATTCATTCATCTCCAGAACAGGCCTGGCCCATCCATGGTGGACCCCTAGGAACATGATGATTGATTGATGGAAAGGGAAAACAGATTGTTTGTTTTAAGGGGGAGAAAGTATATTCAGAAGGAGGTGGTGGCATGGAAACTGACCACAATGCTGAAAAAGTGCTTGCTCAATTTGAGAAAAGTGTGCCTACCTCTTCAAGCCCATGACATCTATTTAGATAGGCAAATGGCATCACTGGGAAAGGCTAGATGCCCTGATTATAGCCACCCACCAAGTCCTAGGTGGATCTAATAACATGTTTCATCTTATTTTGACTCCTGATCACTTAGCAGTCTTTCTTCTGAGAGAAGCAAATGAAACAGATCAGAAAATCAAACAAACAAGCAAACAAAAACAGAAAGAAATAAAAATAAAACACATAGTATCTTTTACTTAAAGAAATAGGTAGCTTTCATGGTGGCTTCTGCTTATCTAAGTAATAGGCTAACAGTTAAGGTGAGAAAGAAAAAGTCCTGCTTGGCTTAGAATCCTATTTTAAAGTAATTTTAAGGTCTGTTCATGTTGAGATTCCACTGGCATTTTGGGAACAAAATGGAGCCTATCTTTAGTCCCATGGCATCTCCTGCTAGTCCCCTCGCTCTGAAAGCCAATACCAAATACAACTCACAAAGAGTGTTTATTTAAACGATATTCTTTTGTAACAAACCGGGATTTATTCTTAGAGCTGCTGATTGAACGCTTTAATTTACAAACGGGTTTCCCAAAGCTTCGTAAAGCCACCAGATGCAAAGAAGAGAGGCCGCAGTCCCGTGCTCAGCCTGTTTAATGCAGGCAATATTGTAAACAGCGCTCTGGGGGAAGGTTTCAGAAGTGCATTTAATTGCATTTTCCACTTCTCGTAACAGCGAGGGATTAAGCTGAGATGGAATGTAATGGAACCTGCTCCGTCCCATCACCTCAAAGGGGAGAGAGGAGAGGAATGCACAATGGCCCGTCTGTCGGGAAGAAATGCCATCATCTCTATATGAATAAGTTCATGAAGGATCTCGAGCAAGTGCGTAGATTTATATTGTAAGTTTCCAGCTGGTCAGTCTGCAACGACAAACATCCAAAGGTAACTCCCATTTATTCAAGGTGACTTTTGTCTCCTGTAATGGAATCTTGGTTTCAGAAATAAATTCTAATATGTATTGTATGTGCGGCACCATATAAATCATTTACATCCTATTGGTCCAGACAATAGATAATCAGGAATATGTGGACTGGAGGAAGCAGCTGAGTCCCATGTGCTGAACTTTCTATTTCTTTGGGCAGCTGTCATGCCAGAAGGCAAACGAAATAACTCTGCTGTGTAATCAACAGGGAGTTAGGGGTTAGTTTGCAACATGCCACTGAGTCACATCCTCTTGGCACCGCACTTAAGAGGTCATTTTCATAGATTCTGCTTAGTCCTTCACAGGGCATGTCGAATGGAGATACTTCATATTCTCATATGTAGTCTCATAAAGTCTGGGCTTCCTTGCCCTAACTTGTTTGGCTCAGTGGATAGAGCATCAGCCTGCGGACTCAAGGGTCCCAGGTTCGATTCAGTCAAGGGCATGTAG
>NW_006295821.1:4501543-4512598 GCF_000327345.1 Myotis davidii | reverse complement strand
TTTTTCCCCCTGGTGATTGATTATTCTACACATTAAATTTGAGAGCTGGTGTCCTACAAGAATACTCAAAGGTCCTATTTGGTCTATTCATTGGTTCTTACTGGGTGAGTTAGAAATTATTTCAACAAGCATTGGCAAGTCGTTCCAAAATGGCAGAAACTAAAATTTGCTGGTGAAGTTTGAAGAACATCAGAACTTTCATGATTTCTCCCCACAATTTGTCACAAGTGTCAGTTCCTGTCAAACAGTGAACACCTCAGTCATGTTTGAAACACATACCACCTCCCTCTCTAAAACCAGACCTGCATCCAATGTGCTTAGGGTAGCTCGCTGCAGCAACCATCTCCAACTCTCAGTGGACTCGCACCATGCATGCTCGATTATTTGTTCTTCCTGCCATTGGTCAGGGACCAGGGTTTCTCCCATATGGTGGCTCCACTGTCCCTGAGGCTTAGAGTTCACCGTGGAGGTGCTCTGCTTCCAACTGGCAGAAGCGGGGGGAAAGAAAGTGTAGACAGAAGCTTATGAGGGCCAGGCCCTATCAGTTAAGCTCAGATTTCACTGAGCAGAAATCTGTTCCCTGGCTATGCATCCCCTGCCACTGCTCCTGAGGCTGACTGTCTCCCTGTATTGCCGAATGGGAAGATAATAGCTGCCTGGACATTTTAATTTAATCATTAAATGAGATACTATATGCCAAGTGCCCAGAATGGTGGGTGACATACAATAGGTACTTACTGCAAGTGAAACGCTCCCTCCTTGACTCTTATAACACTTAGCAATAGTTTTTTGAAACTAATTCCATTAATTTTTTGGTTTATAGGTAATCTGCTAACTTTTTCTACACAGCAGGAAATTAATTTTATATTCCTAGTACACAGGCAAAAGGCTTAGTGAAACTTCGGAGGTGAAGGCTTAGGCTGAAAATCTCGCATCTGCTATTTACCAGCTGTTTCATATATTTGCCTCAATCTTTCCACCTTTACACTAGAGATAGTAACAGTCCTTACTTCTCAGGGCACTATGAGAATTAGCAAACACAAACACTTAACAGAGTGTCTGGGAAATCATCTATAATAATAAAAGCATGATATGCTAATTAGACTGGACATCCTTCCAGACGACCTTCCGGACAAAGTCAGGGCTGCGAGGGAAGCCTGGTCCCCGGTGCCTGCCAGCGGCTGGAGGGAAACCCGGGTCCTGGGTGCCAGAGAAAAACCAGCGCAGGCAGCCGGGAGAAGGAAGGCCTACTCTTGCATGAATTTCATGCATGGGGCCTCTAGTAGACAACGAATGTTAGTTACCCTAAGTCTTAACTCCACTGAAAGGTTGACAAGGGAATGTCTGAGACAGAAAAGACTGGGAAGAACCAGCACAATTCAACGCAGCCATTCTGTTCTGAAAAAGCCTCTGTGAAATAACTTGGTAGATTTTAGTAGTATATTAAACAATTAACTAGGAAATTTATAAGTGTTCAGGGGGATAAACAAAATGACAGTTTAAATTTTATTGGCAAGACTATAAGTGTTCCCAGTAAAACCATATACACTCCCATTTAATTTTTTTAAATAAAAAGATTTTACATTCATTCTCTTAGATTGCAAAATTTAACTCTCAGTTAGGACTTAACAAACCTGGAATTCTTACACGTTGAGGTGGAGGTGGAAATGGTGGGAAGTTTCCAAAATGTACATAGTGAGTCGGTGGTGGACAAAATATATCCAATCTGTTCTCTGGGAAACTGTAGTTTTTATTCTTCAGTTAGAGCTGACATCTAAATGCCGGCTAATATTGCATTTAGAACATCCGAAAAAAAAAAGTATATAGAACATAGTTGTCAAAAAATTAATGCACTGTGATAGCAGTAATTATTAATACTTCAAAGTCTTTATGAACTTGTTTAAGCCTGGTTAATAAGAAAACCTTCTCTATCTTTACTCTTTACAAAATTAAGCATTAACCAGGCAATTCTAGTAACAATATGTTGTGATCATACTGTGGAGTTTCAGTCCAACACAGACAATTCTTTCATAGCTATACATGCACAACCCTAGATATGAGGAAAATCAATTCGCTCTATGATACAGTGAAATGCTTTGGAGGTTGGGCTTCAGTAACAATTACCTATTTGCTTTGCCACCACCAACTTTGACCTCTAATTCTCAAGGAGGAACAAAAAACTTAAGTTAATAGTTAAACAATTACATTATTAATTTATATTTGAAAAGATCTTAGATAGGTGGTCTTTTAAAATGACAGATTGACTATCCTTCCCCTCAGAGAGTCACCATGCTCCTGCATCCTTGCTGTGAAAGAGATAGGGAGTCCTCAAAGATCCACAGTACAATGAAAGGTCAAAAGACACATCAATGACCCCTTGTTACACCTCTTAAAAATATGAAAATTGCCAAGCTGGTGTCTCAGTTGGTTGAAGTGTCATCCTGTAGACCAAAAGGTTATGGGTTTGATTCCCGGTGGTAGGGACATGTACAGGAGGCAACCAATCTCTCTCTCTCTCTCTCTCTCTCTCTCTCTCTCTCTCTCTCTCTCTCCTTTCCTTTCCTTTCCTTTTCTTTCTCTCTAAAATTAGTAAGCATATCCTCAGGTAAGGATTTAAAAAAAGAATATAAAAATTGGCCAAATCTTAAATTCCCAGTCAGGTCAGAAGACTGGCAACTACCACTAATCATAAACCAATTGTGTAAGGTAATTGTATTTATTTTAAAACAACCTGTATAAGACCAGGCATAATGTGGCTCAATGCTGAAGAATGTGAACAGTAATTTTGAAAGCTAGTGTGGTGACTTCCAGAGCTTTATAAGTTTACCTTGGAAAACTGACATAGCTTTTTGAGACCTGATTTTCTCATTAGTAAAGTTCCTACAGTGATTGATAACAAGGTAGACCTGAATGTATTGGTCCCTTGGCCTGGCCTGAGGGGATTGGACCAAAACCAACTCTCAACATCCCCCTGAGGGGTCCTGGATTGTGAGAAGGTGCAGGCCAGGCCCAGGGACCCCACCAGTGCACAATTGGGGCCAGGGAGGGCTCCAGGGCATGTCCAGCCCATCTCGCCCAGCCCTGCCCGATTGGCTGGAGCTACTGGTTGGAGCATCTGCCCCCTGGTAGTCAGTGCGCATCATAGCAACTGGTCAAATGGTAGAATGACCAGTTGGACACAGCATATTAGACTTTTATTACATAGGATACAGGTCAGGAGCTATTTCTGGAGTATATATGCTGTTCTAGGCATCGATTTAGGATGCAAAGACAAAAGAATGAACAAGAGACACAAATGGCTGTCCTTTGGAAAGACATTTTGGCGATATTGCAAATCATAAAAATAACTTACATTTATTGAACATTTGCTATGTGCTAGTGCTATGATAATCTTATATAATTTAGAAACTATTCTTATAATGTAGATAATATTTTTATTCCATTTTATGATTAAAGAAAGGATTATTTCTCAGCTGCAAGCATTTCATATAACTATACAGAGCAACAGTAGTAAGAGTGGTAAAATAAAAACATTTTTATTGGTATTTTAAAACTAAATCAGGGGAATAAAATCAATTGCAATATTGGTTTGGATCAAGCTTGGGTTCTGTTGATTTTTTAGTTTTCCTTCAATTAAGTCTAGGCTGTTTTACTAGCTACTAAGCCTTTTGTCTGATAAACACAATGTTTGCTTTCCATTTGTAATTGTCCAACCAAATTGGTATGGGATGTGTCAGGTTTTGTTCCCAGGCCAACTTTATTGGTTAGGCTTCCTCATATGATCACTAATTAATTCTCATACTTGTCTTCAAAGGGTTGTTGTGACTATTAAATGAAATAGCCTACTTAAACCTTTACCTGGAGACCTGGCACGTATCAGGTACTTACTACATTACATAGTGGCTGCCAAATAGCCACCAGGAGGGTGTCTAAAAGGCCATTTGGAAAGTGCTGTAGGGGTCTGGCCTGTGCCCCAAATTGATGGACACAGGGACTGGAATAAACTACCGAATACCCTCAAAGACAGTGGGATCTCAAGATGGGAAACATAATAGGCACTGACAAACATAGAGAAATAACTTTAGGAAACGAACTGACTGGGGGATCAAGTGGCACAGAAGAGATGAGATGAAGAGAGGCTCCACTCCTGTGCCCCCAACAGGAGGCAGTTGGCAAAAGGCAAGTCTGGTGTCTCTCCCTCACAATGAGGAGCTCGCGGGCCATGAGAAAATAGATGTGCACATTTCAGGGAAAGGGGACTATACAGCAGAGCTGCGGGGAATTTAAAAATGGGTTGGACATTTAGATGGGGTTCAGCATGAGGAGACTTTAATTTGCTGTTTAGCATCTTCATTCAACTTCTGGTGACACTGACTCATCTGAGAAAATGAGATAAAGAGTAACATAGTCTACACTTTCCTTTGTTATAACATACACTTACCTGTGAAATTCAGAACCCAGCAGAGTGTTCAGAACTATGGGCCAGTTTTAAAGTGTGAAAAGAAAAGGGAAAGCCCATTGATTATCTCTTCAAACATTGGCTCTAGAATGGCACCAAAGTAGAATTTGGGGGCATGAGGAAGGCATTAGGGCAGTGATGGCAAACCTATGACATGCGTGTCACCTTTGAACTCATTATTTTGGTTGATTTTTCTTTGTTAAATGGCATTTAAATATGTAAAATAAATATCAAAAACATAAGTCTTTGTTTTACTATGGTTGCAAATATCAAAAATTTCTATATGTGACACGGCACCAGAGTTAAGTTAGGGTTTTTCAAAATGCTGACATGCCAAGCTCAAAAGGTTTGCCATCATTGCACTAGGGGGTCCACAGAGGCAGCAAGCAAGGTATATATAGTGTTGCTCAAAAGTGTTTACTTTATATCACTCTGGATTAGCAAACTCATTTTGAAGACCACTTGAGCAAACTTCATTATTACTTCAATCTTTAATCACTAATTGTTTATGCCCTGTTTGGAGCCCACACGAATTTCATTTCTCATGGAAATCATTATTTCATTCAGTGGTTCTAATTGTTATAAAACCCATATATGTGTTGACTTGAAATCTACTTGAATTTGACTTGAACTAAGTAAGGGTGTTGGTGGCCAAATGGATCAGAGCACCTCAAACTCATTGCCTACTTGAGAATTTAGTTTTCTTAGAAGCCTAAACTGTAAGGAAAGTATCTAGTTTTCAGAACAACAAACAAACAAAACAACAAAAAACACTTAGATTTATTTTTTTGTTGGTTTATTTTATTTAAGTAAATGTAAGTGTCTGGTGAGAAATTCAGAAGGTACATAAAACACAGTAATTTAATTTGAAGTGATTTAAATTATTGGGATAATAAATCACATGTTTGAATTAAACTACAATGCACAGAATTTAATCCATGAAGGATATTGGTAGCTATTCTTTGTCTCTCTTACGATATCTTATTAATTTAAAGATGAAAAGTAAAACTAAGAAACAAGCACTTTCAGAACATACAATTATAATTTTACATGTAATTAGAACTAACAATTTCTTTTCATTTATAGAATATACTCCAATGACCTTTGAGGCTGGTGGCATGATAGGACATTAGCTTATAATTATGCTTTGATTTGCAATGAAAAATTGAAATGACTATTTCTGTCAAATCTAATAACAGAAGGTTAAAATATGAAGCATTATTGCCCTCCTCTGGTACATTTTGATATAACATTTCTAGAAAGGATTTTAACAAAATGACAATTTAAAAAATCATTTTACACACTAGAAATGAGCATTTTTCCTTATGAATTTATACCTAATCTATTTTAAAATAATTATTTTATGTGATTTTTTAAAAATTAAAAGTGGTGTATAAATCTTTTGAAATCCAGATATAAATTAATGAGCCAGAAAATGTAGGAAAAATAATAATGGCTGTTAATATCATGCATTCATAAGACATTTTCAAAGAGCACTTAATACATGTTTTCTCATTTAGTCTCACATTATCCCCAGGAGGAAGCAAATCATTACATTTTATTTGTTCAACTTCCTAGGTCTGTTGTTTCAGTTTATAATTGATTTTTCAAATGCAAGTGGAGACATCCAATTTGCATGCTTTTGTGATTCAGTTATGCTTTTCATCCTACAATACCAGCAAAAGACAGTGCCTAAATATGTGTAAATAAATGATAAGGTCTCTAGGAATGACACTGCTCCCACCCAGAACCAAAGGGACGGCTACACATTTTCCAATGAAATCTAATCTGGTGAGGGATTTCCACCATTCCATCTCATCTTTAAAATGAAAATCTTAGATCAAACGGTGAGATAAGGCATCGTTTATATTTAATCATAATTTTTGATCCACTTAAGCATTGACCCCCCTGCTCCAAATCAGACTTTATTTCTTATTTTCTTATCCAGAAGAGAAAAATACATTTATCCTTTGCTTAAAGACCCGAGGGATTACAGAATGATGGCTACACTCTGGTTTCTATCTGTGGTTGCACGAAAGAAAATACAGATGGGAACTATTTGCTTTGTATTTGTGTAAGAAATTTTCAGGGTCTTGTTTATGTTTATTTTATTTTCTTCTGTGTTCTGAAAAACTTCACATTTTTAGGGTCTGCAGCGATGCTTGCAGAAGGATATTCCTGCCTGCACATTTGGGCCATTTTATTAATAATACTTCCCAGGGTTCAGCTGAGTAGTGCAGAGACCAAATCTTAAAGCCTTATCCTAATTGTACTGCTAAATAAAAACCAATTGCTTTTTATGTGTCTGAGTTTATAAAGCCCTAGAGTGTTCTCATGTTAAAGTGTTTCATAGCAAGTTTGTTTTAGGACTTAATAACCGAAGTCTAGGGTGAAAATCAAAGTGGACTGTCTTTTACCTCATGGTAGCCCATAGCAACCAACATTCTGTTACCCACACACAGTGAGCTCCCAAAGGAGGTTTTCATCCACTGATTCAGGAAACCCAGAACTATGTGGTGAAATCCCATTGTGAACTAGTCACTCCATTGGCAGAGTACATCCTGGAGTGAGCCCAATAGATGTGGCTTTACCTTTAAACACCCCAGTCGTGGAAATAGTTATATAGGAGATCAAGAGACAAATTTATGACTGGAATAAGCACCTGGAGGAGAAGAAAAGAGGATTCCTGTTGAGAGAGAATAACAGGGAATTATCGAGAGATCATGAAGGCCTCTGCGGGTCTGGTGCTGGATTTTATCACATCTCAGATGCCCTGATTATAAGGTACATTGATATTACATGCTCCACTAAAAAAAAGGTTGCTAATTAAGCTATAACCCAAAGCTCCCCTTTAATTAGAATCCTTATTTATACTTATCAGAAGATATTATTCTAGACACATTTTGTCAAAGGTTTTTTTTTAATTATATATAACCTTTGGGTGAACATAAAAAGGAAAGTATGAGCAAAATAAGTTAAGGTAAATCTAAAACTTTCTCGTGTGCAGAGTTCTTTTGGGAGTGAGTGGAATAAGAAGCAGCAGAAAGACCTGGTAGAGAAAATGTTGAGACGTCTGACTGTCAGGGAAGCCGAGAAAAAGGGCCATAGTTGTAGGCAGACGTGTAGATAAGAGATGTGTTGGGAGGAAAATTGGGGGTAGTGATGAGAATAATCCGCAGAGTGCAAAGTGGAAAGAGCAATCCCTCCTCTATCTGCACTCAAGTCACAGTCTCCTCCTGACATCTGAGTGCAGTAATCCACAGAATGCAACGTGGAAGAGCAGATCCTGAAGAAGGTACAGGGGGATGTGACCTTGGACTGGTGTGTGCCTTGTTCTCTGATAGGAGATGGGTTGCTCCTTTCTTTGAAAGGGCAGGAAGAAGTGGGAGCTGGTTCAGGTGGGGTTTTAGACTTGAGATGAAAAGATCACAGGGTTTCAGTCTGAAGTTTCCTAGTCTCTCAATTGAACATGAAGCATGCTCATCAGAGGATTTGCGGAAAGGAGGTTACTAGAGATTTGAGAATTGAAAGAAGTTATCAAATAATTTTTTCAAATGGGCAAAATATGTATCTCAGCAGAAAACTTATCAGGTTGTTGGACAGTGTTGCAGGGTCATTGGAGACTATTTTGCATGCTGGAGAGATCTAGCAACTACTGTATTTCCAATATGGGGCAGGTCAGAGATGTATATGTTTGAATTTTTTCCTGCATTAAGGTTTTCCCAGCAAAGATATTAAGATAAACATCAAGGGAGTCAGATTAATTGCAAGGAAATAATTGCCACACTTTCAGAGCACTTACTATATGCTAAGCCTTGTTTTAGAACAATCTGCATAAATTTACCTATTCAGCACTTGCAATGATACTGTGAGGTAGGTATTATTATGACTAGCACCCCCATTTTATAGGTGAGGAAACTAAGATACAAGGATGTTAAATAACATGTGTAAGGTCACAACCAGTAAGAGGCAGAGCCAGGGATCAAAACGTGGTAGTAAGAATCCGGAGGCTATGTTGGAAACCCCTGTGTGACCGTTCTCCCAAATGCAAACCTTAATCTTGTGATTTCAACGGAATACAGTCATAAGTAGGAAAAAAGAGGAGTCTAATGGACGGGAAAACATTGTCTAGTCAGTGAATTTAGAGGATTTGATAAGATCCTGTTGGGTTTAGATTTTTCACTTATGTGTGACCGAACATATAAAAAGAATATTGCACAAAAAGAAAAGATAATCAGATCTGTGCCTTTTTAAAAAGTCCTGGTGCCACTATAGATAAGGGATTGAGGACAAACAAGACTGGAGCACAGAGATCCTTTAGAAGACTTCTAACAATTTACTAGAAACGTTAGTGTCAAACTAGGGGAGTGTGGGAATGAAAAACAATGAACAGATAGGAGACACACTTAAGAAGTAGAATCAACAGGACCCTAGGTTTGACTGGAACAAAGAAGGAGTCAGTGAAGAGTCTCAACTTTTTGAATAATGTAACTGGAGGTTGGAACCATCAATCAGGATAGACACGGAGAACCTTAGGTAAGAATCTGTTTTCAACTGTGGACATTTTGACTTTGAGAAACTAAAAGGATATCTTGAAACAGAACTTTTGTTGGGACTTGGTGGTTACATGAATATGAGGCACAATGGAGAAGTCCAGGTTGGATTTAAATAAGACTAAACGTTGCCAGCTTGTTGTTTATAACTGAAGTCATGGAGAGGCTGGGCTCACCCAGGGACACAGAGACAGAGGGGAGGGATTAGGGCGGAAATCTGAGGTGGGCTGAGGAGATGGAGGAAGCAGGAAAGAAGGAGGGGGACTGAGTAAGAAAGGCCAGAGAGCAATTAGAAGGATCCGAAGTCATGGAAGCAATGAGAGGAAACAGATCAAGAAGCCGGGAGTGACCAAGAGCTGCAGAAGGTCAAGAAAGATAAAGCTAAAAGTGTCCACTGACTTTATTGACCAGGATATCATTGATGACCTCAATGAGAGGCCTCACACTGAAGCAAAGGGGTAGATGGTAGATTTTAGGGGTTAACAAAGGACAGGAAGGTGAAGAGGCAGAGACAGCAAGTATAAACAGGTCTTTGACAAAGTCAAAGTGGAGGAAAAAGCTGTAGCTGGTGGGGTCAAGTGTTTATTTTAAGATGGAGGATAAAGAATGTTTAAATAGTGCCTACAACAATCCAATTGGGGGGCAGGGGGAAGCTAAAGACACAGAAAAAGTTATTAGGAGAGAGAAGTCCCTGGAGATGTCAGGAGGAGACAGTGACTTGAGTACAGATAGAGGGAACTCCCATGGCCAGTGTGTGACATGTGTGTTTGGGTACAAGTGGATGGTCACAGTAAGTGACAGAAAGTGGAAATGTCTTCTGTGATAGCTTGTCTTTTCTCTGAGAACTGGAAGGTGAGGTCATTTGCTGAAATTCAGTGGGTACTGGGAAAGTCAATGGTCTGAGAAGGGAAAGGACTATTTGACATAACCACTGCAGAGAACAGGAGAGAGCAAGCATAGTTAGCACAGTCGGAGTGTTTGCTGTCATGGTCAGACATTCTGTATTTGTAGGGGCACCAAGCAGCCTTATTGTACGTTTTTTCTTCAGGTGCGCTCAGCATCCTGGCTAAAATGTGGGGGAACATTCATTATGGATGGGGTTGTGACTGGGAAGTGTAATGGAGAGAATCTGAATTAAGGGTGTAGACAACACATAAATCATAATGGCTAATGTGATGGGTCATGGAATTTAAACTGGGTAAGGAAGGTAATGAGTTCAAGGTGGGCCTGACAGGGATGGGCCTGGACTTGAAGTCCCTCCCTGAGGGCAGGTCCCACTGAAGTGAAAAAACATGTGCAACTGGTATGCTAAAAAAAAAAAAAAAAAGTGCTTAACAGTTGAAAAATTTGATCACAAATTTAACTTTCTGCTTCCCAATCTCTGTTCATTTTATAGAGTATAATATTTTCCTGCTCCTGGGTGCAAACTCTTGCATGCCCCTGCTTTTTTTTTTTTTTTTTTTTTTTTTTTTTTTTTTTGCTCACTCAATAGAGAATCCTATAGCCACTCCATAATCTAAACACAGCTTTGAAGTGTTTAAAACCATCATTCTCAGTTGATAATCACAATGCTAAATTCGAAGGGGGTTCTATCTTTTCCTTGCCACCAGCTGCAACATGCTTCAGGATGCAGTACTACTGAGAGCTGAAGGGTCTTCTTTTCTCCTCTCTACTGCCCTCCAATTTATCTCCTGTCACACCACGGAACTTTTCTTCCTCACTCCATGAAGATCCTTCATTGGTGCTTAATCCATTTATTGTATCTACTGAATGCAAATGTACATTATTTTGATATTTGTACACTTGTCAAAGTGCATTTTTTTCTTTATTAAGGTCTATGTAGACTTAGAATGTGTGGCAAAATAATTTATTCAAATGGTAAAAAGTTTAATCTCTTATACTTTCCCTTTTTCTTTCAGGGGGGAGGGTAGAGGGTAACGTGGGGACAAGGACACATATGTAATATCTTAATCAATAAAAAATATATTAAAGTGAAAATAAATAAATAAATAAATAAACAGGGAAAAAAAAAGGCCCATTATA
>NW_006295821.1:4500084-4501424 GCF_000327345.1 Myotis davidii | reverse complement strand
GATATGAGTGGATTAGAAAACTGTGGTACATATACACAATGGAATACTATGCTGCAGTTAAAAAAAAGGAACTCTTGCCTTTTGCAACAGCATGGATGGAACTGGAGAGCATTATGCTAAGTGAAATAAGCCAGTCAGAGAAAGATAAATACCACATGATCTCACTCTTTTGTGAAATATAGAAAACAACATAGACTGACGAACAGGAACGGATCCAAAGACAGAGAAATAGTGATCAGACTATCGATCCCCGGAGGGAAGGTAGGGGAGGGGGGGGGTAAGGGGGAAAGATCAACTACAGGACTTACATGCAGGCATATAGGCCTAACCAATGGACACGGACAACGGGGGGGAGGGCAAGAGCAGGGGGGGGGTAGAGGGTAACGTGGGGACAAGGACACATATGTAATATCTTAATCAATAAAAATTAATTAAAAAAAATATGCAACCTAAATAATTTCATATTTCGTTGGAGTGTTTAGCTAACCTACTCTGTGGCTATCAGAAATAAGTCATTTTTTAAAGCCACTAGTTCTTTGACTATAGGTTGAGTTGGGAGCCTACAACCCTGTCATAACCTTTTCTTTCTTTATGATCTTTGTAGTCAGAAATAGAAATTCCAGCCCACAGTACTTGTGCTCATCACAGATGCATACATATTGTGACATTCAGATGCAACACGTATTTTATACACCAATACCTTTCTTTTCACCAACACATCATCCCAAACAACCATAGGTAAAAATGTCACTTGATAAATTAATACACACAAGTTGCCTTTAATAAATACATTTGGGATCTTCTAACTTCAAATGTTAACCAGATTTCTTTACTGCAAAAGTTCTTGCGCAGTCATTGTGGTTGAGCAATTGACCCATGAGCCAAGAAGTCACTGATTTGGTTCTTTGTCAGGGCACATGCCCAGGTTGTGGGCTCCATCCCTCGTTAGGGATGGGCAGGAGGCAGCCAATCAATGTGACTCTTTCATCCATGTTTCTATCTTTCTATCCCTCTCCCTCTCTCTCTCTCTTAAATCAATGAAAATATATTTTTTTTAAAAAGTAAATTGTACAGCGTGGCAGTTCCTCAAAAACTTAAACATAGAATTGATGCAGCAATTCCATCAAAGAACTGAAAGCAGAAATTCAAACAGATATTTGTAGACAAAGGTTCGTAGAAACATCATTTTCCACAGCCAAAGGTGGAAACAAACTACATGTTTATCAACAGATGAATGGATAAACAACCCGTAGTATACACACGCATTGAATCTTATTCAGCCTTAAAAACAAATGAAATTTTGATACATGGGTGAACTACGAAGACATGATGCTAAATGA
>NW_006295821.1:4489876-4499212 GCF_000327345.1 Myotis davidii | reverse complement strand
AAACACTTTCTGTCCCCTTGTTTTTTTTTTTTTTTTTTTTTTTTTTTGCTCACTCAATAGAGAATCCTATAGCCACTCCATAATCTAAACACAGCTTTGAAGTGTTTAAAACCATCATTCTCAGTTGATAATCACAATGCTAAATTCGAAGGGGGTTCTATCTTTTCCTTGCCACCAGCTGCAACATGCTTCAGGATGCAGTACTACTGAGAGCTGAAGGGTCTTCTTTTCTCCTCTCTACTGCCCTCCAATTTATCTCCTGTCACACCACGGAACTTTTCTTCCTCACTCCATGAAGATCCTTCATTGGTGCTTAATCCATTTATTGTATCTACTGAATGCAAATGTACATTATTTTGATATTTGTACACTTGTCAAAGTGCATTTTTTTCTTTATTAAGGTCTATGTAGACTTAGAATGTGTGGCAAAATAATTTATTCAAATGGTAAAAAGTTTAATCTCTTATACTTTCCCTTTTTCTTTCATTTCAGGCTGATGGCCCAAGCTTTGCAATGCACTTTCTCAAGAAAAAGAAGAGTAACTTGAATTCAACAGATTTCCTGTGTTCTGTAGGAAACCTTAGCTTTTGTCGGGATTAACCTACCTGGGGAAGGGAAAAGGAAGAAAGATTTTGAACATAAAGACAGAGCGAAGGAAGAAGCTAGGAGACAGGTGAGGCTCATAGCCAGAGTCTCACAAGGCAACAGGGGATCCAGAATCCAGACTCTTGTGTTCCCAGCCTGTATTAGCTTCCTGTAGCTGCTGTAACAAAGAACCATAAGTGGGGTTACTCAGAACTAGTGTCAAATATTCTCCTGAAGTCTGCATATTTTCCTTTCTCCATTCTAACAACTACAAAAGGGCCAACAAGAAAGATTTATAAAATATGATATTCATTGTGGCTATGTTAGAGTAAACTTCCTCAAAGATACCTTACCTTCATCCAAGAAGATCTGTGTCTGTGAACAGGGTTGATTCTGTCAACTTGGGGTGATGACATAAATTCCCATTACAGGGATTCATATCAGGTTTTGAGAGACTTGGGAGTTAAACAAATCAATTAATACCTTAGTACACTGCCTATCTATTTAATTCTTAGGCCAAATATGACCCATTAACCACCTCCACTGGTGGCTTTGGAGCAAAACACCGAATGACACTACACTCCTGCTTCCCATTTCTATAATTTCACCCCTTGTGTCTAGCATTTAAAGACTTCCATATGGCCTCTGTCTCTCAGAGCTTATCACTTCTACTGAAATCAAGATGCCCATTTCAGAGGATGCACCACTCACTCTTCTCCCACTGATGTTACCCAAGAGCTTTCTAACATTTCCCTTAGCTGTGCAATTTCTAACATTTTAGCAAATGATTGTCTTCTGACATAGTAAAGCAGTAGGTGAACTATTTGCATATAATGATCTACCCCAACATTGCCAATTCCCCTAAGCCTTTTGATTCCTTTCTCTACATGATGTCAGTTCTGGAATTTCAGCCACATTAAATTCAGTACATCATTCAATCTACGCTGCAGTCACCCAAGCAAACTGCTTCATCCATGTCAGCTGCTTAAACTAACACATTAAATTTAGATTCTCAGGAAAGTATACCCCAAACAATAAATTTGGTCTGACCCAACATTATAGTGCTCTTGTTGGCCTAACAATCTTAAATTTCATGCCCACACATATATGCTACTTTTCTGCCAATATAAATTGGCACAATGTAGCAATGATTTGTGTGTATAAGTTGTGTCTTCCGAAATAAAACTTTATAATATTCCCATTCAAAATATACTGGAAGAAAAATTGCATTTTTGAGTCTGCAGGAAAAAGTGTTGGTGTATATTATATATTATATAATATCGGGTTATTTATATGTTCCATAGGCCTTGTAATAGAACTGTCTCAGATGAAATTTCACACCAGCTTTACGTAATCAGCATCCTCTCTCAGACAGGGAAGAGGGGTACATCTGCAGGCAAGAGGTGGCTCAACAGGGTTTGGCATTCAAGATTCTTATGTTCATCTTACTACAAAATCTCTGGGTCCTTCTCCTTTCTAATCCTTTCCCTAGCCTCAGTTAAAAAATTTGGCAATGGTGTGAATTCAACTCGCTTCAAAAATATGCAACCAGGGCACATGCCCAGGTTGTGGGCTCCATCCCTCGTTAGGGATGGGCAGGAGGCAGCCAATCAATGTGACTCTTTCATCCATGTTTCTATCTTTCTATCCCTCTCCCTCTCTCTCTCTCTTAAATCAATGAAAATATATTTTTTTTTAAAAAGTAAATTGTAATGTATATAAAGAATCTTTTCCCCCAGACAATCTCATTGAAGTAGTGAGTGTTCTTCAGGACATACTTAGAAAATACTATGTTGCCCTGACTGGATTGGCTCAGTGGATAGAGCATCAGCCTGTGGACTGAAGGGTCCCAGGTTCGAGTCCGGTCAAGGGCATGTACCTTGGTTGCGGGCACATCCCCAGTAGGGAGTGTGCAGGAGACAATTGATCAATGTTTCTCTCTCATTGATGTTTTAACTCTCTATCCCTCTCCCTCCCTCTCTATAAAAAATCAATAGAATATATTTTAAAAAATACTATGTTAAATCTTAGTGTCTTGGCTTGTCCCTTTCAATGTATCTGAATTACCTGGATTAAATTCTGCGATTTTCCTGTATTATTTTTTTATTGCTGTGTAACATTTGATCATAAACTTAACTTCTTTAAAAAATCCACATGAATTTTTCTCAGTTTTTGTAGGTCAGGAGTCCATCAATGCCTTAGCTAGGTTTACTCTTACATTCTCAAATGCTCTCAATTGAGTCTCTCAGAACTTCAGCATCATCTGAGACTTTGCATAACTCAGTTCCTTGGGATTGTAAGATTGGTGGCTTCTTTGTTTTGTTACTAAGTTTGCTTATGTTTTGGCTAACTGCTAGTCAAAGGCCACCCTCAGCTCCTAGAGGCCACCTTCAGCTCCTTGCCATGTGGGCTTCCCAACATACGCGACCCTCAGCCTGGAGCTTGACTCTTCAAAGCCAGCATGGGAGGATGTCACTGCCATCTTACAAGACACAATTATGTAGTTATATGTACATAGACACCTAGATCCATCACCTTTCCCTATTCAAGGAAGGGGAGCAAGTTATAGAACCCCTCCTGCCCCCATATATATTCAAGGGAGGAGATGATCCAAACCAGTGAAAAAGGAAACAGGATCACATATGGCTATTTTAAGAGTATTCCTGCTACACTTTCTTTTTTTGAATGGTGTGTTGTTTCTCACTTAGGGGGACATGGTTAGGTTTATTTATATATTCCATAGGCCAGATTGCCAGGTCTGTTACTTGGTCCCTTTAAAGAAGAATACAATGAAATGTTACCCTATCATAGCCACTCAGCGTACTAGGTTATCTTAGCTTTGTTTGATGCTATGTCCCATTATATCTCTCTACTCTCAAGAAAATCCCTGCTTCAGCTTCAGATGCATAACGATCCTAGGAAGGCATGGAAACCAGGACATGAGTTAGGAATTGGGACATGGAGAGGCCATGGGGAAATTTAGGCCACATGAAATGTTGTGGTGCTCAGTAGGAGGAATTCTCCATTGGAATTCAGAAGACTTTCCTTTGTGGCCAAGGTCATGCTCTTTGCATGTGACAAATATTGGCAGCTATCAATAGTTTGCTTTAAAAAAAAATTTCCTAGGATCATCTGCTCTGAAAGAATATTACATACAGAACATTTTAAAACTCAAGAAAGGCTTCTCCCAAGCTGTTTTATGTGACATGTCCCTGCCATAATTAGTTAGTGTACAGGAAGTACTATTTTTAACATTAAGCGGTTAAAAGTGTTCAGATGAATCAGGTACCGAAACTCCATGGAGTACAGACCAAAGCCAGCCAAAACCACTTGGGGTTACCCATGCTTTTTCAACACCTCTACTTCCTTTCCCCTCATTAGCATGGATAATTAACTGTTGATTGTCATTTCAAAGCAGTATTGGTATGAGAAAATAACTGCTGAACTCATAATATTCAATAGTGATTATGGTGTTCCCTATTTTGAAAATATCCTCTTAACTAATTTGCTTTTTTTTTCTTTCCAAGATGTGTCCCCTCCAATTTGGAACAAAGTGGTCTATTTGGCTGAATGTAGTATTTGTTTTGGCTCATAATCCCATCACATAGCGGTACAATTGACTTTACATTTAGAGTAGAAAAATTCCTGTGCCAACTTTTGCTAATAACACTATCTCTATTCAGCCTGGGGAACTAATTATTCTCCAGGTAAAACAAGAAACATAAAGAGATGTTTATTATTTTTTGTAAATTTGTTTTTTAACTATAACTATTTTTAAATAAAGAAAGTCTTAAATTTTTGTAAAAAGAATTGGTTATGATCCAAAAGTTTATATTAAAGTTGTTGAATATTTAATACATTTCCTCATAAATGAAATAATATGAATTGTGATTAGATTTCTAACATAATAACAGCAACCACTTATTGACAGCCTCCTGCCTACCTCATCAATTTTTCATTGTTTCACTTATTCCCTAAATTTCTGTGTTTTATCTCTTCTGTAGGTCAGCAAACTTTTTCCATAAAGATGCAGATAGTACATATTTTAGACGTGGTCAACCATCCATCTAGGTTGCAAACACTCAAAGCTGACATTTTAATGTGGAAGCAGTCACAGACAATACATATCGCGTATGTATAAAAAAACACACACAAAAAAAACTTTAAGGAAACTAAAATTTGAATTTCATAAAGAAAAATAATTTTTATGAAGAACCAAAAATTTAGTTTCTAGTATTTGTCAGCTTTTATGTTAGGTAAAATGTGTGTGTGTGTGTGTGTGTGTGTGTTTGTGTGTGTTATATTTTTTATTGTTTTCAGAGAGGAAAAGAGAGGGGGAGAGAGAAAGAGAAACATCAATAATTAGAGAGAATCATTGTTTGGCTGCCTCGTTTGGCTGCCTCCTGTATGCCCTGTACTAAGGATCGAGCTGGCAACTTGGGCAGGTGCCCTTGACCAGAATCCAACCCTTCAGTCCGCAGGCTGATGCTCTATCCACTGAGCCAAACCAGTTAGGGCTAGGTGACATAGCTTTCATATCACAGAAACAACTCACTTAATAGCTTGAGTGAGTTGTTCACTTTCCAGCTCATGATTTGCTGATGTTTTGGATTCAGACTCTAAAATAAGTCTCTATTATTTCACAATATCCTTACAATGTTTAATTTTTATGAAATTTTTTTAAGTTGTAATTTGCTATAGTAATGCTTAAATTTTGGTATTATTTCCTGTTTGTTATTTGAGACTACTAGTAGCAATGCCAATTTGTGTATATTATAACAACTTCATTTTTAAAAAATAACACTTCATTATCTAACAACTCCTTATGTAGCTCAGAAGACATGAGGTTCAACTATAGCCAAATATTAATGGACATAATATGAGTTTCAGAGTATAGTCCTTAAAAATGGGCCATAATATTAGGTAATATTCTCTTCAGTTTTGGCTGATAAGATAATCATATTTATAAGATAACCATATTTATGTACAAAGCAGTCACCCCATGACTCAGAATGATATTGACTTATTTTGCTAGTGAATATGAACACCTGTTCTTTTGCATGGCCTAACCATACTAAGTATATGATATTGAATATTTGAATAGTTAACTGATCAAGTCAGTATTAAATTACATTGCTAATGAGAGCTAGTGTGCAGATATTATTCCTATATATGAACAATGGTTCTTTGTTGAATTCTAATCTATAGTTAGGTCTATAGATTAAGTCTCAGAGACCAACCAGACAATTCACAAATTTGCACAGGAGAATGAGAGAGGAAATAGTGCAAACCCAAATTCTTTTACTAGAAAATTAAACCAAGTGTTTGATCCACTTATAGTCATCAGTGTTGATGCTGCAGGCAAATACTATTATTTGTTATGGGTTGAACTGTGTATCCCCAAAAGATATGTTGACATTTCAGCCCCCAGGACCTATGAATAGTACCTTACTTGGCAATTGGGTCTTTGCAGATATACTCGGGTTCAGAAGGGGTCATGAGGATGGACCCTAATCCAAAAGTAGAGGAGAGACACAGGGGGAACACCAGGTGAAGACGCAGAGACACAAGGGAGGAAGATGACCATGCGAAGACAGAGGCAGCGATTGGAGGTATGCAGCCATAGGCCAAGGAACTCCTGGGGCTACCAGAATCTCCAAGAGGCAAGGAAGTACCCTCCCTTAGCAGTTTCAGGGGGAGTACGGCCCTGTCCACACCTTGATTTTGGGCTTCTAGCCTCCTGAACTGTGGAAAACACACGTCTGTTGTTTTAAACCATCCAGTCTGTGGTACTTTGTTTCGCAGCCCTAGGAAACTAAAGCAGATTTATTCGTGTGAGAAATTTTTGGTGCGAGGGTAGAGGTGGAGGGGATTTCCACTCCTGGAAAATAATCATCAAAATTGTGGAATGAAATAGTTCAGTTATTCTTTCCTGTTTGAAGTTTGAGCTGAACACGCTATTTGGGGATCATACAGCACCATCTTCTGGGCATCTGTCTTAATTGCTCAACTCACTGAACAGATTCTTTCCTTGCTTGCAATACAAAAACAAAAAAACAGCAACGCAAAACAAAAAACAAAACAAAAGAAAAAAAACCCAAAAAACTTATTGAGCACTTATTATTATTGATGTCTTATTCCTGAGAATATGTCTATACGTCCAAATAACTACAATACAAAACAAAAAAAACTTACAAGCACCACAATCTAGGGTAAAAATGGAAGGATCAATTAGAATTCTTATTTTAAAAATTAATCCCATGCATATTATTTTACTTTGAAAAGTATTGAAACAAATTAAAATGTTAAGCTTATTTTCAAGTCAACATAGTATTTAATCCAAATAATTTCAGATTCATTTGCATCTCTAGGAAATTCTGTTTTAAAAATTTATAAATTTTTATATACACATGTTCATGATATATAATATGTAACTATAATATATATATATATATATAGTGTGTGCCATAATTAGTATCACTATTTGCCAAAGATACAATATAAATCAGTGTTTATAGTTAGAAAGTCTATTTATACCTTGTGAAGTTGCATAGGAAATAAAAAAGTAGTATACATAGATATTTAAATGCTCTTTACACAGATTTAATATAATCTGGCTACTTTACTCATTAAACATAAATCATACATGTATATCCACATTTATATCCACATAATTAATGATTATTCCTTTTTGTTTATTTGGTCTTTTTTTAGAGGTTCAAATAAGGACATATTAATAAATATTAATCTATCCAGCCATTATTTACATAAGTTGAAAAAAAATGTTGGTATAGTTGCCCTTCATTTTTGATGTCTTTTGAGAATTTGGGTGAATATGGTATTCATTAACATGGTAAAAACCCTTATAATTTTTATTTCATGTTCTGCTATCTCAACACACATAAAAATCTCATGAGAATGTAACTCAATTTATAACTTGTACATTTGTATTGACTATCTCAGTAGAACTTCAAATTTTGAGGGGGGATCAATTAAAAAAATAAAAGAGATTAAATTCCCTTGGGTATGTTGACATCTACTTGTTAGACTTTACATAGGAAAGGAGCTGGAAATCATATGCTGAGTTACTACAAAGCATTCAACAACTTTCACTGTTAGGACCCATAGATTTTTCAGCTATGTTCATGAAAGACATACTTATTTTTACAGAAGGGTAATGCTGGTGTCATAAAGTGAGTTGGGGTATATTCCCTCCTATTACATTTTCTGAGAGAGTTTTTATTGGATTGTGTTTTTTCTTTAAACGTTTGCTAGATTCACTAATGAAGCCATCTTGTAGTGGAGCTTCCTTTTTTTGAAGGTTTGGACTGTGAATTCAATTTTCATTGATACATACAGAGCTATTTGAGTGACCCATTTTTTCTTGAATGAACTTTTGCAGTTTGTGAGATCTTTGAGAGAACTTTAAAATTTTATCTAATTTGAAATTATTGGTAAAAAATTGTTTGTAATATTATCATAGTATCCTTTCGATGTCTGTAGCATCTGTAGTAATAACCTGTTATATCTTATATAGGTGATGTGTGTTCTCTCTTTCTCGAGATGAGTCTAACTCTAGGGCATTGTCAACATTGATCATTTCAAAAAGGAAGCTTTTGACTTTGCTACTTTTCTCTATTTGTATTTTACAATTTTGTTGACTTCTGTCTGTGTCAGTTTGGGTTGACATAACAGACTATTATGGGATGAGTGGCTTAAACAAAAAACACTTATTTCTCACAGTTCTGGAGACTGGGAAGTGCAAGATCCAGATGACAGCAAATTCAATGTCTATTCAGGGCCCTGTTTCTAGTTTGCAGATCACTACCTTCATGACAGGGAGAAAGATGGGGTCCCTCATGTCTCTTCTTATAAGGCACTAACTCCATCATGGATGTTTGGCTTTCATGGCCTAATAACCTTTCAAAAGCTCCATCTCCAAAAACCATCACATGGGGGATTAATGTTTCAACATATGCATTTGGGGGGGACACAAACATTTAGTTCATAGCAATAGCTGCTCTTATATTATTTTTTCATCTAACTGAAGTTGAGTACAATGCACACGTCATCCCTTATCAATTGGTTAAACCCACTACCAGTAACCTGCTCCTTATATATTATTTTGAAATATAGTGCCATTTGCAACCACATGGATGGACCTTGAGAACATTATGCTAAGTGAAATAAGTCAGTCAGAAAAAACTAAGAACTGTATGATTTCACTCATAGGGGGTATATAAAACTGAAACTCATGAACACAAACAGCAATGTGGTAATTACCAGAGGGGAAGAAGTGGGGGAGAAGAGGGTTCTAATATAAGGTGACAGGAGGAGATTTCACTTTGGGTGGTGGGCACATGGTACAATATACTGACCTTGTAACATAGAAACCCACACCTAAAACCTATAAGTTTATGTTGACCAATGTCACCCCAATCAATTTAATAAATATATAAAAAATAAAATTCAATACATGTTTAAAAATTATATATCTTGCTATATTTAGTTCTGAAAATCTATGAAAATATAAAGTAAAGGGTCACAGGAAATCTAGATTTTTTTGCAAGTAGATTTTTATGAAATTACTAGGGGCCCGGTGCACGAAATTCGTGCACTGGGTGTGTGTGCGGGGGCAGTGTCACTCAGCACAGACCTCCCCATCTCACATACTGGGAGCCCTCAGGCGTTGACCCCCATCACCCTCCAATCGCAGGATCGGCCCCTTGCCCACGTCTGACGCCTCTGACA
>NW_006295821.1:4488325-4489041 GCF_000327345.1 Myotis davidii | reverse complement strand
GGAAAAGGCACCTGATTCTCCGATCATGGCTGGGGGGCAGGGCAAAGGCGGCCCTGGGGGCTCTTAGCGCCCCCCTGGGTTTCTGATCACTGTCAGTGGTAGGGGGCTTCTTCCTGCTTTCCCTTTTGCCTCCCTGCATTGTGCCTACATATGCAAATTAGCCGCCATTTTTGTTGTCAGTTAACTGCCATCTGAGTTGGCAGTTAATTTGCATATAGCCCTGATTAGCCAATGAAAAGGGTAGCGTCGTGCGCCAATTACCATTTTTCTCTTTTATTAGTGTAGATAGAAATTTTTCTGAGCATCCCAGAAAGTGTAGATTCTATGGAGAATTTCCAACCTCCTTTATGATTATTGATCCTGAGCTGTATGTAATGTTGGGTTTATAATGAAACATTCCTTAAACTTACATGTTTTTTATAATATTACTTATGTTCTCTGTTTTCATATATTTCCCTGAAAAACAGTAATTTTTCTATCAATTTTGAGAGAATGAGTCCCAACCACAAAAATTATTGGACACAAAGAAAATGTCATTACTCAAGAGCAAAAAGGACTATAAAGGATTATAAAGCCAATTCTCTTTAAGCCATATGACATAACTTCCACCAAGTAAAACCTTCTCAAAATAGAATATAAAACCTCTTTTTCCTCTTGACTACCACCCTGAATACCATGGTGGTTTATTTCAATTCATGTCAGCTGATTTTTTCAGG
>NW_006295821.1:4481480-4488187 GCF_000327345.1 Myotis davidii | reverse complement strand
TAAGAGAGGTAGTGAGAGGGAGAAAGAGATAGAAACATCAATGATGTGAGAGAATCATTGATCAGCTGTCTCCTGCACGACCCCTATTGGGGATCAAGCCTGCTACATGGGCATGTGCCCTGACTGAGAATTGAACCATGATCTCCTGGTTCATAGGTTGATGCTCAACCAATGAGCCACACTGGTTGTGTTGAACCCATACTTTTATTCTAAGAGGTTTAGTAACTATAAATCTGTGGATAGAACACTTTATAAAATCATTAACCTTGAGGACCAAAAAAGCAAGAATGGAAAAATAGGAACTCCTTTCACCACCTAATTTTACTGCATTTCTGTTATATTTTTTGCCAATTAAAAATGCAATTTCTTTCTATTATATAAGGCTAAAATTGAATTTTAAATAATTTTATTTATTCTGGCTTCTACCCAGATTCAGGCATGCAAGATTATATTAAATGTTCTGTAAGGGGGAGAAGAAGGGCCGGGCCTTAGAAAAATCTCACTTGTGTCTAAAAAAGAGTTCGCTATTTGTGTGAACTTGCCTCTTCTCGCTGCAGCCCTGAGGCTCTCTCTAGTTCTCTGTGCCCTGCACAAAGACTCCTTTGGCCCCTGTGCCTTTGCACGTGGCCACAATTTCTGTCTGTCCTTTGCTTCCTAAACTCTTATTTGACTATTAAGATGTCACTTTATCTGTGAAACTTGAACACCTGCCAATCAGAGTTGATCACACTCTCTCTGAGTCTTGCAGCTCCTCCAAAAATTTAGGATTAAAAATGGTTTTTATGCAGGTTTGTCGAAAGGGCCAGAAATGAATTATTAGAAGTGTCTGACCCTGACAGATGCTTAAAGAAAAGTGATGTCTTTCTTTAGCCTTCTTTGTTCTAACCAACATGGCCCCGGCATTATTCATTTCCCACCAGAGGTCTTATTTTCCACAGCTTTAATCATTGTCATATTTAGAAAGTTGATGTACCCTTCTCTCCCCTTCATCTGCACTGATACAGACACCTAGGGTGTGGCAGAGGACAAGACTGAAAAGCCTGGGCCTTTGAATTAACCTCAGGAGAGGTACCCACAGGATGTAAAAGGGAGCAACAAGTGAACATCTGCTGTACTAAGCTGTTGACATTTTGTTGTCTTCTCTTCCGAGCAGCAAGTGCTGTCCTAACTAAAAGAATATATCATGCTGCCTTGACGCAGTTTCCCAGGATGCTGCTCATATTTCTAAAGGTGCACAGGTTTTCCATGGTCCCAATTCTGTTCTTCCTGGTTTCTTGATTTGATGAATGGCCACACTGGAAAACTAAGGTTCCCTTTTATGTATTTTTTTCCTTTCCTTGTCTTTATCACTCATATTCAGAAAGATTTCAAGCCCCGTTAATTTTACATCATAATATTGCTCAAATTCACCCCTTTTCTCTGTCTCATTTGCTGCTGCATTTATTCAGATTCTCATTATTTCTCACCAATATGGCAGTCCTTTAGTGCCTTCCTTCCTTCAGTGTGTGCTCTATCCTGCTGCCCAGGGAAAAATTTTAAATGCATAAAGTTTATTATGCAGTATTATTTTTTTTTAAAGTCTAATGTCTTTATTTAACTTTGAGGGTGAAATCCAAACTTCCAGGCTGGGTTAGGGGACCAGCCTCCTCTCTCTGCATCCCCGAGGCTCTCTGCGATTCTCTGTGCCCCGCACGAAGATCCCTTTGACTTCTGTGTCTGCACAGGGCCACGATTTCTGTCTGTCTTTGCTTGCAGAAGTCCTACGTGATTAAGATGTCACTTTACCTGTGAAACTTTAACTCCTGCCAACCAGAGTTAAATGCTTCCAGAGTTTCCCATGCTCTTGACTTATCTCTCTGCATTATACTGGTATGTCCACAGTGATCTAGGAACTTCTGAAAGACCAGAAATATTTCTTTTGGATATTCCTCCTAAGTCTAGCTTAGTTCCAGTGACATGGAGGTTTCTTAGTAAATTTTTTTCCAATTCCTATAATAAAAGCCTAATATATGAATTGTTCCCTCAAACAGGAATTTGACAGAGAGTTAGACCAGGGGGCACGGCCAGCCAACCGTGGGAAAGGAGGTCCCAGACAACAATCAGCAGACGGGTGAAATCCAAACTTCCAGGCTGGGTTAGGGGACCAGCCTCCTCTCTCTGCAGCCCCAAGGCTCTCTGCGATTCTCTGTGCCCTGCACAAAGATCCCTTTGACTTCTGTGTCTTTGCACAGGGCCACGATTCCATGAATGAATTTCATGCACTGGGCCTCTAGTAAATGAATTAAACTCATAAATTTGAGCAGTTTATCCATTTCATATAAACTAATAATGGAAATGTGAGATATACATACTCTTCTCAAATGAAAAGCATTAGGGCTTGATTTTAAGCTTCAGGGTTTTTTCCCTCCTGTTTTCTGGAAACTTCAATAAAATAAAACAGAAGAAAAGAAGTCTATATAATGATACCTTTGACTACCATAAGACACATTTTTATTATGCAGAGATTTTATTGGTATTCATCCTGTGATGGAAAAGAGAAACGCCATTTTGCTCCCCCACCTTTTGTTCTGAGTGGAGCTTGATTGCAGCTTCCGCAGGATGCTCCCTCCTCTCCAGGGAAGAGCTTCAGCGATCAGGGTGCACGCTGCCTAGAAGATGGAGTGTTGCGGGTGGAGTGTTGCAGGGTGCAGGCCGCCTAAGAGATGGAGTATTGCGGGTGGCGTGTTGCCTTCCCACATGATGAACGCTGAGCGTACCAGGGACGTTGTGACAGGGATACAAATCATATTGTACCCAAGCTTAATCTTTTTTCCTCTACTGTCACAGAAAAATAAATTTTCACTTTATACTCACCTTTAAGAGAGGCTTAGGGATAACTAGATTAATTGATTGGCTAACTTCACAGGGAAAAGAAGGAAGAAACTGATGTTTATCTGTTCTATGAATGAATTCCCATGCTGATTTGACATGGTAAATATATATTTTGCAGGATTTAGCTATTTGTAATTGCACAGGTATATAAAATTCAAGATGGGTTAAAGAATGCATTTTCTTTAGCCTTATGTCTTTCAAAATATGTCTGCACATTTAAAGCAATAGTGCTATGATTGTATAGTTTTTAAAGTATTCAGACAAATACAAAATCAGTAGTTTTGTGGGGTGTTTTGGGAGAGTTAGGGACTTATGAAGATGCTATTACTCCATAAAAATAAAAATTCTCAACAATTCTTTAACAATATATGTTCAATAAAATTCTAGTTCTGTGGAGGTTAATTTTTCATTTCAGTGGAAATGCATGACTTATTAAATATAACATTTTGAAAGTAAATACAAACTTCTAACTCTACAAAGCCAGTCATAATCTGAATTGTTAAATTCATTCTTATGAGAATATTCACAATCTGTTTTCCTATGTCATTTAGAAAAGAGTATTTCTTTGTGAGTCATTGTAATAGTACTGCATCAAAAAATTTTTTTCTAGAAAATTAAAGGGCTGTGACTGCCCAATTAAACTTACTCTAATAATGCAACATTTTACCACTGTTAATACTATTTTTCTGATATCATCATTTAATTCTCTTTCATTTCATGGAAAAGTCTACATGGTTAAACAACAACACTGACCCTAGTGTAGCTCATTTCAAATGATCCTGAAGTTGAGATTTAGACAGTTATAAAAAGACAGCTTCTGAAAACCCATAGGAATTAAATAAAAAGGTTGCTACCTTAAGGAGAAAGAAAAGCTGCAATAAAAAGAAAACTGCCAAACTTTACACTCTAATTTTTGTAAAAATACCTGAAAAAATTTTACATGTTTTGTTTCTTTTTCATAATGCTGTGCATTTTGCATATTCAAAAACTTATTTCACTGTATCATATTTCAGAAAAAAGGAAATTGCCTTAAATCAAAAGGCTTTGGCTCAACACGATGTTTGTATACAGAAACATTTTCATCAAATCTGAATCACTATTAAAGGCTTAGAAAGTAACTTTGTTTCTATGAGATTTCATTTGCTGATAACTTTTGCATGCCCTTTAGGTAAAGGAGAAGGAAAAATAGATATATGATTTCTGGTGTTTTGTTTTTCATATACAGTTTGTGAGGGAGTAAATTGATTCATTCTTTTGGATTTCATCTAAGTTCATCATCATTTTAGAGCTCATCCAGGTTCATGATTTTAAATATAATGTGCATGCCCAAAGTAGATAATAATTTTGTTCTCATTTTTTACTTCCCTCTGTATCCATATTATTTGCCCTTTCTTCCACAAGAAGTATAGTGAAACCTTTCACTTTCTAACTTTGGGGTTGGCCTTGTCATTTGGTTTAGCCAATGGGATGATATTAGGCGCATGCTTGACCAATGGGTTTACCCTCTTGTATCTCTGCTATCATAAGAAGAGGGTAGCTGCTGTCCTTTGGTGTTTCTAAATAGTGAAATCCTTGTAGAGTTCCTTAGCAATAGCCATGATTATATCACCAACTCATCACCTGCTGTAACTAGAAACATCGTGAAGGTAGATGTTGTGTTTGTGAGCCAAGACGGCAGCAGGACTAATCCAAATGATTAAAGTTGCCTTCACGCCTTAGCAGTGGTACACTGGTCTTTTTGACAGATTAATAAAGTTGGCAGAAACTACTACCTCAACTGTGCTGTTCCATTTTTTCATAACCACATGTAAATGTAGCTGAGAATAATAAATTAAGACACAAAAGAGAAAGAAGTTAAAACACCTAAACTATTACAATTAGATAGGTAATATTTTGGAAACCCAATCAGCAAAATGGTCAAACCTAATATACATATTTGCATGAGAAAGTTTGTCTAGTTCTATTTTGAGAAAAAAACAATTGGATCAGAAACATAATGATAGTGAGAAAAAAAGAAAATTAATCTAAAATGAGTAACCTAGCCATCCAAAGAAACAAGACATTGATGAACCTTAGCAGGGGCTTCTATAGCTTCTTAATTTTTAAGTATTTAATATTTTAATGATTTTAGAAGTTATAATTTAAGAAATAAAGCATTTCTCTAGCTGCTAGCATACTATATAATCGTGTAATGAAATTTGCTTTTTCTCGCATCATTCTTAGTCTCTCAGAATTGTGTGATATTAGTATTTTTGTTTCATGTTTCTATTCACATAAAAAATTTAGATTTGAGTGAATTCATAAAAAGAATTTAAAAATTATATGTTTATAGTCTCTATTTTTAATATATCACATTATCAAGAAAACTAAGAAAAATTGGAAATATGGATCATTAAATTTTGGTGCAAACATGAAGATGCTTACCATGGCATGGAAATAAAAGTCATATGGAGGAAAAGGAAGAAAAATAAAGAGAGAACGTAAAAGGGGAATAATAATATTCAATTCAAACTTTTTCTAATGTGTACATAGAACTTTAACTTTTGCCTTAATTTTTTCTTCCTGTATGTTATCTATACTGCAGTGAAATAATCATAATGAATACAATGAACATGAGAAATGAACATAAGTTGAAATGTTCTTTTCAAAACAAATGACCCTCTAGTTAGATAGCACTCAGACAATTGGATTCTTGGAGCAGCCAGTGTTGCAGTGAGCTGGCAGTTTTAGGAGGAACACTCCCTGTTTCTATATCCACAGATCAATAGCCTATATTCATAGATCAATGTCCATTATCTGGCTTTCAACTAAAGTTGTAAAAGTGAAAGCATTTGAAGATGTTAGTTATAGACAGAAATATGTAGTGGGCTAAATATAATCTAACTAGAAGCCTGGTGCACAAAATTTCGTGCACGGGTGGTGGGGTGGGGGGTAAGGGGTGTCCCCCAGCCCGGCCTGGGCCCTCTCACAGTCCAGGACCCCTTGGGGGATGACCAACTTCCTGCTTAGGCCCACTGCTCGGGGGGAGTAGGCGTAAGCCAGCAGTCACACAACCCTCTTGCAGTCTGGGACCCCTTGTTCCTATATCTCCCCAACTTTGAGCCTGGCTTCTGGCTAAGCGGCGCTCCCCCTGTGGGAGTGCACTGACCACCAGGGGACAGCTCCTGTGTTGAGCGCCTGCTCCCTGGTGGTCAATGCACATCATAGTGACTGGTCGTTCTGCAGTTTGGTCAATTTGCATATTAGGGTTTTATTATATAGCATGTGAATGGATTAAGCAGGGATCTTGATTAACATTTCTCATTTCACTCATTCTTATCTCTCTTTCCATTTTTAATTTAAGAAATAAGGCATTTCTCTAGCTACCAGCATGTAGGCTTGGTTTTCTTCCCCCCCCCCCTTTTTTTTTTTGCTTAAGGAATCCAGGCATCAAAGATTTACACTAAAAAAAATCCATGGGTACTTAAAAAACCTTTTGAGATTGCATCCTTATTTCCACTACTACTTCAAATCAAGTGCATGATACGACCTCTCAATTGTTATGCACTTCTTTAACTTTTGCTTTTAGTCAACAGGTTTGTTTGATTTTGCAGGGGAGGGGGGGGAGGCAGGATATAAAGAAACAAACCCAGCCAAAACCGGTTTGGCTCAGTGGATAGAGTGTCGGCCTTCGGACTGAAAGGTCCCAGGTTCAATTCCGGTCGGGGGCATGTACCTGGGTTGCGGGCACATCCCCAGTGGGAGATGTGCGGGAGGCAGCTGATCGATGTTTCTCTCTCATCGATGTTTCTAACTCTCTATCCCTCTCCCTTCCTCTCTGTAAAAAATCAATAAAA
>NW_006295821.1:4461901-4462516 GCF_000327345.1 Myotis davidii | reverse complement strand
CTAAGCGGCGCTCCCCCTGTGGGAGTTCACTGACCACCAGGGGACAGCTCCTGTGTTGAGCGCCTGCTCCCTGGTGGTCAATGCACATCATAGTGACTGGTCGTTCTGCAGTTTGGTCAATTTGCATATTAGGGTTTTATTATATAGCATGTGAATGGATTACACAGGGATCTTGATTAACATTTCTCATTTCACTCATTCTTATCTCTCTTTCCATTTTTAATTTAAGAAATAAGGCATTTCTCTAGCTACCAGCATGTAGGCTTGGTTTTCTTCCCCCCCCCCCTTTTTTTTTTTTCTTAAGGAAGCCAGGAAACAAAGATTTGCATATTAGGGTTTTATTATATAGCATGTGAATGGATTAAGCAGGAATCTTGATTAACATTTCTCATTTCACTCATTCTTATATCTCTTTCCATTTTTAATTTAAGAAATAAGGCATTTCTCTAGCTACCAGCATCTCACCCTTTGGGTGAGAGGTGGATGGAATGGGAAGAGGGATAAGAATGAGTAAAATGAGTAATGTTAATCAAGATCCCAGCTTAATTCATTTACTTTGACTTTATCAAAGCTTCTCAGTTTTCTCCTAAATTTTTTCAGTGTGATTTTATTCCA
>NW_006295821.1:4432208-4461725 GCF_000327345.1 Myotis davidii | reverse complement strand
GTAGATGTTTCTCTCTCATCGATGTTTCTTTCTAACTCTCTTTCTCCCTTCCGCTCTGTAAAAACTCAATAAAATATATTTTTTTTAAAAAAGAAAGAAAGAAACCCTGTTTATAGAGCACATTAAATTCTATAACTTATGCAAACTCTTTCAAATTGTGACCAAAAACTCATTGATGATCAGTTTGCTAAATTAAAGATGGGAAGTGTTTCTAAAAGAATTAAGAGATAAATCAATGCAATTCAGCAACTCTGAGAGACTTCCAGGAACAGTCTCTATAAACAAGCAGATAGACTCACTTCATGAATAGTAACATTATAATAAACTATTGCTGAGGGCCCATTATATCCAGAAACATTTATTTTATTTATTTCATTTAAGCCCCAAATCATCCCATGAGATATTTTCACTTCATGAGGTGTCCTGTTCCAATATATAATTGACCTTCTTGGGTCACATGATCAAGGGTGCCAAAGATGGTACCCAACCCATGGTTTTACCCATAAGATCCCATGCTTCTTATCTATGTTAAAAAAAAAAAAGAAAAGAAATTAAAACACGTTAAACCAACCAATTCTTTGCTAGGTGCTTCATCAAGGTGTTCCCATTGCCCCCCTTCACCTTTACTTCCAAAATATTGAATAGTGCCACAGAATGAAATGTGTGAAAAGGTGTCTGTCCAAAGATATTGGATAGCTTCTTTTGTAAGTTATAATTTTTAATTAAAACTTAGTGATATCGTAAGTATGTGAGAGTTTGGAGAAAGTAAATTCTACTCCCAAAGTATGTTTGGAACCCAAAGATCTTGCTGTGATCCGCAGCGATTTTGAAATTTGCAAATAGATGTGGTTTAGTTCCACCTTTGTGTTGCCTACTTGTGTGACCCTGGATAAAATAGCGAGGAGATCAATTATTTTTAACTTTAATCTGCATGTTGTGTCATGTGAACATAGCCTTGAAGTATCTTCAAACCAAAGAACATCTTTCATGCCTTAAGTTTTATTCTAAGGCAGAGAATATTATCATTATTTAGAGTATTTCTGGAATTTGAAGCAATTAGGTCATTCCTGTAAATGTCATGGAGATAGGGCTTTAAGTGTCACTCAGTTTCCTTCCTTCCTCTTACTTAATACTTTGTCATTCACCATCACCAACTATCTTCATGCCATATTCAATATTTAATATGCATCATAAATTTTTGGGAGAGGGACAAGATTCTGGCTATTTCAAAATTATTACTCCTTCCTTAATGGAGACAGTTTGTGAGAGTCTGTTTTCCACACTAAAGACAAAGATTTTGACTGAGCATGCTGCTCAAACTTTAGCAAAAAATAGAAATCATTCATCATAATGTTATAAGTGTATTGTTATGGGTTGAATAATTTTGTGGTTAAAGCTTTACTTATAAGCAATGTATCTACATCTATATCTATATATATTCATGTGACATATGAATCTGCAATGTGAAACCCACAGATACCAATGGTCTACTGTAATTCCACTTATGTTATTTGACATTTGACTTTTCAAATATATCAATATTCCACACTCTGGAATTTTTCTAGTGTAGAGAAAAAGTCAATCATGAACTTGGGAAAATCTGTTCTATACACTTGTGGAAAAAATATTTTCTTAGTTTTCAACTTGCTTTCAAAAATAGTTGTTTTAATATCATAATTCATTATCCAGTATTCAATGATTATCCCCTAAGAGAAAAATGGATCAAGATGGTGGTTACAAAGGTGCAGGGTCTTATTTTTTTTCCTGTCAGGATTAATGTGTGCACAACATCAAGCATGTGTCAAATAGAAAAAGGACTGCAAGGATCAGTAGGTGTAGTGAGATTAGCATTTTCAATGGCTGTTCTTGACTTTGTAAAGGAGTCATTGCCTATCTGGATCCTTTACCTGGCCCCAGGAAAAGCTGCTTCAGTTCAGCGTGTCAGTGGAAATATAGGGGAGTGGTCACACATGTTTGCTAATAAATACTAGGCACTGATATCATTCTCACATAAGAAGACACATGTGCATGGCAAGGAAAAATCCTACAGACTATTCCAACCTTAACTGACTTGTGAGAGAGAAAGATGTCATGCCCCTTCTTTCCTTACATCCATTCTTCACCCAAGTTAGAGTTTATTACAAATAACACTGCATTGTTTCTCTCAGTTCTTGACATTGTCTTTTGGATGACTTAACTCTTGTATAAAGTAGTGGTGGTTTTTGTTATCCCTCTTTTGGCTGCCATCCTCCCCAAACTAAAGCTAAGTGGAATCTTCCAGGCCTCTTCCTTTGAAAAAGAACTTGAACCAGTTGCAAAAGATACTACGGGAAAGCAAAACCCTACTTGTTAAGGAATACGGCTTTTCATTGTTTTGCCCAGTGTCTTGTTGATGGGACTTGTATTTATTGTGATGGGTCATTTTTTTCTGAAAAAAAAAAAAAAAAAGATAGAACTGCCTCTGGCATGAACAGAAGCATAAGGGGCACTGAGAAACTATGGAGTGGCTTTTGCACAGCAAAGGCAGACAAAGGTCATAACAAACTTTTCTTGGGCCATATGACTCAAAGTCCTGAAGATGTCAGTTGAATAAGAGATCACTGACTAAGTTCTTCCTCATGAGTCATCCCTCACCCTCCATTCATTGACCCCCTTACATTTCTCATTCCCTAGCTCCACTAAATCTACATTCCACCACTAGTTAGGCTTTTAAAAATGCTCATTTCTGTAAGTGTTTAAAATTTGCAACAATTCAAAGCCCATCCCCAGCTACGTCCCACCCATGTGTCCCTAGAAATAGCACATTTCTGTAAATCAAAACTACTGTCTATGTGTGTGCACACGTGAATGTGTTTGCATTTGTATGAAAAGGACATTTTTTTAAAAAGGAACAAAAAGTAGAGAATTTTGCATTTGGTGGTGTTTTGTTTTTTTGTTTTTTTTTGTATTTGAGCAGACCATTTTAGGAATTTCAGTCTCAACAAAACACTATTAAAACAAAGAATCTAGTAAAATATTTGTGCATGTTCTGCTAAACAATTCTAGCAATTTTATTAAGCAATACCTTTATTATTTTTGAATATTCTTAACAGACTGGAACAAAACATTTTTTTATTCAAAACAAAATATGCATACTGTACGCATGTCGCAGGGTTAAGTATGATGCAGAGATTAAAGTTTGTTTGAACAAAAACAAATGCCGGGGGGAATTTCATAGCTATAAAGTCAATAACTAAATTTTGTTCGCTAAGAGGACCTTTTCTATGGTTTTCCTTCATCTTCCAGCTACACAGCAAACATATCTGAAGTGCACTTCCCAAGTGTAGTTAGAGAATAGGAAGGAATGTAAAGTATTTTTTTTAATTATTTGTTTTGTTTGTTTGGTTTTTTAAAAACAGCCCTTATTAACTCTTCCTTCCACTGATTCTACTGTAAACTCATAAAAGCCTTTTTTTTTTATATAAAGCAAATTCATAGACATTCAGCAGGTGAAATGTTCCCACAAAAAGAAAAAAGTACAAACAGAGCAATCAGATTTCTCCTCTTTTCTTCAACTATCTAGAGCGTGTTAGAGTGATACAGTTTTTGCACTTGAATGGAAATGGCTAACCTATTCTTTTTTTAAAAAAAAAAGTTTATTTTTTTGTGATAATGCAGAATTGCATACACTTTATACCTGGAATAATTTAAAACCATATGTTGGGGAAATACTGGAGTAAAATTGTGTATATTCTGTATACTGCAGGTGTTTGAGCATCTCTACTATCTCCTTTGTCAGCAATAAAGGAGGCAAAAGAAATCCAGATGTGTGTTCTTGGCCTCTTTGTCCCCATTACAAGGGCCAAAATGGGCTCCCAGGTTACTGCAACAGAACTGAAGTCACAGTGAAAGTCCACCTTCCGAAGGACTCTCTGCCTCTTCTCACCCTGATGCGAGGTGGCCACTCGGAGCCACCTGATCAGTGAGAAAGGACCGGGGCCTTGGGGAACGGGAGTGGGAGCGAAATAGTTCATGGTAATTTTCTTTGCTTTTATTTTGTTTTCAACATAAAAATGTGTTCAACTGTCTGATTCCACCTATCATGGGGAACACATGTTTTTTCAGCTACTCTCCTTGTCTGCTCCGTTGTGGGTTTGTGCAACAGCGGCTCAGAGGCCCACCAGAGCGTGCACGCCCATTCACCATGGCCACACAGACAGAAGCAAGCGGATGTTGTCTGCTGAGGGGAGAGAGGAGGGCCAGGGGAGGAAAGGCCGGGGAGGGTGCAGGTTCCCAAGGCAGGAGGGAGAGTTAGGAAATTCTTTTTCTTTTTTTTTCTTTTTTTTGTCTTTTTTTCTTTTTTATGATTTTTTTGTTTGTTTATTTTTTTGCTATACCACAAAGTCATAGCAATCATTCCTCTAATAGAAACTGACAGGACATAGAGACAGAACTATCTGATGAACATACACAATGACTAGAAATATATATATATATATATTAGAGAGAGAAAGACAGTGAAAAGACTTAGTTTACCTCTGAGAAAGCATCCCCCAAAATAAATCCTGTATTAACAAGTGCAAAAAACAAACAAACGAAATCAACCCAAACCAAAACCAAAGCAAATTAAACGTCCAAACATTAAAACACAGTGTATAAAATGGTGTGAGAAATAGAAGTCACTTGGCAGCCTTTCAGTCAATAAAAAGCTGTGTTTGTGTCCTTGTTTGGATTCAGGCCCATCTTTTTCAATGTTACCCTACAGGCCCTGCAAGAAGTGATTGGAGGGTAAAAGCACCCAGTCTCTGTGACATCTGACCAGTTGCGCTTTCGTGGTGGGCCAGGGCTGCTCTGGTGACACTTTGTGGTGACACTCTGTCCTTCCACGGTTACTCCTCATTGGCTGAGCTTTCTTCCAGCGTGTTGATGCCTCCGAAGCTCAGTGCCGTGGTGTTCTGTGCTGCTGAGGCTGTGAGCACTGAATGTAAGAGAATCAGTACCAGAACACACAGTTTGAGTCTGCTGTTGCACAGTCTTGTTGCTGAGGAAACTGTGAGCGACGTCCTGTGACAGGAGCCACTGTTGTCCACCGTTCCTTTGGATGGGTTGTTTTTTTGCTCCTGTCTCCTGACGTCACAGCATTCTGGTTCATCATTGGTTAGAAAGGTCTCGTAGAGCCCTGCAGGATGAAGACAGTGGTCGGTTAACAGGAAAGGAAGACGTGGGAAGGAGCTCATAGTAGAGAGAAGCTGTTACGCCAGTGTTCTGATCCACAAAAATCATACAAGCAATGCAACATTTTGTAAAGGGAAGGAAGGTCAAGACAGTCTGGATAAATGGCCAACCATTCTCTCAAACCAGCACTTTTAAGTTCCTCATTGTGTTCTTTGTATATTCCTGGTGGTCATACCATGAAAGTTCTGGGTTGTGATGAATATAGAATGAAAAATGTTATTAGATCAAAATCAGAACCTGAGGTTCTGGATCAACTTGGTGACCAGGGACATGCAACCATCCTTTTTCTTTAACAGGAACATGACTAATTAATGCAATTCCTAAAGTAACATCAACTAGTTGTGCTAAATGAAATAAGTAACCAAACAAAATATCATAGCTATAGCAACCATGTTTCCTAATTGCTTCCTCTCTTGAACCTCACTATGTCTTCTATCACCCTGTCTTGGGAGGCAGATAGAGAATGGCATAACTATCTACACATCCAATGGGTGACCATTTCCTTTTGATTTATTTTCTAAATGTTTCTTTTATTCTTCCATATGCAATTCTATTGATGACTGCCTAATGGGACCAGTTGAGTGTTAAATGAAATAAATAATATAAATGTATCTTTCACCTGGACCACTACAGGAGGACACTCTCTGATCTTGATTTTCTCCACTTCCAAAAACTATCCTTCCTCAACATTGCCTTTCAGTGAATACCTGTACATCTCACACCCTCACTCTCGCACTCTTTCTCTCTTGTTTATTCCCTCCTGGAGAGCTTCTTCTCTTGCTCCCTTCCCCTTTTCCTTCTTCTTTTAAAATTACACATTGTTCTTATTTTACAATTGATAGATGGGTAGTTCTGAAACTTTCAAAGTGGTGAAAAGAGTAAAACAACTGGTGCCCTAGTCAGTGGCTCAGTTGGTTGGAGCATCATCTATACATTAGAAAATGGTTGTGTGTTGGACTCCCGGTCAGGGCACACCTAGGTTGTGGGTTCCATCCCCAGGTGGGGTGCCTACGGGAGGCAACTGATCAATGTTTATTTCACATCAATGTTCCTCTCTCTCTCTAAAATCAATAAAACATAATCTCAGGTGAGGATTAAAAAAAGAAAGAATAAAATAACTGGCTATTCATTACCTTTCAACATTGTTTCTTGCTATATTATAAATAGTCATGTTTTATGTATTTGCATAAGCCATTTTTCCACTGGACTGAAACATTGTCTCAAACTGATAGGATGAAGTTTCTACACAAATTGTATTATATTACACTCAAGCTTCAAAAACTGAAAAATAAGGATAGAGCAATCGGAAGGATTAAATTAGATTTTGAATGTAAAGTTCTTGGCTTAGTGCCTATCACATAAATATGCTTCAAAAATTGGCTACCATCTTATATAATAAAGAGGTAATATGCAAATTTACCATCATGCCCTCACACAAGATGGCCGCCCCCATGATGGCCAGCAGGGGAGGGCAGTTGGGGGAAATCAGGCCAGCATGGGAGCAGTTAGGCATCGATCAGGCTGGCAGGAGAGTGGTTAGGAGGTGATCAGGCAGGCAGGCAGGCGAGCAGTTGGGAGACAGCAGTCCCGGATTGTAATAGGGATGTCAACTGCCGGTTTAGGCCCAATCCCTGTGGGATCAGCAGTCGGACATCTCCCGAGGGGTCCCAGATTAGAGAGGGTGTAGGCTGGTCTGAGGGACACCCCGCCCCCAGTGCACGAATTTCATGCATCGGGCCTCTAGTTAATAATACTAGCAATTAATAGTGTCTCATGATACCACATAAATAATAAATCTAAAATATCCTTTCCTCTCTCTGCAGACTCATTGCTCACTGTTCCAGCTATCCTGAACTCCTTCCGGTTCTTTTCAGAACACGTGGTACTTCCACCCAAATCTGTATCATTGTCCAAGCTGCTGGTATATTCTCCATCAACTCATATACCTATTCTCATTTTTATTTTCAAGTTCAGCTCACAGGAAATTCCCTGTGTGAAGCCTGCACACACATGCCTGGGCTGTGAATGCATTTTGTGTAACTTCAATAGAGCAATTATTATTAGTTCTTTTACTCTCAATTGCTCATTTTCATGTCAATTTCCTTACTCATCTGTCAACTTAAAAGCAAGAACTATATATTTTCAGCTTTGCGTTCCCAATGGGTTGCAGAAGACCTGAGCAAAACATACTCGATGAGCATTTATTATATGAATAAACTCAATATATATTTATTTAATAAAAATAATCTATTAAATGATATGTTATACACTGCAATCTTCAGTTTCTTTGAAATAAATGACCAATATATCCTTATAATGATGCTTACAATATTCATTTCTTCTTAGGCATTCAAAGGTAAACTTCACCTTCGCCTAGATAGAATATGGAAAAAAAACTGAATTAATGAGGTCTGTAGCTGCGACATTTTCATTGTATGATATTTTCTTATATCATATAACTACTGGTAAGACTAATCATTTATTGAAGTATAAGTTTTCCAAAATTATATTCTATACAGAAAAGAGTTTACAGTTAAGATGATAAGAATAGAAATCTAAAGGTCATTTAGATCAATGTTTTAGAATGTTCATAGTCAGAAAATGTTTAATAATGTCACCCCAATAAGAAGGTCTTCCAAGTTAGCTCAATAGCTAGATTGCTGATTTATAATTATTAGTAAAGTCATTTCAGAAAAGATAAAGATGTTCATTCAAACAAATATATGTATTCCTCTTTTTGACTGACAAAGTGAATACTCTATTTCCCCTGTGCATCTTGTAATCTGAATTTTTATTCAGAGTTATACATGCATGTATTTTAACAACCAAATAATTCCATAAGACTTCTTACAAAATAATTAAAAAATTCATCCCCCCCCCATTCTGAATTCTTTCTTCTTAGAGGCAATTGCCACTCTTTTAGCGTTTCTGTATTTAACACCATATTGTAAATAGCCTACTTTGTGCTTTTCTTGAGTTTTCATTTTGCATGTGAGGATAAAACATTTGTTCTCCTGTTTCCTCCAGCTTATATGATCCCCACCATACTGCCACCATCCCCTTTCCGCCCTGGTAGTGAGTTCAGTGTTCATTCTTTGCTTTATTAGGATGTTGTAAAAACAATGCTAATTTAGCCAACTAGTAAACTTTAGTTTCCCATTATTAAACCAATGTTTTCTTAGAGTTAATATCTTACAGTTTTCTATGTACTTATTAATTCAATCCCAAATATTTTACCAGTTATTTCAATTGAGTCAGATGTTCTATCAGTTTTATCTTCCTGAAGAAATATATCCTGGAGCCTACCATCTGGACTGGTTGTTTTTTTTATGCCTGGTACATAGCTACCAGCCTGAAAACCCTAATGAAGCATCATTTTGGGATGCTTGCTACCTCTCTCCTCTGGACTCCCTATTTTCTGTATCCTCTGCCTCCTTTTTCAATTTGGTGGACCATGTCATCTAGGATCTTCATATGGAAAAGCTCATGGGAGTCAATTTCTAAGATGCTGTATGGCTAAAAATATGTTTATTTTGCTGCATATTTAATTGATTGTTTGGCTGAGTATGGGATTCTGGTTTAGAAAATTGTTTCCTTCATATGTACTTGAGCATCACTCCCACATTAAGTTGTTGGACCTCTGGGACCTGTCCTTTAGTTTTCTTATCTCATCTCTCCTATTTGATACCACTTCATCCCTTGCTCTGTATTCTAGAGGATTTGGTGAGCTTTATCCTGTAATAATTTTATTGAGATTTTTTTTCTACCACATTTTAATTTCCACGGGCACTTTTATGTATTCTCAAGGTTAGGTTTTATTTTTTAAGTGTTCTCATTTCATAGTTGCAATCTATTCTTTTATTGCTCTCAGATATTTGCAGCTATTTTATTTGTCATGTTTTATTTCCTCTTTGCATAGGCTCTGTTTTCTCCAAATCACTTTGTTGGTTTGTTGTTGTTGTTGTTGTTGTTCGTCTCTTATTTTTTTACACGGGAAGTCTGCACATTCTAGATTGTCTGCTTACATGAAAAAGTATTGGGATCTCAGCACCTAAAAAGGATTGTGAACTGTGAGCTACACTGTAGGATAACCTGCCTCAACTGCTTTGATGGAGACATTTTTTAAATGATTTCCTTAGGTTGTTTGGGTTACCCAGGAAATATCCAATACCTGTTCAGGAGTGCGAAAGCTGGGGAGCCAGTTTCCTGAGAGTTAGATGGGAGAAGGCACTGTGATGGGGTAGGGGTTGGGAGAGAATCTCAACCTTTGGTGTGTATGCTGTACGCACTTCATCCTCATTTTGGGCCCCTACTGTAACTCCTCCTGGGGTCACCCAGGACAATAATGTTCTGCAGTCATCTCTGAAAATATAGGTCCCATCCCACACACAAATATTCCAAGTCTTTTCTCTAAGGTGAGGAAGGGGGAATTACTAGGTTGGAGAGGTGGACACAGGCTATGGAGATGTAACAGCTTCTTAAACATATTTTGTTGCCTCTTCCAAACATCTTCCACTGTCAATTCTTGTGCCTGGAGGGAGTCTGGGAATTACAGATGTGCAGTCTGTAAATCTGGTTGATGCTTGGTTTCCTCTCGGCTGCTTCCTGCCCTCAGCAAATCCTTGAGCACACATCTATGTTCTTTCTTGTGTCTAAGAGGTTTTTGGTTACTATCTCCTTATCTATTCTTCTATTCTTTTGGATTTATGCCTCAAAACAATTTCTTTTCTTTAGGGTTTGCCTAGAATATGGTACTGCCTTTTCTCTCTATATCATTCCGCTCTGTCTTGAACTCTGACAGATGTCTGCTTCTCTGTTAGATACATTTATGAATAAACAGGATATACAGCCTGCTAAGTCCAGCATTTCTTGTTTTATGTGATGGACGGTGGGGTGCATCAACCAGAGGTCCCCCAGGACATGGCCACTTACCCTTCCATCTGGGAATGCTGTAGGCAATTAGATCCCGCCTCAATGTCTCCCCAGAAACCACCTGTGGATGAGCCTTACCTAAAGTTTCTGGGACCCTGGGAAGCTGCCTTTGAGAATCAGGGAATCTGTGAAGGCCATCCCAGCCTCAGACCTTTTCCCTCTTCTGAAACCTCCTTCCCTGACTTCTCACAGAACAGTATAGTTCCCAGTGTCCACCCCAGTAAACCATTTGCACACAGACGTGCTTCCCAGGAAAGCCTACCTATAGTGGCTAACTCTTCTCATCACTCAAAGGAACTATAAGAACATATTTCCAAATGAAAATAATTTCTTAAACTATAATCACATTGCACAAATATCTAACTGATTAGGGTTAGAAAAGAAAAGGACATTTTCAGCTCATGAAATGTTGTTCTGATATAGTATTTTGCTTACAAAATGTTCTATTTGCAATATATAATGAATCATTACCTGCTATTTATCATTGAATAAGAATAATTATAGAAATTATTGCTCAACCTTATAATACCAACCTTGTGGAGTTTTTTTGAGGATTAAATAATACATATAATTTATTTAGAATAGTACCCGGAGGATAGTAAAATATCACATAATATTTTAATTATTCCCATTATAAATTAGGAAGGTGGTTAAAATACATATAATTAAATTTCTTTTGCTGATTTTAATTACTCTAACCCACTCACAGAAACACCTTATTTTTCACCACTCAACACAATTACTCTATTCTACTATAGTCATTATAAATATAAGTTAAGTACAAGGAAGTCAAATATTTTCAGGAAATCCTTAGAATAAACACATGATATTACTTAAATATAATCCTTCATTAGTCCAGCAATTTACCTTTTATCATCTTTAAATCCAACGAGTTATGACACTATTTTTTCAAATATTTGAACTAGTAACATACTTTAATATATTTTTGAATCCAAAAGTTTAGAAAACAGTGAAGTAAAAAGAGGAGGAAAATCACTCCAAATGTGAATTTGTTAGGATTTTAAAAAAAAGAAGAAAGAATTGGAATTTATTTTCACCATTTAAAAGGATAATACAAACATACATATACACATGCATACCATTTGCATATGATATATAGGTTTTGAATTTTTTTTTTTATATGGGGACAAACTAATCTAGTTTCATCCTTTTGCAAGTGCCTTTCCAGTTTTCCCTGCACGATTTATTGAAGAGGCTTTATTTTTCCACTGTATACAGACAATCTGATGATTTTTTTTTGTTCTGTTTCTTTTTGGAACTTTGACTTTGGGACTTTGATGGGGATTACATTAAATCCATATATTGCTTTCGATATTATGGCCATTGTAACTATGTTGGTTCTTCCAATCCATAAATATGAGATATCATTCCATTTTGTGGTGTATTTTTCAATCTCTTTTAATATTGCTTTGTCATTTTCAGTATATAGTCCTTCATTTTTTTTGTTGTTGTTAAGCTTATTCCTAGGTATTTTATTCTTTCTGCTGCCACTGAAAAATGAATTTTTCATTTCTTTTTCTCAAGTTTTATTGTTTTAATCTTTATTGATCTCTTTATATTTTTCTGTCTATCATGTTCTACATCTATGAGTTTCACAATGATTGAAAAGGAGATTTTAATCAATTTACATTTATTTTGGATTTGTAGTGGTTGGTCTTGCTTTCAGCAGATAATAACATTTCCAAACATTTAAAAAAGTTTATCATTTCCTTTGTTTTCCATCATATACTATGTGAGCATATTTAAATTCATATTTTCATAATTTGTTAAATGTATGTTTTAATTTTATTAGAACTTATATTTTTAAAAATTACATCCATTTGAACCTATATGTACCTAATTATCAAGATTATTGATAAGGAAATTAAAAATGTACTTCCTTCAACTCCTTATCCCACAACCTCTTTTGGCTATCATCAGATGTTTTATGCTTATTTACTAGAGGCCCGGTGCATGAAATTCATGCACGGGGGTGGGGCAGGAGGGCTCTCAGCCCAGATCAGCCCAGCCTGTATCCTCTCCAATCTGGGACTGCTGGCTTCCAACCACTCGCCAGTCCACCTGCCTGATTGCCCCTAACTGCTTCTGCCTGCCAGCCTGATCACCCCCTAACTACTCCCCTGCCAGCCTGATAGATGCCTAACTGTCCTCCTTTGCAGGTCACCCCTAATTGCCCTCCCTTTGCCAGCCTGGTCACCCCTAAGTGCCCTCCCTTTGCCAGCCTGATCATCCCTAACTGCCCTCCCTTGCCACCCTGGTCACCCCTAAGTACCCTACCCTGCTGGCCTGGTCACCCCCAACTGCCCTCCCTTGCCAGCCTGGTCACACTTAACTGCCCTCCCATGCTGGCCCAATTGCCCCTAACTGCCTTCCCCTGCTGGCCTGGTCACCCCCAAATGCCCTCCCCTTCTGGCCTGGTCAACCCTAATTGCCCTCCCTTTGCCAGCCTGGTCACCCCTAAGTACCCTCCCCTGCTGGCCTGGTCACCCCCAACTGCTCTTCCTTGCTGGCTCAGTCACCCCTAACTACCCTCTCCTACCAGCCTGTTTGCCCCCTACTGCCTTCCCCTGCAGGCCTGGTCCCTCCCAACAGCCCTCCCCCGCCAGCCATCTTGTGTCCACATGGGGGCGGCCATCTTTGACCACATGGTGGTGGCCATCTTGTGTGTGTGGGTGATGGTCAATTTGCATATTATTCTTTTATTAGATAGGATTGTCAAATTACTATCATTTTATGTCTTCCAGTGATTATTAAAAATATTTGCATATTGTTTTATACTTATCTCAATTCAGGGATTATTTAGTTGCAATTAACAGAAACCCACTGGAGCTAAGTTATGTGAAAAACAACAAAAAACAGGTGGTGGGAAGAATATTAGAAAAAGTCCAGCCTATTTATTGAAATACAAGACCAACAGCATGCCAAGCAATTAAAGAACAGCATTATAGAATAACATGGAATTGGGTGTGCTTCACCTGAGTGGCAAACATAGCGCTAATTAATAGCACATAGTAATCAATCTGTTGCCTGCTGCACATCCCCCAGCCCCTTGCAGGCACATCTTTGCTGCTTTTTCATGTACATGTGCATACATGACTTCATTGCTTTTCTCTCTTGGTCAGGACTGCGGGGTTCCAATGACACACTTCTAGGAAAGCAGATCTACTTGATTTATTTTTCTTGTCCAACCAGATGCCCTCAAGAGAGATTCCCATATAGCAAACAAAGCTGAAAATATTTCTCTTTGAAAGAAAAGTGTGACCTCAGTATTTTTCTTTCAAGTCAAATGTGATATTTTCCCGCTTGCAATTTGCAGGATATGTTCTTCATTTTCAAAATTTAAGAATGTTTTCAATTTGATATAATTTCCTTAATTTTGGCAGAATGAGGAGAACCACCTTTGTCTGTCAATAAGAGATATTTCCTCATATATCGTTGATTCTTCCTTTTTTCAGTTTTATGTTTTGTATGTTTTCAATTTATCACATCCCCTGTCATCATTTTTATATTCTTCGTCTCCACCTTGAACTTTGCCTTTGCATTCTTCAAGTTTATCTTTTCCAACTTCTCTATGGTTGATATTGTACATGTATACAGATTTGCAGTTTCTGTTTTCCTGAAATATTTTATTTAATCTAAATCCATTATGTTTTCCTACTTCCCAGCCAAATTCCCATTCATTCTTCTCTCCATGTTTTAAAAGGTCCTCATATACTGAATTTTACTGAGAGGATATGATGATAAATTTATCCTTGTAGTAACTTTTTTCAAGTGTATGCTATTCTGCCTCTCAAACTCTGTCTCCCTTTTTCTATGTAGAGTACATTTTATTAGGTTCCATATTTCATTTATGTATGTTAAAGGCTGAATCAAGTCCCCCAAAAGGATTGTTAAAAACCTAAGTCCTAGTACCACAGAAGGTGACCTTATTTGGAAATTGTCTTAAATGACTTAATCAAGTTAAGTTGAGGTAATTTTGCGGCCATAATCCAATATGACCTTTGGATCATTTTTGTTTTTGCTTCTTGTTTGTTTTTATGTTGGGAGTGATTACCTTCATAGTTCTAAACAATATATTCATGCAACTATTTCTTATCCCAGTGATTTTTAGATCATAGCTAATTATTCTCAACTGAAATAGCTGAGTAAGTTCATGTCACTATAATTCTGTTTTACCCTATTAATCCCCAAAGTTGGCCAGTTATTGCTTTTGTTCTAAAACCACATTTACATTTTCCGGGGATTTTTTTTTTGTTCTATATGTTAAATTTAAAAATTGAAAGTAAAAAAAAAATATAAGTCCTTAGAGTTAATTTAATCCCATTTAATTACAATGTTATTCAAAGTATTTTAAATACAGGCATGGGGGAAAGTAGGTTTACAGCTATTTGTATGGAAAATAAAACACTGGTTAATAAGTAACAACACAGAATAGAAACTGTTTCACATACTCACAACCATAAACCTACTTTTACCCACCCCTGTAATTAGGCAAAATAGATGATCACTTTTTATACTTACCAGTTCATAAAATTTATGAAAATTTTGATAGCTTTATACTTGAATTATCTTCTATTTTTCAAGTAATCAGAAAAAATATTATACTTTCATCCTTATATCACTAAGTTATCCAGTTTATAATTATACCAAGTCCAATGCTGTAATATGAACTGATTACTTTTGTTGCACAGATATCCTAATATATATAAAAAAGCCAGGGGCTGTCGTGACCTAAACAACTGGATGGACAACCAAACAGCAGGCTGCTGGCAGGAGGGAGCTCCCACCAGGCCCCGACCTGGGCCCCCGCCAGGGCGCAGTGGAACTCTGAGTCTCACACAATCAGGGTCGTGGCCAGACTTCAAACTGGACCCTGATAGGAGGGAGGAGGGAGCCCCATTCCTCACAGAATCAGCCATTGGAGAGCTTGCTGTCAGCAGCCTGCCAGCCAGGAATCCCATTCACCTGTACCCAGGACCCTGACAGGAGGAAGGAGGGAACCCCATTCCTCATGTGGTATACAGGGAGATATTAGAATAAGCTTAATCAACTTATCAGTCATTGTTTGTATCAGTGTTGTTTTTACATCATGTTTTTGTTGTTTTTATATCATGTCTTTGTTGTTGTTATATCTTATGATTGTATGTTAATAAATTTATATATTATTTTCATATACATTTTACTAATTTTCTTTCATCTCTGACACTTCTATTATAGAGAAAGGGCAAATAGCAATATTAAAATATTTCTTCTAATTAAATTTTCATAAAATTTATGAAAATGTTGGTAGCTTTATATTTGAATTGTGCATGAATTTCATGCACCGGGCCATTAGTTATCTTATAATTTATTGTTACTGTATCATCAACATGAAGACTATATTATCCTCTTTCAGTTACTTTTTTGTTCTACAGTAAAACTTCAGTTTTTTCAGATGTGATATATGGAAGGTAAACTTTCAAAGTATATATATTTAATTTCAACAAAGTTTATTCTGCTTGAAAGATATTTCTCCTCCGAATCACATCCTACATTCATAATCTTTTTCTTCTAAAAACGTTGGCAACACAACTTCACTGTGGCTTAGTATTCAGTGTTGTGTGTGAAATTCCTATTGATGTTGGAAGAAATTACTACAAATTTAGCAGCTTAAAACAACATGAAATTATTTAATCACTGTTCTGTATACCAAAAGTTAGAAGGGTTGACTGGTTTCTCTGCTCTGTGTTCAGAAGTCCAAAATCAAGATATTGGCAGGGCTGAGTTCTTTTCTAGAGCTTATAAGGAAGATTTGCTTCAAAGCTCAGTTTGTTAGCAGAATTTGGTTCTCTGTGTGTGTAGGACTGAGGTTCTGATTCCCTTGCATGCTGTCGGCTGGGTTTGTTCTCAACTTCTAGAACTTGTCTGTCCTCACTCCTTAGATATGGGCCCTTTCTCTACCTTCAAAGGCAGCAATGGCACATGGAATCGTCCTCATTCTTCCAGTCTCTCCAAACTCTCCTTCTGCCATATCTTTCCTGTCTCTTATATGGCATCTCTCTGATTAACTCGTCTGCATTCTGTGTTTTTCAGGGCCCATACATTTAGATTGGCCCAAGGTAGATAATCCAAGATAATTTCCCCATCTCGAGGTCTATAATCTTAATCATATCTACAAAACCCCTTTTGCTATGTAATACATTCACCAGTTCCGGGGATTAGGCTAGAGCAGTGATGGCGAACCTATGACACACGTGTCAGAGGTGACACACGGACTCATTTTTTTGGTTGATTTTTCTTTGTTAAATGGCATTTAAATATATAAAATAAATATCAAAAATATAAGTCTTTTGTTTTACTATGGTTGCAAATATCAAAAAATTTCTATATGTGACACGGCACCTGAGTTAAGTTAGGGTTTTTCAAAATGCTGATACGCCAAGCTCAAAAGGTTCGCCATCACTGCGCTAGGGCCATCTTTTGAAGGGGGCATTATTCAGTCCCTCTGGCCCCCAAAGATTCACATTCATGCCACATGCAAAACACATTCACCCTATCCAAGGTCCCCAAAGTCTCCCCCCAATGCAGCATCAACTCAAAGTGCAGAAATCTCTAAATCTCATCAGTTTTAAATCCCTCCAATCTCATTATCTAAATCATCTAAATTAGGCATGGATGTGATCTGGGCATAATCCATCCAGGGATAAAATTTCTTTCTATCTGTGAAACTAGAAAGCAAGTTATGTTCCCAACATACAGTGGTGAGACAGGTATAAACTAATAATTACAGATATTCTGCTTCAAAAAGGGAGAAAAATGGAAGAAAAAAATGGGCCCAAATCAAATTTGAAATCCACCTGCACTAACTCCACTAGGTTTCCAGACCTGGGAAAAATTTTCTGTGGTTCTCAGCTCCGCCCTCTGGGCTCCAAGCTTTGCCCCCTCTGATTTACCCTTCTTCTTCTTCTTCTTTTTTTTTTTAATGAACAGTAGTATATGTTTGCAGCTGAGTAGTTTCATCAGCATGTTTCTTGACAGATCATTTGGGAGGAAGACGTCCAATAGCCAGCATTTCTTCATTTCACCCCGTCTCTGTCCCTTTCAGTCCAAGCCGGCAGTATTGTTGCTGGTCTAAAATTCTCAACAACTTTGTGAGAGTCTTATCTATGTCACAGGGATTCACTCCATCAGATAAGAAGCTCCTCCACGGATCTTTCCTAGATAATAGTTTCTCTATTTTTGGCTGTTGCTCAGATGGCTGAGGGGATCTTTAATCTCCTCAGAAGCCTTTGGTGTAACTGAACACTCTGACCTTGCAAGCTTTCCGAGGCGTCAGAATGGTTGTAAAGCCACACCCTCGAGTGTTTCGTTTTGTTTTCTCTAGAATGAGCATTCCTGGCAGCAATGTTTTAAATCTCTCGCTCTCTTGGTAGACTGTAAATTTTCCAAGTCATCAAATCATGGATTCTTATTGTTTCAGTTTTCTGAATTTATCTTTCTCTTTTTGTGTTTTCGTATAGGCATTAAGAAGAAACCAGGTAACACCTTAAACATTTCGCTGGGAAATCCCCTCAGCTTACAGAGCCAACTTCACCACTGAACCACTTCTGCTTTCCATGTAACTGCAGGACGCAATCCTGCTAAGCTTTTTCATACTATATATCATGTTTCCAATTTCTATGAACACATTTCTCATTTCTTCCTGAGCCCTTAGCCACATCTTCTACAGCCCCTATTTCTACTAGCATCCTATGCAAGACAATTGGGCTTTTTCTATCATGCCTCTCAAAATTCTTCCATCTTCCCCCAATGCCTACTAGCACAGCACTTCTATATTTCTAGACAATTGTTACAGCGCCCTCAACTTCTAGTACCAAAATCTATGTCCATTTTCTTCAGCTGCTGTGAAAAATTGTCAGAGACACAGTGGTTTAAAATGGCGCCCATTCATTATCTCACAGTTCTGTAGGTCAGAAGCCTGGGTTGGTTCAACCGGTTTCTCTGCTCTGTGTCCTGAGGCTGAAATGAGGGTATTGGCTTTGATTATTAAAGCTGATAATGAATAACAGCATACAGTTTCATGTGATGGTGGAAGTGAGATTTCTGTTTTCTTGCTGGCTGTTAACTGGAGATTCTTAGTTTCTACAGGCTACCTGAATTCCCTGGCTCATGGCCCTTTTCTCCATCTTAAAATCTAGCAACAGTGGGCGAATTCTTCCCATGATTCTATTTCTCGGATCTACTTCATCTTTGTGGCCAACCCTTCTGTGTTCTGTGATTATACGGGGTCCACTTGGATGACCCAGGATAACCTCCCTGTTTTAAGGTAAGCTGATTTGTAAATTAATCCCATGTGCAAAGTCCCCTTTGCCATGTAATGTAGCAGATTTATAGGCATAACATCAAGGGAGAGTGTGGGGGTCAAAATCCTGCCTACCTCACTGATGTTCATATTCTCCTCATTTCATGAGGGCTTAAGTTTTTTATCCTCTATGAAACCTCTTCGAATACTCCATATATCTGTTGTACTCTAAAATTTCAAAAAGATATGTCTATGCGTAGCTTCTTTTGCTAGACCCTTCCAATCTGAAACCATGGTTTTCCTCCACGTTGGAGAAATTCCTTCAAGGAATGCTTTGATAATTTATCATTTCCTCCACTTCCACTTTTGGTTTCCTTTTTTGTTTTTCCCCCATCAGTTTACAGGCAGTGGATACTGATCCTTCCACATAACATTTTACACTCTTGTCACCTTCAATTTCAAGTTTGTCCAGGAGGCAAAATTCTTCTTAGGATGAGTGCATGGAGCTTAATTAGACAAACTGCAGCTCCTTCCCTCTGACTCTCAAAAGTATGAAGCCTTGCTCACATCCATCTCAATAGCTCATTCAATGTCTTTAGAAAGCAGATCATGGTATTTGTGGACATACACCACCATTACATACACAGGAATGGGGATGACCATATTTCTGCCAATAGTCTTTCATCCTCAGGGAATTTCTGGTGTTTTCATTCTGCTTCTCTCTGAACTCTCCATAAACAAAACCAAGATCACCAAAGGATCCTATTGGAAGGACAGTTCCCACCTCTGCTGAGGTCTGTTTTAGAGCCTGCTCTGAAGGCTCTCCCAATTCTGCCAATTCTGGCAGGATTCTAAATGGTGCATCTACCTTTTAAGTCTGTTTTAATAACATCTCATTTTCTAGGTTTCATTACCTCTTGAATGTATCTAATTTTGTAGTTTTTACTTCAATTTCCATAGGTTTAGAGACAGTTCAAAAGTAAAATTTTGGCTTCAGCTTGCCGATTTGATCTAGAAGTCACACTCATACTCAGTATCAAGACAATTTTTCTTTTACTGTAAATTATTAGCGTTGCAGAAACAGTTTTTGAAATTAGTGTTTCAACTTTAATATTTTTTTCATTTTATATTTGCTACAATAGTGATTTCACAAAATTATAACTTAGGATTTATTTAGAAATAACTTACAGAAATACAAAATTAGCATTGGCATCCAAATTGTGTTCACTATTTTTTAAAGGTAAAGATAATAAAATAGTGATTTATAGAGAATTTGCTAATTTTCTAGTTATTTTATGATTGAGCTGGTAAAACAATATAAAATTAGAGGTCAAGTGAAAAAAAACAACAACTAGAAAACAATTTCCAAATCATAGTGACCATCTGCAAAAAGAATTAGGCTTATGAATGTTTATATATTTATAGAGTACTATTTTTAAGCAAGGGAAAATGTTAAGTAATTAATGTATATATTTTAAACGATTCATTTTTTTCTTAGGGGTGTAGGAGCAGGTATATCAGATATGTATGATGAATAAAGTCTGGCATTACTTTTACATCTAACTAATATTAATAACATTATATTGTTTTTCCTCTAGTTGACATTGTTGAGAGTAAGGATCATTTATTCACTCCATGCAGGCTGCTTATCTCCAAAAGAACATAAGTATTTGCTTAATGTGGGGAAGAAACCAAGGAATAATGCATCCATTAACACCTCGAGTTATAAGAGAATGTTTCGATTGAATACATTAGATAACAAAGCAAATCACTTTAACCTAATGGTAAACTATAGGTACACATATCACAGAGAAAAGTGACACAGATGCTCAAGAACAGGCCATACTAATAAATACGTGGCTGCATAAAAGCTGAACGCTAACTATACATTATATAGATTATAGATTGCTCTAAAAACTGAAAATGATACTAATTAAACTTAAAATCAAAGGCCCACGTGAAAATGGCAGAGATATTCTACAGAGAGTTCACTCATTCTTTAAAATCTACACTAAGTTGATTAATACATTGGGCATTTGAAATATCTTGAAGCTAAGCAGAGAATTTCCTCAACAAAGGGTCCTAAAGTTTTCCAGGATTTTACTGGAACAAAGACTGTCTGCAGCCAGAGAATATACAGTTTAAACAGAAAACTAGCAAATTCTGTTAAATATCATATTTCACATTGTTGTTTTCCCCTAAATGCTTACAGTGATTTTTTTATTATGAAAAATGTATTGTAAGAAACTAGAAAACAGTTAACGAACAAAGAAAATATACACTCACCAAATATATCATTTAATTTTCCCTAATGAATCCTTTAGTGGTTGCTTTTATGAAGACTTTATAGGGTGGTATGGAGGAAAGCCATACAGATTACTGGAAGAGAGGTTAGGCACTGGAGTGCAGCTGCGTGCATCTGCACCAAGCATCAAAACAATGCAAGGTTCAAGCACTGGGTACTGGTGTACAGAAAGACTCATCCTTCTTCCTGTTCTGATAAGCTACCACGTACCAGGGGCTCCAAGTGGATCTGGTGAAAGTTACATGCAAAAGGAATAAAAAAGCTCAACTCCTTCTCTTCCATCACTAGGAACAAAATGTTGCAAGATGCTTTCACTTTTCCGGTTGGATTGCTCTCATAAGGAGGAATAGTATTTAAAGGAATTTCACAAAGTACATTCAAGAATTCACAGAAATTTGTGAAAGCGTGTCATATGAATCTATATTACAGGAGGATGTGAAAAAATTGGATCTCTCTCCTGGGATGTTTCTGTGACTTCCTGTTGAGCCATATAGTGAGTTCAGCATCATCGCTTAAGAAGCTATATGAAGAAAACTATGTTCCTTGTTAAGAACAGTACCTATTATGTTCTATTTCTCTTTATTTTTGTTATTTTTCTCTGGAAATGGCTCAGTGGGGTTCACATATCATAAATCAGTGTCATTGGTTAGTATATATCCCAGTCTTTTTTTAAATTAAGAAATTCTTGGTAACTATGAGTCTGTAAAGGAAATATCCTTGAAAACAGGAAACTGTGTAAATAATTCTGTGGCTGCAGTATCTCAAACCATGAGTTGTGATTGAAGAGACAGTTTTGCTAATGCTTTGATCCATCAATGTATTTAGAGTACAAACAACATTTCCTGCTTTTCTTTCTAAAGAGAAAACCAGACTTTCCGTGTAATCACAGAATACATACAAAATTATCCCAATGTCTGTGTATACTCATGCATATGTAGACACATGTTAATGGCTTCAAGGCATGTAAACACCTCATAAATAGACCCTGACTTCAGAAATATGCTTTCTTTTCAATGAGTTAAGGGAAAATCATTTTCCTAATTTGATGCACCAGTTTTTGAAACACTAAATGGGAACAAAAACAGTTGTGATTTGAATCAAAATGTTTTTACTCAAAACAAATGCCAGAACTTAAGTTGGCAATACACTGACTCTAATGAAAAGAAAAATATTCTAGAACAGTTTGTGAACCAGATAAGAATGTCAGTCTTACTATTTTAAGGTCAATATTAAATCTAACAAAGAGAATATTAACTAGAATAATTAGCCACCTTTATTTGTCAGATTTGAATTGAACTGATTTCCAGTAGTTTCGACATTTGAAGTAGGACATTCAAGTGAAAATAAAGTAATATAAAGAAAAGAAATTAGAAAAAACATTGGAAGCAATGACATTAATGGCAGGCAAGTAGATGTTTGAGGGATGGAATGTAGGTCCATTTGAAGAATATATCACTCATTAGAATGCATATTTCCATTAAGAACAAAGTTGTGCCGAAACCGGTTTGGCTCAGTGGATAGAGTGTTGGCCTGCGGACTGAAAGGTCCCAGGTTCGATTCCGGTCAAGGGCATGTACCTGGGTTGCGGGCACATCCCCAATAGGAGATGTGCTGGAGGCAGCTGATCGATGTCTCTCTCTCATCGATGTTTCTAACTCTCTATCTCTCTCCCTTCCTCTCTGTAAAAAATCAATAAAATATATTTTAAAAAAAAAACAACACAACAAAGTTGTATCTTATAGTCACACATATTTTCCACAGAGTGAGATTCTGGCACATCAGTTGCCAAAGGAAATATCTCAGGCAGCAGCATATTAATTGTTTATTCTCCTAGTTTCAAGACCAAGCAGAGGGGCATAATTATGATTCGCTTCATCCAATGGCACCTTAAGCTATTTCTGTGTTTCCTCCTGACCGTTGCTCTCTGGTATCATTGGTTTACATGTGACTTCGAAAAAACAAGACTCAAGTATTCACACAATGGAAGGAGTCTAACAATGGTTGCTAATTTGCCAAAGAATAAGTTTAAAGTGATAGAGATACAATACAAGGAAATTAGTCTCTCTCTTTTTTGGACAAATAACAGAATTTAACACTCAGTTACAACTCTCATTTGAGTGACCTAGCATCTGCTCTTTATAATGACAGATATGGTCATTCCTTCAATAGTTTAGATCTCTACTGTCTTCCACTGATTACATTTATGTGTGTGTGTATTTAGCAATACCTATTAAACTGAGAAAATATGTATGAAGAATAATAAAAGAATTTTTTATATTTGTCTCCCAGAGGCAATAAAATCAATATAAAGCAATGTGTTGAATGAGAAGTTGGGCTTCTTGCTCCCCTCCACATTTACAGTGTTTGATACGTCAACCATTCTACTCCATGTAAGTAGAACTGCATTCTTTAAAACTCTGTTTCCTACAATAAACAAAGATGCTGGGAAAGGAAAATGCTCATGGGTAATGACAGAGAGAGAAAGAAAGGAAGGAAGAAAAGATTATGTATTAAATTAAGAATTAGCCCTAGCTGGTTTGGCTCAGTGGATAGAGTATCAGCCTGTGGACTGAATGGTCCCAGGTTTGACTCTGGTCAAGGGCACACGCCTGGTTATGGGCTCGATCCCCAGTAGTGGGTGTGCAAAAGGCAGCCGATCAATGATTCTGTCTCATCATTGATGTTTCTACCTCTCTCTCCTTTTCCCTTCCTCTCTGAAATCAATAAAAACATATTTTTTAAAAAATTAGACAATAAGAGGCAAATAAAAGAGGAATAAAAGGACAAATGTAAAAGAGCTCTAATACTATAGTACTTAAAGAATTGAAAAAAATAAGGATGTATAATATTTTACTTATAAGAAAGAGAAATATTCATTATAGCCTTGGCCAGGTGGCTCAGTTGGTTGGAGCATCATTCCATACACCAAAACGTTGCAGGTTTGATTCTGGTTCAGGGCATATAAGTGGGTTGTGGGTTCATTTCCTGGTCTGGGAGTGTAGGGGAGGCAATTGGTCAATGTTTCTCACATTGATGTTTCTCTCTCTCTCTTCCTCCCTCCCTCTCTCTAAAAATCAATAAGCAAATCCTAGGGTGAAGATTAAAAAAAGAGAGAGAGAGAAATACTCATTATAATACCCTGTGTCCACAAATGAATGAGAAATGAGTGGTGTAATACACTGTTGGGGAGAATCTCTGTTGTTATAAACTTTCTGAGTTTTGGACAATAAATATCAAAAGCCTAAAGGTTTTATGTGGCCTTTTATCTTCTAAGTCCAATCCATGAGTTTAAGGAAATAGATCAGAAGTGAATGTAAATAAATATGCATACATAATCATACATTTTTATATAGCAAAAATATAAATGAAAAATTTTACAAATAGTAAGACACGTAATTTACATTATACTTATTTGCTGTATTATTAGAAAAACATTAAATTGTTCTATAGACGCATATTTAATAATTTGAAGTACTACTCATGGTATAAAATGATTTCCCCTTGGTAGTAGATGGTGGTTTTTCTTATTATTTTATTTTTGCTTATATGCACATACTAAATGTTTTAAAAATAATTAAGCATATATTTACCAATATAAAATTACAATAAATATTACTTTGCAGAAAGCATGCTGTGGGTTTTTACTGTATTTGACAAAATGGTTAGATTGTCAAAGACACGCATCTTTTCTTTAACTATTGGGTGGCATAGGGACAGTAAGCCCAATATTTAAGATGAGACTGCTTTGAGCTGTCACCGGGCATTTCCCAGCAGCGTTCTGCTGGGAAATTCACTTGGGCTTCCTTGGTCTCCTTGGAGACAGGGGCAGTAGTATAGTGGGTAGCTGTTATTAGTTTAGGGGACATCTATTGTTCATTTTAGGAACAGCACCCAGATTTTATTTGGGAGAATAGTCCTCCCCCACTTGTTGGATGCAGTGCAGGTGGGGCTGGTGTAGCAGCTCCACATGCAGAAGGGCCCTGACTAACTGACTGACCAGGAAATTCCATTCTCCTCCTACAGGGATTGCTCAAGACTGACTCTGCAGCTGTAAGGCGAGACTTCCATGAAAATTATTGGGAATGAGGTGATCTCTTCCTGCTGCAGTTTCTAAACTGAGAGGTTATATATATTTAGCTGTTAGTAAAATCAACTAACAAAGAGAAGTAGAGCTCAGAGGAGAAAAAGAGCTAAAGCTAGAGCTGGAGCTAGAATTAGAAAGAGATAGTTCCATATCTATAGCTAATATTCTCATGTGTCAATATATCTACATATGTCAACATATCTATCTATCTATCTGTCATCTATCTATCTCTAATGAATAATATATCCTGATAATTATCTCTGGACACTTCAATTACTGTATATGAACCAATGAATTCTCTTTTGCTTAAGTCAGTTTTAGTTAGGTTTCTTCCACTTACAAGAGACATCACCAATTCATCCACTCTCCTCACAGAGATACTGTGAAGATTTAATGAGATCATGTAACTTAAGTGCTTGGTTGAATGTCTTGTGCATACTAATCACTCACAATTACTAGCCAGTAATAATGCTGGGAGTAGTTATAATAATAATGGTCATGACATATATACACAGTAAGTAGTCTGGAGGCTATTAAATCTTCATCATGGAGTTTATCTTTGTTTAGAAAATAATCTGTTTAAACCTGGGAAAACATACTTTCTCTGTATTCCATTTTCACCCCTGTAGATTTCTGATAATAACAATACTCTTCATACTTACATCCCAGAAAATTTATACAGATATAGTAATTTTTGTCCTTCCTCCTCTATATTTGTCACTTGACATGCAATGCCTCCAGCCCAGCATTTACTTATTTCTGCAGATTAACATGTGTTTCTTAGGTTATCAACCACGTTGGTTAATCTTGTGTCAACCACCATAATCTAGCACAATGCCTCACACATAATAGATATTGTAGGAAAAGTGACAGGACCCAAGATGTCCACATTCTCATCCCCAGATCCTGTGAATATCTTGTATCATGACAAACAAGAATTAAGGATGCAGATGTAAATAAGGTTGCTTATTAGCTGAACTTATAATAAGATAACTTTGGATTTTGGAAACGGGACTAATCTAGTCACATGAGCTTTTAAAAAAGGAAGAAGAAGGCCAAATCCTGGGTAAGAGAGATGTGATGAGCAAACGACTTGTTCCTCTATTGCTGACTTTGAACATGGGGGAAGACAACCACAAGCCAAGGAATGTGTGTGGCTTCCAGAAGCTGGGGATATCCTTGGTGGACAGCAAGGAAACAAGGTCCTTGGAATTTGAAAGCTATCCACAAATTTCATAAAACTGTTACATAAAACTATTGGGCTGCATACCCTTCTAATACCACAAGAATAGGCTAGAAATGATTCTGCCCACAATCTGGATGACCAGGAACCAGATCCTCTCCTGGAGCCTCCAGAAGGGACACAGCTGGTGGGCACTTTGATATCAGCCCATTGATATCCATGTCCCACTGATGGCCTACAGAACTGTGAGTAACGCATTTGTGTTGTTTTAAGCCCCTAAGTGTGTGGCAATTTATTCAGGCAGCAATAGAAAACTAATGCAAGGGGTCTTCAGCAACTTTTTGTTGAATGAGTGGACATGCAAGAGAAAATACTTAGGAGAAAGAATACAGAACATAAATTTTAAATACATCCTCCATCTGTATTCTTAGACTTTTCTCTGTAGTATAGAGGCATTTTATAATGAAATCAGGAAGAATTTACAACCCTCTGGAGTCAAGCTTGAGAAGTGAAAAAGTCACAATTAAGAGGAGGTGGGCTACTCCAGTTACAAAAAAAATCTTGTAGAGTATAGAAGACCAATAACCTATGGTAGGTCGGAAGTCTGATGTATGTTGGCTTCTACTGCTGGCCTTCATGTGAACTTGGTGAAGCTACCTACTTTCTCTAATCTTTAGTTTTCTTATGTATTAGATGTAATCGTTAAGTATCGTGTTGGAAAAATGAGTCAAGAAAGCCCCGCCTGCTACTTCATTCCTACAGACAGTTTTTAAGTGGTCACCATATCTATCATCCCCAATGAACCAGTCCAAGAGATCCCAATTCTCCTTAGCAGTCCAGGCCCAATAGTCCATGGAGCCAGCGTGAAGCCCACTGAAGAGAGCTGGGTAACAATGTGTGCCCTTTCGGCTCTAAAACTCCCTGACTTTACATATGGAGTTTCTCCTCATTATTTGCTCACATTTGTTTCTTTTAGTGCTAATTGATGGAGATCATGATGTTTAATAAATCTGCTGTTTTTTGTCGATAAAAGTTTCTCCATGCTTTTAAAAGTTATCTCTTTGTGGAAAAAAAGTAATAGAAATGAACAGAGAAATAAAGCATTCTTTTATAAGGATTAAAACTTGGAATTTGAAAGCTATCCACACATTTCATAAAACTGTTATATAAAACTATTAGGCTGTATCCTCCTAATACCACAAGAGTAGGCTAGAAATGATTAAGATAAACACATTCCCAAATAAAAGACAATTTATCTGGATATAGCTTTTTTGGCTTGATTTTCTTGAAAACCTCTTTCTCTCCCTTCAATAGACTTGATTTTTTTAGAGCAGTTTTAAGTTCACAGCAATATTGAGCAGAAAGTACAAAGAGTGGTTAGATTTTCCCAAATAAAAATTCACTAACTGAAGTTTCCTGAGATGAAGGGTTTTCCGACTCAGTTTTAAAATCTTCTAATTATTAAACCATGAAAACTTGGACACAGCACACAAAACAGCATTGCAAATTGATTGTGGTTCTAAATGTCTTCAAAAGGAGAGTCATCAAATTAACAAAAATAATTTTATTTTATAATTTAAAATGATCTGTATGGGTTAATGCTCTCTTCTTCATTATTACTATACATAATTATTATCCTGTCTAAATCCTCTTGGCTGAGCTCTCTTGTTGCCCTTATAATTCCTTTTTATGGCTCCCTCTCCTCTAATCCTCTAAAAATTTTGAAGTATGGGAAATTTGTCTTCATAGAAGAGTTAGACATTATTCTATTCTTAAACACACAAATATAATATATTTGTTTTAGTCCAAAATTATTAGGCATTGCTGAGAGCTGCTGTAACAAAGTACAACGGACTGAGTGGTTTAAACAACAGAAATTTATGATATTATGGTCTGAAGGGTGGAAGTCCAAGATCAGGGCATTGGTGAGGTTGGTTCATTCACAACTTTTTTTTTCCTCGCATCTCTTCACATTATCTTCCCTCTGTGTGTGCCTGCATGCCCAAATTTCCCCTTTTTATAAATACATTGTTGGAGGATAAATTGTGTGCCCTAAAATTGATATATTGAGCCCTAGCTAGCTTGGCTCAGTGGATAGAGCGTCAGCCTGTGGACTGAAGGGTCCTGGGTTCGATTCCGGCCAAGGGCACATGCCTGGGTTTCGGGCTCGATCCCCAGTGGGGGGTGTGCAGGAGGCAGCCAATCAGTGACTCCCACATAGAAAGACGAAATTTGGGCAAACATGTAGATACCAGAGGCACACACACAAAAGGGAAGACCATGTGAGACACAGCAAGAAGGAGGCACAGGGGAGAAACCTCCAGATAAATAACTCTACCAACACTTTAATCTTGGTCTTCGGGCCTCTAGAACTGGGAGACAGTAATTTATGTTGTTTAAACCACCCAATCCGTGGTATCTTGTCGTGACAGCCTAACAAATCAATATATACATTAATCAGTATTGGATTGGGACCCACCCTAATGACCTCATTTTAACTTAATTGCCTCCATAAAGACCCAATTTTCAACTTAGATCACATTCTGAGTACTGGGGGTTAGGATGTCAGCATGTGAATTTGGGGGATAGGGATCACACTCGACCCATGACACTCAATTTGGGATACCCATTTAAAATGTAAATTCCATAAGGTAAGATATCACGTCATTTATTGGGCTTTTTTCTAAGTCCCAGCATTCCAGGTGAGTAAGAAAGGCACTGAAGGATGGTCTGAACTCGATTCAACACGAGTCAATATAATTCATGTGACAGGAGGATGGAATGTAAGGGACAAATGGCTTTAAAATGCAATATTGATATTCTTATTGACTCCAAAGGGGAGACGTTTTGTTACTGTGCATCGAACTGTCAACCTTTTTTTGCGTGAATACGAATATCTCTGGCTGATGGAACCAGGCAGAAGGCACCTGTCGGCCCTGCAGGGCATCACCTGCACCCTGCCTTCCCCGGACTTCTCCGCCACCTTGGAGGGCCTCTTCTCACTTATAACAAGGACCGCCACAGATTCATTTGGGCTGTCACCCATGAATTAATTCATTCCATATTTGTTTATTGAGCACTATGTGTCAGACATTTCTGTGGGCACTGAGGATACAGCCATAAACTGCAGAGAGCTCACCCTAATCCAACTCCCTGTGCGATGGAGGACACAGGCCAGCTGCCTTGTAAGTAAGTGCTGTGCAGCACAGTAGGTGCTAAGCAGCTGGAAGCGCTGGATGCTGTGTTGTATATGCTCCCAGCCCAGAGCTGGGGCATCCGGGAAGGCTTCCTAATGGAATGCCAGGTGCTGAAGGATTCGCCAGGGGAAGACTTGAGAGAGGAGCATGTGCCAGGCAGAGGGAACTAACACATTGGCTGGCATTTGAAGGGCTGGATTCCAAAAGGGAAATGGTGAGGCTGGTGGGGGATGGTGGAGCAACAAGGGGCAGATCCAGCCTCATGAAGGAGCTTAGGGACCCTCCTGAGGACATTAGGAC
>NW_006295821.1:4418507-4431963 GCF_000327345.1 Myotis davidii | reverse complement strand
TAAGTCGCCAACTAATAACTGCCTGCTGGAGAGGGGAAAGAGTTGGCTTAATTTTCACTCTTTAGTATCTTTCAAATTCTGTGACATGTGCATGTATTGCCAAATTAGATTACAAAAGATTTTCAAAAATAAGTAAATCCAATTTATTTATTTCAAGGGTATTAATACCAGTTACTTAAGTTCCAGTGACATTGGTGTGTCATATGACTTAGCTCCTATTCATGGAGGTGGCAACTCTATTTCCGAACTAAAAAATCAAAAAAGCAGGGAAGGTGAGGGGGAGTTAGGGGCACAGTTAAAATAAATGCTCAAGTAGTGAAAAGGTCTATCAAACATATTGGCAGGCATTACATGCAAGAGAAAAGACAGCTATTAAGAACTATATTGGCTTTGTATCCAGTTCCTAAATACTGGCCTTTAAAATACAATATTGTTGGTAGAAATGTTGATTTTTTGCCTTACATGCACATATATCAGACTTTAGAAGAGGTCAGAGATAGCAGCCTTTGGCTCTTCATAGTTCAAAAAGAGACTCTATATTTTTACATGATCTCCATAAGAAGAATCCATGATGTAATAAGAAACAGATCCTATCTCAGAACAATTATTTCCCTTGTGGTTGGAGTTACTTTCATTTCCCTTGCAATGTTTGTTTCCAAAGTTGGAAGGGGGAAGTTGGACTTCCTGGGGCTTTCCAAGCCCACATACACAAAGAAAGACTGACTCATGACAAATGCTCCTAGTCAGCCCCAAGAAAGCTTTTCCCCCTCTAATAGTGACACGTTGGGCAAAGGAGGGGCTGACGGTGCAGTTACAGGAAGGACCCTGCCTTACCAGGAGGAATCAGAGCCTGTGGTGAAGCCAGCCTGCTCAGGCTCCCTGCCTGATTTGATCATCCTTTTGACAGCACAAATTGGTCGCTGAAGGGATAATGTATCACATTTGGAAGATAATGCAACCCAAAAGGTAATAAAGGCATAAAACTGTTGTCTTAAAATAGCATCCTAGAAGTTTCATATAACCGGGCTTTGTAATTCCAAGCTTTCATTTGGGGAGGTTACTCATTTATTCCATCTATGCTGCTCTTCTTAAATTGGATTCCCTCCTGTTTTTCTTGTGTGTGTGGTGTGTTGTTTTTTTTTTTTTGAACTGCCTTTATTAATTTTAAAGCCACACTTAAAAACTAATTTTCAGCCCAGTGGGTGTGGCTCAGTGAGTGAGTGTTGACCTATGAACCAGGAGGTCACAGTTCAATTCCAGGTTAGGACACATGCCTGGGTTGTGGGCTTGATCCCCAGTGTGAGGCATGCAGGAGGTAGCTGATCAATAATTCTCTCTCATCATTGATGTTTCTATCTTTCCCTCTCCCTTCCTCTCTGAAATCAATAAAAAATACACAAAAAAGTCACACACAAAAAAAACTGATTTTCAATTTTTAAATCTAAAATATTTCCTCTTATAAGTAACTACAATACTTGTGAAATTCAACTGTATTGAGTATCCTATATAATAAAGAGGTAATATGCAAATTAACCCTCACACCTTCACAACATGGCTGCCTATGGCCAGGCTGGCAGGGAGGTTAATGAGAGATGGCTGACAGCGGGGGGCAGTTAGGGGCAACCAGGTCAGCAAGGGGGGGGGCAGTTAGGGGCGACCAGGAAGGCAGGCAGGTGAGCAATTAGAAGCCTGCAGTCCAGGATTGTGAGAGGGATGTCCGACTGCTGGTTTAGGCACAAATTTCTTGCATCGGGCCTCCAGTATATAAATAAATTATTATCCATGCTTACATATAAATTAACTATATGTGATATAATATATATGGCTGTATGTCTCCAAAGCACAAAGAGAATACTGTAGAATACAAAAATGATTTCTAAAGAAATTTCAAAAATTATTTTGAACAGTGACAGCATCACGGGTATAAAAACTGAGTTTCTAAATTTTACTAATTTGAAGAAAACTGCACACTGAAGATGTGCTAATATTCTTCTTGTAAAAAGTAGACATTATGATTAGATAAGTTAGAAATGATGAGTACCAACAACAATCTCATCGGGTCATTTCAAGCCAAACCATCAAAAAATACCACATGAATTATTTGCCCACGGGACACAAACATACATTTATAGCTGAACACAAGTGAGAAGGTCATTTAAATTCACAGATATTATTTACAGGAACATTTAGAAACTGTGGTGCTTTGTCCTTACCTTCACACTAATATGTTTGTAAGTATGCAATCTAAACAACTTATTCACTGAGCTGACTGAAAAATTTAGCCAGCTAAGCACATTTTCCAGACAAGAGTGAGCCAGACAGTTCTTCTTTCTTTAACCAGAAAAAGATGTTCTAGGTAGAAAATACTTGTCACTTTCATTTTCAGTGCGATGTCCTGACCCCAGGCCATGGTGTTAAACTGTTGAAAACGACCTTGCACAGACTGCAGGCTATGGGTCGATCTCATTCACCAACTGATGGACTTTCTCCAGCTGTTCTGCAGTCTGGAAACATTTGCTTACAGGCTAATTTCAGGATGGACTGACTGGTCATTTCCTGTTCCACTGGTGATTCAAAACACTGGACTAATAGCCAGGAAATGGGGATCTATTAACAGGTTGCGGTTGGGGACCGGGCTCTGATTAATCCTACATAAAAGCAACATCAGGCTAGATGACCTGCACTTTGGGCTTGTTCTGAAATTGACTCACTCTATGACCATGTGAGATAATTGCCATGTCCAAAGCAGTTCAAAACAGCTACAAGGTGGGGATAAATGCTTCACAGAAGTGATTAATTGTAGAAAAAGTAGGTAAATATCTTTATCGAGTAAGATTTCACCTATTCTTGGAAATCCCTCTTTGCCTAATTTATCCTTCTTAAATTGACATTCCAGAATGAGAGCTCTTCCTTTGGCTTATTATTTCAACTGCTACCAGGCCACTTGGAAACACTTCTGAGTCTTATTGGGCAGGTAGAGTTCTGGGGAACCTATGCAATAACGTGATGACGTAATGGCGTAATGACGTCATGATGTGTCTCTCATCCCTGCCCTTGCTCTAGAGAAGATCTCTAAATTTTGATTCAATTTCCACCTAAGCATAGACTAACCAACTCATGATCCAGGTGCCCTGCACTGCTCCTCTGTTCCGGCAGCATTCGGTAGTTCTGGCTGGAGCCAAGGGTGCTGTCATTCATTCCTAGACAGTTCACTGGGTATGTGCTTCACACAAAGTTCAGTGTCGCTTCTGTGGCAAGTTAACAGGCAATTGTGGGCCCATGTTATTAGGATCCTCCTTAGACGGCATCACAGAGGACAGCTTCCTTCTCAGTCTACCTCTGTGCTCACTTTCCTGGTGACAGGTCAGGAAATGGCCGCAGGCTCAGACCTTCATGGCCCCATGGAACAAAGAGCAAGCTCACCAGACATTCTTTCAGAGCTGAATCCACTCCAGGCCATGCAACTGCCCTGGGCAGGTTGTCTCAACTCTCCCTAGTCTAACCCCTTTCATTTCTCCTCTAGATTGGGTATAGAGATGAAAGGAAGAAGGACAACTTGAATTATGTTAGGATTTCCCCCAAGGTTTGTCCAGGTGAACAGGCTTTGGAAGGGTATGGTCCACATTATCAGGAACCCTGGAGGTAGGTAAGTCCGACATCTGCTATTACTTGTGAACAGCCACATATTCTTCCTGGCTCTGCAGCAAAGATCATTCAGGATGACTTAAAGCCAGATGGCTTCCTACCACAACACAGGCAAGCATGGCGTCTGCATTCTCCCCTGGAGCTACAGCACTCCGTCCTTCCACAAGCACCGCCTGCTGGACCAGAGAAACTCACATTGCACTGAGGGTTCTGTTCCCAACAACCTAGAGGACTGAGAATTCCAGAGGTTCCGCACTGTTAGCCACTTGTAGAGACAAGGAAATGAAACCCGACTGGGTGTGACTTCTCCGAAATTCATAGCTACTGGCAGCGTCCAGACAACTTAATTTGTTCCCCAGAGCTCTTCTCCTGCGGTATGTCCCTGCACCAAGGCAAACGTGAGCTGTTGGGAATGCATTCGCAGATGGAATCAGGAAAGACAATCTTGAGTATGAATGGGCTGAAATCAGGTCTAAATATATGAAGTTGAGGAAACCTCAGGATTTTAATGGGTGAAGATGTCCCAAACACTTGAAGTTACTACATTCTACTTTTTAAAATAACCTCTTTTAATATCTCTTTATTTTATTCTGATCATACTATCTCCCTTCACATTTTTCTTTTGGATTAAAATTTTAATTTATTTATGAAAGTATTTTGTGTGACTTCAAATTGTACTATAGCTGAAGTGTCATTTCAGCAAACGACACTTCAGTTACAGCACATATACCTTTTTTCAAAACACCCCTCATTTCAGAAAATAATAAAACATAGTCACACGCTGGGGAAACAGAGATTAAAAATAGCATAGATGTACAAATTTAAATCTACGGGTAGCAGTTTTTTTCTATTAAAATACCCCTTTAATGAGAAAATCTTTTATGCTATCTTTTAAAATTATTTATCATGACTCCCTAGTGATGGATTCTGGAAATGTTCTTTCATAGTCGTGAACTCTCTCATGTTAATTATTCGACATCAAACATTAAAATCTTCCTTTCTAATCTGATCACTATGCATGTCAAATTATTTTCTCTCTCTTTTTTTTTTCCTCAAAGGATTACTTATTTCTCTTTCCTGTAGGCAATAATCTCCTTAGGGTCCTCTGCAGTAGCGCATATTGAGCCACTAGGGGGCGTGCGTCCTCCAGCACATCATTACCAGGCCTGTCAGTAAAATACAGCCCACAGTATTTTCCCAAGATGCAGAAACATAACCTTATTCTTGTCACAGCTAAAAAAAATGAAATGCCGAATTTACATAAAATTATCAAAATATGTTTTATCTCAATTTTCAGTAACCCCCAGCAGACCAACTTTTACTCTTTCTTTCAATAATTTTTCTATGAAAAAAATATAGCAGCAAATCATGCCAATTCCATTGTACCTATCAATCAAATGGTAATTTTCATAATGTGTGTTACCATAGCACCCACAACCTGTGATATTCTGCCACTTCTGTTTTCTTAATGTTGGGGTCCTATTGCAGGTAAGCAATCAAGGATTCCTCCAGGGGACTGGAGAACAAGGAAAAGAGTGTGTAAAGGGGAACCCGAATAATCACCTCAGTGATGGGTTGACAACACGGAATCCACCGACGACTCCACCCCCTCACTTTAAAGATAAGGAACCAAGTTTTTAAACTAGGAGTGCATTAAGCGAACTGAGTTTGCGAACACAGCCCACCTTGGAAAACTTCAGCTCAATAATGACTGACAGTTAAGTGACAGTTTCCCCCTGACAGCGCCTCAGAGTTCCTCCCTAATTAATTCCTAAAACACTCCTTCAGCAATGTGTCAGCTTTATTCTTTAAAAGAAAATCCAAGAGAGATCGCAGGCAAGGCGTCTTTCCTTTTTCTCTTAAAAACGAGAGCAGAGTTAAACATACAAAAAGGGGCTCTTCTTGTCATCTAGGCTTGTGGGTAGAACATTTGGTCATGACCTTCTGAAACATCCTCAGTCAAAGGCATTGTATAGCAATAGACATGCCTTCTCAGGTACTTCAGGTTTTTCCATTCGTTGTGGACTGACAGGATCATAGACACATGAAGTAGCCGATGATCAAAACATAAACACTTAAAATGTTCACGTTTAGGGTGTGGGTAAGTTATGTAAGCATTGTAAAGAAAAGATGTACTAAATATTGAATCCGATAACTGTTACCGAAATTATAAACCACTCCGGATTATTTAAAGAAACTTTGTCTGCTCTGAATCTTCTAATTGGCTCACTGATTCCAAGGGTTGCGATGCACTTTTCCTGTGTATGATAAGATCCCTAAGCATCAGTATATGTCTAGTAAAAGCCGATAGGAGCGGAAGAACTGGGCGCCCTGTAATTCCACATCTCTAAAAGGCTGCAGGCAGAGGCCTCTAAGAAAAGTCATCACCACACCACTAGTTTGTCATCTTGGAGAAGCGCCTTGAGCAAAACTGACCCTCACTTGGACAAAATCTGGCAACAAGCCGTATGGAGTTATATGCTTACTGAAAGCTTTCTTGAGGTAGATTCTTAGAGGAGCTCGTTATCCTTCTGGAAGCTGTGAATTGGATGTATTTCCAGAACATGATAGGAAAATCAGTATAATTAAACATGTTGAATTTGAAAGAAATTATTATTTCAACTCTTGGTGATCAATGATTATATTTTTTATCATATAGAATGGAAATAACACCACTTATTAATTCTTTAAAGGAGGGATTGTTGGAGGCAAGATTAAGACCAACTTGCTTGGTGAATTCCTTTTAATAGAATGTGATTAATGACTGTCTATACCTTTTTGCAATGAGAAAGAAGTCGGACATCTGCTATTACTTGTGAACATGAAAATTTGCTATGAGCCTACCATCCCAGGTGGCGTTAGATTGTGGGCAGCCAATTGGGAAGCTAGGAAAAAATACTCTTATTTTTCTACTATATTTGGTCTAATATTCCTGAGTACAGAAGACATTTCATTCAAAATGCATAAAGTCATCTGAGATGACTCACAATCACTCCAAGCTCATCTAAAAGGCGAGTTATCTGGATCTTCATGTCCATCTGTAAAACTGGTGGGCTAATGTTTGGGAACAAATATAAAAGCCTCACTAGTTTCCCTAGAAATGTGACCAGTCACTTGGCTTCATAGGTTTAGCCAGTGGTCTCTGGGAACGTTCTCTGGGAAACTTCTTCTGAGACAGGGCCTATTCTGGGTCCTGTTTGGGGGACCCTCTCCCTGAGACCTAAGGCTGAAAGTGATGGCTGCTGGTTATCAAAATACAGTGGGGCCTTGACTAACGAGTTTTTCGAGATACGAGTTGCAAGCTAAAATTCAGGTTACGAGCCAGCTTCAGATACCCCACTGCTAGTTGGCGCAGCGAACGTCACAGTGAACGCCACAACATCAGCCCAGCATCACGTGTCTCAAATTGATTTGACATACGAGTAATTTGAGTTACGAGCTCCGTCACGGGATGAATTAAACTCGTAAGTCAAGGCCTCACTGTACATTTTTGAGAAGTTTAGTAACTAAAGGAACATGAGCCCAACTGACTGCAGTGGAAGAAGAGTTAGAGTCTCACATATTCCGTGAGGAGATGCTCCCTGAGAGCTTTTCATGTCAATGGCATTTTCTTCTGGACCCAATGACAAACCTCTTTTCCTGTCTTGGAAAAAAGACGGGATGTAGCTATGGCTAGGAAAGGTGATTTTACAAAATCCAAATACAATTAAAATATAAGGTGGACTTTCTGCTCATGTTGTGCAGAAGGAGATTACATCTCTCTCTGGCTTCCCGGTGTCCTTGAAAGCACACAAGGAAAGGCAGTGAACATTCAAACCTGCATTTCAGATTCACACAAACAGACAAAAGATCAGGAAACAGGAGATGACAAAGCCTTCATTTGTAGCTTTACCCTACTTTGAGAACCTTGTGAAAGCTCCTGGCCTTCACTAGGAAAAAATCTATTTGCACGTGAATAAGCAAACCTACAATCTTTACATAAAATTCCATGAGTTTCTCCAAAGTCCTAAAATTATCATTGAATTGAAGGCCTTAACTTAATGAGCCTTTATTGAAATTTTTATGGGAAAAGTCAAATGAATTCACACCCTGTGCCTAGTGAATTTTGGCTCAGATTCAAAGAAAGAAGATATTAATATCTTTCTTCCATCCCTCCCTCCTTCTTTCCCTCCCTCCCTCCTTCCCCTTTATCTCTCTCTCTCTCTCTCTCTCTCTCTCTCTCTCTTTTTCTCCCCACTCCCCCCCCCCTTGCTTTCCCTTTGTCTTCCATCAGAGAGGAGCTGCATGAAAGATGATCTCAGTGTCAAATCAGTAGAACAACAATTTTGACAAACCATCTTACATTTCACAAATCACTTTCTCATGTACAATAGCTATGGCCTATTGACAACATACCTTGTGTTTCTCCCTTATCTGTAATTTTTATAGCAAACATGCATCAAGACTGTTATTATTACTAATTTTCTAAAGAGGAGATAGTGGCTCAGAGAGAGTGCACAGCAGAAATAGGTCAAAAGTGCATGTCTCCTAACCTTTCCTCACATGCTGTTCCCACAACATGGGGTGGCATAAGAAATACTCATCCAGTGTTTAAGCAGGTTCTTACTGGAGAACTTGGGTGAACTATTTTTTGATGGCTTATCACTTAGCATGGCTAATAGATAGGCACATAAATATTGATATAGAAATAAGTTATCATGTTGAGCATTTCAATTTGTTGCTCTGTCTTAGAGGGGTTACATAAAGTCTGGTGTAAAAAGAGGGATTTCATGTTTCTCGATACCTATGTTAGTGTGTTTTATTCCTAAAACTTGAAAACGAAGCAAACTGCAATCTAACTATCTAGTTACAAGGATGATGCCCAGCACCGTCTTACTAAGAGGACCCAGGGCAAAGCTCTGCAGGTCACACACCAGGCAGGCTGTCTTGTTCTCCCCTGTCCCTCACCACTGATTTCAGAAAACAGCTATTACGCTTATCCTTGGCATCTTATTCTGTCTACGTTATGCAATTCTTATAAAGTATCCAGAAATCAAATGCTGATATAGGTGTTTCTCCCAGTCTGAATCATTTGCTTAAAGAAGTAAACACTGGTCATGGGAAATATAAGATAAAATTACATCTGGCCATTATTGTGTGGCTCTGATACATACACACACACACACACACACACACACACACACACGGACAACTGAGGTGGACACTGCTGTATGTTCTTGATATTTATTTAAGGTAACACTTCTCAGAAAACAGACTTGGGATATAGACTTGTTATCAGTTTGAAGAAACATGATTTTATTAGCCTTATCACATCAGCTGTTCTTAGGTAATATAAAGGCAATGTAGGCAGAACCCAACCTAGTCTAAATGAAATTGAAGCATATCTAATGATTGCTGACACTTTGCCCTCAGAATTATCCTTTGACAAAGCTAATGGTTGTGGTCACAGGTAGAGTGTAGATGAATGTGGCCTCTCCAAATCAAGGCCCTTCAGGGCTTCTGTGAAGGAAGCGTGGAAAACTACCAGCCATATCTTCAAGGTTACATCAGTGGAAAGAAGCAACAAAGCAAACCAACATTACGTAAGGAAGCAAAACCAGCAGGAGAGGCTGGGCACAAAAGCCTGCCACGCGCGCTGTACCTGTACAGATGAAACTGGAGAGTCCCCCGTAGATGACTTCATCATTGTCGGGCAATATAAACGGACACCTCGTCTGAACCTCCAAACAGTATTGCTTGCAAGGAATTGTCTTTCTGCAGCTTAACTGTGAGACTTCAAAGTACTGGGAACACAGCCAGGCTTTGTAGACAATCTGGAAAAATAGAGAGAGAGAAGAGAAGAATCAAAAATAGGGAAGAATGACAACAGTCTGCCTCTAATGAAGAACATGCTGTGGTTTAAGTGGACCGTAAGAAAACTCTCATTTCGAACCAACATATTTACCCAATATCAGCTGCAAGTGATAAAAACGCAGCAACACAAGTCTGCAATAGAGCGAAACAGTATTTGCTTAACCCCTTAAGAGAACACAAAAGTAATATGACGTTGGATGTGATGTAACTCATTTGAAAAACAGTGGAGGTGAGCAGGACCTGAAGTTTTCCAAATCCAGTGATATAGAAAGTGAAGGAAATCACGGGCAGTGCCCATACATGGTTATTACTGCAGTGTGCCTGGTGACTCCGCTCTCCCAGCATGCATTCCCCCGGCTATGTTTCTAGAGGACACTAGATGGCGCTGAGTCCTCGACGACGGCCCCGCAGATCCAGAAGCACAGAACTAGTAGCAGAGAATATTTACATTTATGACTCACGCCAAATGCATTAAATATCTCATCCTCCGAAAGCCCGGAAACACCCAGCCTAGGTCAGCCATAGTATGCTGTGATGCTACAGGAAAGAAACTCATCAGAACCACAAATTGGACCTTTGAGATACTGTATGATCCACATGAACATTTCTTCTTATTTATTTAATTTCATAAAATGTGAAATGATTATGGCTTCATTTATCTCTTTGTTTTTGTTGGTATTTAGGAAAATAGATGTTGAAAAAAATGTATTTTTCTAATATAAGGAAGTAAGCTGAACATAAACTCAAATAAAATAATGGCAAAAGTAACCCATCCACAGCAGAGATCTCGGTGATTTGGGGATTTCCCAGACTCTTGGCACCAGTGGCTTCTGTGTACCTGTTTCTAGGGTTAATAATATTCCGGTGAGTTTTCTGTCAGTTATGTCCACCAAACAAGTGAATGTTTTACAGTTAAATGCACACTAAGGGATTATAAATACTTGACAATAACAGCAAGAATGATAGCTGGTATTTAGCAATTTTATAGTCTGCTCTAAGAAAGTTATATACATTTTTCCACATGCAATTCTCAGTACACACACAGAAGATGACTATTAGTCACATTTTTCATACAAATAATAATTAGTAATGGAAGTAAGCAGAATATCCAGAATTCAAACCCATATTCTGTAGGATTCCAAATTCTGCACTCTTCATAATTACGTTTAATTAGGAATGGTTTTTCAAAAGAATTTAAGAAATCACAAGAGATTGATCTTCCAGATTAATCTGAAATCAGCACTGAATTGCATATACCCAGTCAGGGCCCCATTGGTCTAAGAAAGATTGTATTCAATTTTATTTATAATTTTTTATTGATTTGATCAAAATAAAGCTTTATTATTTGATCAAAGTATTCTCAGTGGCGATAAAATGGGATGCATATGAATTCAGCTATAACTTTAGATACCTAAAAGTAATTTTATTTGCTGTCGCCATTGGTTCATAATCACCATATAACCTGATGGAAACATATACAATAATAAGTATTTTAATGGGTCTTTTGAACAGATCTTACCATAAAAATACGCATTGGAAACTGCATTAGAAATACTACTACTGTAGCTGAGGAAGCCCCTAAGATTTCTTAAATTTCAACTGGGAAGTGGGGTGGAGTGTGTGGGTGAGGGACATGAGGTGGCTGTGCTGTGGTGCCATGCCCGCAGAGAGAGGCTAACACCATCAGCCTCAGGACAGAGGGGGGAAAAAATGCCATGGTTTCCTAACTGTACTTTGGGGAAGTTGGAGATATTTTTTCAAAATACCATTAGTATTTGTTCAATATGACATAATATGGAATGTGATAGATGACATTTACAATACAAACTGAGCTGTCATCCAAGAATGGTAGGTGTCTGTTTTGCGAGCCCTGGTTTAGACTTCCTTTTTTAAGTACTAGAGGAAGCTGACTATGTTTATGTATACAGTTCTAGCAACAGTACAATTCCATTACAAAGAAAGCTTACATTCTGCTCATTTAGATTCTAAAGATTAGAGTCATCTCTTTTCTCTTAGGGAATGGCCCTGTGTAATTCCAGAAAATTACATGTATGTATTTTTTATGGGCCAGACTGCTCTCCATTTGTTCTCCCAGTTCAATTTTGCAAAATTGTTCTAATTAAAATGGCTTATGACTATGAAGTCACCCGTAAACTCTATCTTAAGAAGCAATGTCTCCTCTCTTATAGGTGATGGGGTGTCTCATATTGAAGTCTCTCGGGATATATGCACATCCTCTTTTTATTCAGTCTCCTTAGCATTGTCTGATGGGAAGAGATCCATTTTTATTCTGGATTCTTAAATGCTAGGTCAGCTATTTTTCCTTTGCAGATTTTTGGCTTAAACAAGTCATCAAATCAGTTTTTATAAATGTCATGTTGTAGTCATGAAGAAAGCGATTATGATTTGCAGAGGCACCAGCGGAATTCTGGATCTCCCATAGCAACCTCTCTGGCCAGGTTTCATTACATTATCAATTCTTTTGATCCAAATCCTAGACGTTTGAAATGCAATAGAATATTCCTCATTTGAGTCTTAAATATTTCCTAAAAGTTTAATTCCAGGGATGCAATATGTCTGAAAGCAACCAGGGACAACTTTGTGGACAGAAAAAGACAAGTGAGGTGCTCATTGTTGCTTCAATAGCTGAGGGAATTGTTGCTGTGTGCTGATGTCGATAGCTTTCAAATGTGAAATTAGACGATAAAGACAAGAGACAAAGTAGACAGGTGAATATTGGTATGAAGAAGAGCTTTCTTGCCAGTGGTACAAAAATGAAATGGGCTGACTTGTGAGGTCCTGAGTTCTCTATAACTGGAAAAAGTCTAACAGAGTTTAGAACATTCTTTTCAATATGCTGTGAAGAAGACTCGTGTTAGGAGGGTGAGAGAACTAAATGGTTCTGATATAATTTCTAATGCCCTTTTGCAGGAGGTTTGAGAGAGGGAGACTGGGAAAATGTTTTGAATTGGCAAAAGCTAGAGAAACAAAATAATTAGTTTTTAAAAGTACTAAGGCATTTTCAAATTAAAAACATGGTGAGGAGCAAATATAGTAGTCTTAATTCATAAGAACTCCAAACTAACGAAGAAGGTCAGAAATCTGTTTTATACCGGTTTAGCCTTATCCTATAGTGAGTAACATTAAGCACTTGCTTTCTAGGTGTCACTGAATGGTGTAAATGATTATAAGATGCTTAACAATTATTTTGGAAAGGAACAAAAATGTGTGTAAGGTAATGGGCAAACGACATCCACCCACACTCCTCATTAAGGGTTTGTACCATGTTCTACCTGTAGAAGTAGTTATGTTTGCCAGGGCACTTCAAATGTACCACTCACCCACACTCTCACCTCTGTGCTTGGAAATGACTATGGACTATATAAAAAATGTGCTTGAGAGCTGTCCATCTTTCAGTAATAGAGACTATTCTTCAGTTACAGTTAAGGAAAGGAACAGACTAAATTGTAAAACTGGCCTAACTGAGAACATTAATTTTACTTAAGACTTGGGTAACAATTTTCCCTTTTCTCTCAAAGCATTTTATTATTTGTTATTTTTCTTCATAAAATCCTTGAGATGGGTTTGATAAATATTTTAGGAGAGGGAAAAAACAGCCACAGAGAGATTACAGTAGCAAACAAACAGAATCCAGTATATGAGCCCTATTGTCATTGGGAACTCTTGTGACTGGAACTCTTCTGAGAGGATATAGAAAGTGCTGACTGTAGAAAAAAGTCTGGGCCTCTGGAGTCACCAAGGCATTGATGTTCTGGAATGCGATGACCCTAGAGATTGCCCACCCGAGTCACATGTCACAGTGGGAATTGGGAGCTGGAAGGACTACAAATGACGGCGCCCCCACATCCCTGACACACAGGCCACTGTTTTAACAATGCACCATGGTATCTGGAAGGTACCATCTGAGTATTATCCATTCCTAACATATCCTTTTTTA
>NW_006295821.1:4406470-4418084 GCF_000327345.1 Myotis davidii | reverse complement strand
GCTGGTACCTCAGAATTACACTTCAGCACTGCGCCGCCTCTGAGTCTGGATATGATATTCTCTTTACTCCTAGTTGTAGAGTTTCCTCTCAGCCAGCCCTCCTGTGGCTCTGGACGTTGTCCTTTCCCTGGATCAAGCTTAATTTGACTTAGTTGTTCCAGGCAGCAATCTCTGGTGTTAACCTATGCCGCCATCTTCGGTTCTCCCCTTTTTTAAAATTTTTTATTCCTGCAAGTCACTTCATTTCAGGCTGCTCTTTGGAAACTTTCCCTGGCAAGTATGCACAGTGGGCTGCAATGAGCCACCATACCCACTTGGCCCTGGGGCTGTATTCCCTGGGTGACAAAGGCCTGTTGGAAGATGCGGGTGAGGAGAACAGAGCGCGAGGAGAGGAGGGGTAATCCAAGGGCCCTGCGGTCCTCCTGACCTTATTTCCAGACTCTTGATGAAGACTGGTTTTTTGTTTGTTTGTTTGTTTGTTTGTTTTTTAAAGATAATTTTCAGGGTTCAGCAAAGTTTTGGTTGTAATGGCACAAACATGATTGAGGTGAAAATTTCGGGAGATAGACAGAGGGAGGGTTCTTTGCCTGCCTCTGACTAAGGGAAGTGATGTTAAACGGGGGGGCTGGATTTGGAAGGGAATGCTTGAGGTGGATATAGGATGAACCTGAAATAGTCACCATTTTGTTCATTAGAAGTTTCCCAGTGCCCTGAATCATCATGGTTGCAAGAATTACCCTTATAAGTGGCCTTCACTATATTCTGTGTCAGGTTCTCGTGACCTCTCTTGGCTCTGGACGTTCCATATGACTGAGGTTAATGCTGTGGATAGCCTTTCACAAAATGCCTAAGATTGATATTTTTCCAATAGAGGCTTGGGTTCTCATTTCTTTTAAACATATTGCCTCCCTCCTCAGCATTTATATGTATGGCTTAGAGCTAGGTAGAATATTTATGTTTCAAATATATGTTAGCCTACTGACAAAAATCATGTTGGTTACAAATTTTTATTATTAAGAAAAATGGCAGGTAGGGAAATGGCTGTCATCATCACATTAGAAGGTTGAGTTCCCCTTTTCCCCCAAGTATTGGTAAAGGCTGGCTCCTTTTACATTTATAATATGTGTTGATACATTTTATGAGATCCTTTTCTGTCAACTCTAATGTGTGAGTGGCCTGAGTTTTGAGTGTGTGGGTGAAATAATTGGTTATGTAAGCAGTAGTCTGCTATAGCAACTGCCTCGGGCTAAGGCTTTTTGATGCATAACACATGTTACAATTATAAGTGGAGGTGAAAGTCAAAATAAATTCTCACATTCATACATCTGAATGTCTTCTTTCTTCTGTATGTGTCAGTGTCTGGTTAAAGCACATTGCACCCAGAAATTGGAAATACTAATGTATTCTAAGACAAAAGCAAGAAAATAAAATTTCTGCCTAAGGATGCGCTAAGTCACCTGTGGAAGGATATTAAGGGATGAACAGTATTCTGAGAACCAGGTTCCGTGATCCACCAAAGACTGACGATGCCAGCACACCTGTCCTCCAGGGCTATGTCTCGGCTCCATTTCCTAAATAAAATGCAAATGTCTTCCTGTTTTCTGTTGATGACCCACTTTTGGGGTCCTGTTATAACACTCGGTCTATTCTCCTGAACTTTGGAACTCCCTTATATTCTTGGAGCCACCCTACATTTTCAAGTCCACCTAAACCAGCGGTTTTCAACCTGTGGGTCTCGACCCCTTTGGCGGTCGAACGACCCTTTCCCAGGGGTCGCCTAAGACCATCCTTCATATCAGATATTTACATTACAATTCATAACAGTAGCAACATTACAGTTATGAAGTAGCAACGAAAATAATTTTATGGTTGGGTCACAACATGAGGAACTGTATTTAAAGGGCCAGAGGGTTGAGAACCACTGACCTAAACCATTCTCAATATGGTAGTATAGTCCTAGGCTCCATCTACATAGGAGAGGGGATTGGTCTGTAAAGAGTTAAGGCCAATCAGGCCCACCTGCTAGTCCAATGTGGCATCCTGTAGGTCTACAGACACATGATAGTAAAGATGAAACAAAATAAATCAATTCTACTGAGCTCTCTTGAATAGGGAAACCGGATAAATTTATCAGTATGTCTCCAGCGCTATCCAACTAATACAAAGCCAGCTTAGCTTCTTCTTTCTCTCTTTGCCTCATTAATGTACATCTTGTATTTTATGTGCTCAATGCCTTCCTTGTTTCATCTCCCTTCCCCTCCCCATATCACTATGAGCTGGAGTTAGTATGATCTCTAATGATAAGCCCAGCTGCTACAATTGGCTGTTTTCTTATTTGGCCTCCTGGGAGCATTGAACACTGTTGATGAAACTCCTTCTTGAAATGGTAGTACCTCTGATTATGGAATGCCATTTATCCTGGTTTTCCTCTTACTTTTCAGCCATTCATCTCTGTCTTCATCTGTAGCTATTGCCATTTGTTTGTTTCCTCTGCTATTACCCAAAATGTTGATATTCCTTAGGCTTCTGTTTTAAACTTTCTTCTACACATTCTTTCAGAGCAATCATCTACTCTCATGATTCAACTGTCATCTTTGATATTGTGAAGCCTAAATCTTTACTTTCAATTCTCTCTCTCTCTCTCTCTCTCTCTCTCTCTCTCATCTGACCTATCTGTAAACTATCTCCCAGATATCTCTCTTTAATAGCTTTCTCATCTCAGTCTCTACATGTCCAGAGCAGAGTTCAGCATCTTCTCTTCAGGAAGAAGCAAGATGCAATAAATCTGGGAGTTATCTTAGATATCTCCTCCTGCCCCCTTCCACAAATATTTCATCACCAGGTCCTATGAACGAACATACCTCTGCAGTATCTTTAATATCTGTTCAAATCTCTTGATTTCTATTGACATTCTATCCTAATTCCAGCCATTATCATTGCTCATCTAGATGACTTCATGGATGTATCCATGGACCCATATTGGTGTCTTCAGTCATGAAACCCTCCTTCATGTTATTCCCTAAACTGCCACTGGTGTGATATTTGTAAAATTAACTTGATATGTCACTACTTCACTTAAATCACTCAGGATCTCTCCACACAATCTTGAAAAATTCAAACTCCTTAACCAACTCAGAGTTTTGTGACCTTGCCCTTCCTAGCACAGCAGCCTCATCTCTCTCTACTCCCACCTGACACTGTGCTCTCTGGCCATGTAGAGGGAAGCACAGGGTCGCTAAATGTGCCATGCACCCATGCTCTTCTCTCCACCTCCTTCACAAATCCCTCAGCCCTGTCGATTCCTGGTGTGACCTCATCTGTAAGCCTTCCTTGACAAGCACCATGCTCAAGACCTTGAAATGGACTCTTCCTATGGACTTACACTAAGTGCCACACTCCTTCACTCCTTCCAGGCACCCCCAAACAGGTCTTGTGCACTTTTGTGTCCCCAACACTCTGAGTGTACCTGGGAGAAATACGTCTTCCATGGGATTGTCCTTTGAAATTTGTACGATGACCTTCTGGCTTGCACAGCACTGTCTTGTGATTTGGTTAGTGTGAGCCAATCCACCTGGCTCTGAGATCCTGCACAGAGTAGAGACTCAAACTATGAACCTTGAAGAGCTTCCAAGATCTTAGGTGCTATGAATTTTTTTTAATGATCAGCTAACTTTTATTGGAGGCCAAATAAATCCTTTAGGATTTTTATTCCTTATTTAGAAATAAAAACTTTATAACCTACTTCATGAATTGAACCTCTCTTTACAAACGGATATCATGGCTTAGGTCCTGAGACATATATGTGGGGTTTGGTTGCAAGCAGAAAAAAGAAGACAAAGTGTGCTTTAAGGCATAGAGCTTCAGAGGACAGAATGTATTCTGAATTTGTTATTTGAAATGAACAAATTTCTTGGGCTGAGATTATGGCAAAGGTGCCTGGCAGACAGATCACACTAACTCATACCTTGCCCAAAGAATTCTATTGTATATTCAGAAATGTAAATGTTAAAAATAATAGTAATAGGTGAATTAAGGTCACAGTTAGTAAATAACCATTTCTTTTGGTGTCAATAAAGATGTGTTTTAATGAGCGGCTTTCACTGGGTTATCATGTTAAGGGCAGAGATTGCAGGAGCTCTGCTAGTGGGCATAAGAAGAGAAGGGAAGTCTTCCATGGAGACCACTTCTGAGTGTGGGCCACAGGTGGACATAACTGCTGTGTCTCAATAGCTTTTCCTAAAGTAGAAAAAGGACAGGAATAAATGAAAGCTCCTTTCGTAGACAATCAGCCAATTAATGCTTTTAAATGCAGCAGTATTACATGTCACATGGTCCTCTAAACACGTTACGTATTTAACCTGGTCTGTGTCAACTATCACACAAGTTCCAATGGTCCTATTATAATTTATAGCTTTTAAAAGGCAGCATGTGAAGACGTCAATATAAATTCACTTTTGAGCTCCATACCTTAAGCAAGTTGAGAATGTTGAAAAGGATTTAAAAGGTAGGAAATCAGCGAAGAAAGAGAAGTGAGAGTCTGTAGATAAGCAATCTGAAACTAGTATTAAGCATATGAAGGAATAGTATATTCAGCAAGGAAATGAGAAGAATGAATATATGAGGTTTTCCTTATTTTGTAGTATTCATACAGAGATTCTGGACCACTTAATTAATACATAAATGAGTATGTAATTCATAATCTAGAATAGATTTAGAAAATGCCAATGCATTCAGTAGAACTATAATAAGAAATCAGTAAATTCACTAAAAACTGGAGATGTATTCATTTTCTCATAAAACTAAATAGAATTGGACTTACTATATATGTTTCACTTCATAAACACAAAAAGGTCTAAAGAAAATTAATTCATAGTTTTGTCATAAAATACCACGTAAAATATGGAAAAAATGAAATAAAGTAAAATCAGTTACCTAACAATCCAATGATTTTATATAGCCATATGCCTTATAGAACTAGAATATAAAATGCTTTGGGTATATATCTAAATTTTCTACTTTGCAATACCATCGGGGAATTTCTATACTAATATTGCATAATAGCAACCCTACTTGACCAATATCAGATTTGCAAGAGTTGTCAATTGAAACAATAACAATCTATTTTTGCTCAAAGAAGATGTCGCCGCCCCTTGGTTGAGTAGGCTCTTTGCATTCTTTATTTTTCCCATGGAGGTGAGCATTTCTGATTTTGTCATCACGGAGTCAATGCTCAACAGCTAGTGGCTAATACAATGCTGTCATTACAGTTTTCTGCTTTATCCTAACATGTCCTGCTTGCAAAGAGCAGGAACAGGATACGGTGATAGCAAGCCAGCACCTTAGGAAGGCAGCAGTAGGGCAGGGCACATTGCTCTGGAAACATGCTATTTATTTAAATTTGGTCTGTGTTGACTGTCAGGAAAGTGCCGGTAGTTCTATTAGAATTTATAGCTTTAAAAAGTCACCGAGTGAACACTTCAAAATTCTATTTAGAATACAGAGCTATCGCCTGTTATCATGAAACAGAAGAAGCTAATTGATTTCTATGAACATTGGCTTCAAAGATATCATTCAATCTATCTGTTAATCCAAAATTATTTATTAAGAGCCAGCTCTGGGGCTGACAGTAGATAAGTACTCTTGAGAGCATGAATGGAGGGCAAGTTAAAAATTTCATTATAAGATATTTTTCCTGGCATCAGAAATAGTATCTTCAAATTAAAGGAGACAAGGTGAGATGTGCTTGGAGGTGTGTTACTGTCGGGGCACTTAAGCTTGGAGAAAGCAGAAAGCAGTGCTGACTGAGGATGGAGGCGGTTTCTGGAGAAGAGAAGAGAGCAGTCCTTGAAAAAGAGTGACATAGCATGTCAAAGAGAGGACTGGAGTGGAGGTTAGTGTGCCTGTGATACAGGAAAGAGAAGAGGGAAGGGCAAAAAGTGGGAGAAAGTCAGGGAAGAAGGAAGCCGATAATTCAATATCTACTCTACTCATTCTTTCCACTAGGTATCTTCAATGCATCATCCATGTGAGGTGACTGTGACCATTCCTACTTTACAGAGATGAAAACTAAGACTCAGGGAATTCCAGCAAGTCACACAGCAGAACATAGCAGAGCCAGGCTAATTCAGGTCACTTTACCTGAATGTGGTTTATCGCTCACCATAGACAGTCTAGTGCAGTGATGGCGAACCTATGACACACGTGTCAGAGGTGACATGCGAACTCATTTTTTTGGTTGATTTTTCTTTGTTAAATGGCATTTAAATCTATAAAATAAATATCAAAAATATAAATCTTTGTTTTACTATGGTTGCAAATATCAAAAAATTTCTATATGTGACATGGCACCAGAGTTAAGTTAGGGTTTTTCAAAATGCTGACACGCCGAGCTCAAAAGGTTCGCCATCACTGGTCTAGTGTCAACCAACACTAGCTCCTGATAGTTTACATGGAGTTGTTACTGGGTTGCAAGAAGTATCTCTTTTAGGAATAAGCTGAATAATTTATTTCATTTCTCAATAAGATGTTTCAGCAACTGCTATGCCTTTGACACTATAGTGAAATATTTTAAATTCAGCAAAGGATCACAACGTTTGTGATCTTATTAACACGTGCTTAAAACTCCAAGCATCAGTGACAGGAGTAATACTATTGTTAATGTGAAAAGAACCAGAATTATGTCTGAAAAAAAATGCCTCACACTAGAACTAACAGTCATCTCTCTAATTAGGAAGTGCCTATTTTTAGCGTAGGCCTGTTTTTAGTCTAGGATTTAGTCTAGGTCTCTCTCTCTCTCTCTCTCTCTCTCTCTCTCTCTCTCTCCCTCCCCTAGGAATGGAATCCCTCCCCTCCCCTCCTTTTCCCTCTCTGCCTCTCCTCTCCACTTCTCCTCTTTTTCTCTTTCTCCCTTAGTCTGACTGATTATTTCTCACATAAACATTTATTCAACTATTAAATGATACAGAACTGACACTCAGTTGTATATATCTTCTAGGCTGTACTTGCTAAATAATTTTCACTCCATCCATTTAACATTTTAGCATATTTCCCTTACGTCAAGACTTCTTTAAAAGCATACACATGGATTATTATTTCATATGTGCATTTTAAAATATACACAAAACATAAGTAATTACAAAGAGTAGGATAAATAACAACTGTAGACAGAATTTTAATATTTTCTTGTCATACTCCAATGGATCATCCTGGGTGTGCATACCCCATTTATGAGAAGCCTGAGAAGTTAAAAATAAATTGTAAACGTTTTAAGGTTGAAAATATGTGTAAATTGTGAATTTGTGTTGCACAGACATTGAAAACTGAGCATTTGTTTGAATTACGCAAGCACATTTTATTAATTTTATCTAATCAACTAGACAAAAATCAGAATAAGGGTGAAAACCTGGTATATCTTTACAATTAATACTCCACCAGTGGGAGGATCTGGCCTCTGGAAGGACTCAGTTATTATTTCTTGCACAAATGAATAAGTGTGAATATATACAAGCTTAGGGTGAATATAAATGGCCACAGCCAGTGAAGCAGACTTTTGCCAACCCCTCCTGTTCTATTTACTTGGATTATTTTCTTGACCAATTTATTATTATTATTGTTATTATTATTTTTAAATCTAGAAACTAAGGGCATCCATATACTTTGATGAATTTTTTTTAAAGGCAAGCCATAGAAGTTGGGCTAATAAGTACAATTTTGAATAAGCCATAACAGTGCTGACTTTTACTAGCGATGACAGTATTAAAGCTACTCTTTCTTTGTTCTGGTTAGTATGACTTAGCAGGTAAAATTTAAATATGTAACTGCTAATACTAAATTTACAGGCATCTTGTGAAACTAGAGAAAATTAAATCATTTGTTGAATTCAATCAAGATACATTGTTGAACTTCTGGTCAAGATGATGGCATAGGTAAACACAGTACTCAGATCCTCCCACAAGGATAAGAAAAATGCAATTAAACTACAGAACAACCATCGTTCAGAACCACCTGAAATCTAGCTGAATGGAAGTCCTACAACTACAGGTATACAGAAGAAGCCACACTGAGACTGGTAGGAGGGGTGGAGACGCAGAATGGGCTCCCATGTGTGGCAGATGAGAATCAAGAGGGGTTGAGTGGGGGGGATGAGGGGTAATGTGGGGATAAAGACACATATGTAATAACTTAATCAATAAAAATATTTAAAAAATTCAAGAGGGGTATCTTGGCTGTGGAGGTTCTAATTACGGAGTGAGGGGTCTCAAAAATATATCAGACACCCAAGCTCAGGGTTCCAGTATCAGGAAGACAAGTCCCCGGGACTTCTGGCTGTAAAAACCAGCAGGGATTGTGTCTGAGTGAGGCAGAGGACTACTGGAGTCCTGGGCAGTTTATCTTAAAAGATCCACGCAGACTTACACTCACTCCATCTGAGCTCCAGTGCTGGCGAGGCAGGTTGAAAGGTACCAGGGGCATATGAGTAGGAACTGAATTGTCTGGCATCAGGATGAGAGTTGGGGTCTGGGCAGCTTTCTGCCAGACAAAAGTGCTGTCAGAGTCCATCGTTCCCTTTCTGAGACCTCCCCACAGAGCCAGCAGGAGACACCATGTCTGAGTCTCCATCAACTGGGCTCACACTGCTTGCCCTGCCGTGGTGATTCCCTGAGACCTTGCCTCACCCAATTTGCAAGCCCATCCAAGCCTTTTCAGTGATTTTTTTTTCCATACAGCTGGCCTCTCTTGCCTTATGCTTCAGGCTTTCCTAACATCCCTCAAACAAGCAGCATCTGGCCTCTTCAACCCTCTACCTCTTGCTAAGTGGCCCCATGCCCTGGCAATAGCAGCAGCCCACCTTGGTTCACAGCATGGCCTCTCCCAGGCATCTCCCAGCCCAATACCAATAGCGGGCATCTGGTTATTGCTTTGTAGGTCTTGCTGGGTGTCCACAGGCAGGTGGCTGACTTTGCACCAATCAAGAGGTTCCAGAGATATTGAACCCGGTACACAGCTTCAGACCATACCAGGTTACATCCCTACCACCTTCACAAGTGATACATTCAAAGAGTGGACTCGGTGAGCACCAAAGCCCCACTGAAGCAAGTCCTGCTTCATGGATTTACTCCTGTGCAGCTAATCCTCCACTGTAGTTGCAACTGGTCCTTGCAGCCAATTGGCCTGGGATGGGGCAGGGAGAGGGAGTTAATCCCTTCCAGTGACACCAAAAGCTGTCTAGGCTCAACTACAACAGGGCACACAGCCCACACAAAAGCACATGTGGAGCTCCCAGCTCAGGTGACTGGGGAGGCTGTTCCACTGGGCCTCACAGGACACCTGCTGTACCAGGCCACTCTACCAAGTCCGGGAGACGTAGCAGGTTTACCTAATTCACAGAAACAAACATAGGGAAGCAGCCAAAATGCAGAAACAAAGAAATAGTTCCCAAATATAAGAACAGCAGAAGTATCCAGAAAAAAAAAAAAAACACTAAATGAAATGGAGGCAAGCAATCTACCAGATACAGAGTTCAAAACAATTGTTATACAGATGCTCAAGGAACTTAGTGATAACTTCAACAGCATGAAAAAGGACATAAGAAGCATAAAAAAGATCCAGTCAGCAATGAATAATACAGTAACTTAAATAAAATAAATTACAGGGAATCGACTGTGGGGTAGATGACACCAAGAATCATATCAGTGATTTGGAATATAAGGAAGCAAAAAACACCCAATCAGAACAGCAAAAATATGATTTTAAAAATCCCAAAATAAGAAGATAGTATAAGGAGCCTCTGGGACAACTTCAAGCTTACCAGCACTCACATTATGGAGATGCTGGAAGAAAAAGAGAGAGAGAGCCAGAAATTGAAAACCTATTTGAAAAAATGACAGAAAACTTCACTAACCTGGTGAAGGAAATAGAATACATGTCCAAGAAATGCAGAGAGTCCGAAACAAGATGAACCCAAAGAGATTTTGTTTTTATATATTGTTCAGGATGAAGAGGACAGTATCTAGTTTGGCACTCAGAATAAAACCTGACAGAAAGTGCATAACTGTACTAAATATGCTAACATTAAATTAAGAAAGCACTTCTTTATGTCATTAAGTAAAACATATCAGAACATTTGGATATTTAATGTTAATAATTTTCTATGTTGATAATGCATGTTTATAGGTATAATTAAAACATAAATCATTGCATATACAAATGATCCTTCCATTTTTAAATATCAGAGCAGTATTAGCAGTCCAAAACAATGTTGATTGATAAAACACAGTACAAAACAATGCTGATTGGTAAAATGTAAGGTTTGTATCCATGGTAATGCCTTAAAATTTAAAACTAACAATTTGCTACCATGTAGTGTGTTTTGCTGTCCTGACTGCCATAGTCTCTGAAATAAGCACCTTAATAAATTATTTTTTTGGCTCAATTTCAAATAATAAGGTTAAATGATTATTTTAAACCAACAGCAATAAGGAACTTTTATGGTTTAGTACTGATTGTGAAAAAAGAAATGTGTTTTTAATACACAAACTCCAAATTAAGTTTGGGTTTAAAAACCAAAGAAGACATTAGCTATTAAAAGTCTACCACTATGTCAATAGAAGAGAATCCGTAACTGATAAACTGATATTCTATATGATTTCTCACTGAAAAACTGCAACATAAAAAATAAATGAAAATAAAACAAACAGCACTTTCACATCAAAATGGGAAGATTTAGGTAACATTGACCAATCTCTTGGAGGGCGGGGGGGCAGAGAGGCAATCAAGTGTTTAAATGGAATGGAATTAAAAGGACCTCTTTTGAAACCCAAATAACGAAGTAAAGTTATCATAGAGAGACTGCAGGCACAAATCAAAGAACCATCATTTCCTCCATACTCTCACTACAGCTACACACACACACACACACACACACACACACACACACACACTCACACTTTCTTTAAAGTTGGTCAAATCTCATTATCATATAAAGGAAAAAATCATTAAACCTTATTATTTGATATTGAGCAAAAAAAAAATAATTTATTAAAGTGTTTATCACCTCCTGCCTGTTCCGCTCACACTGGAAATGAGCTATGTCATATGAGTTAAAAATAAAAACACCTTACTACTTTCCAGATTTATGAACATTCCTCATAGCTTTTGTGTGTGTGTGTTTTTTTTTCTGGATAGAACTGTGACTTCGTAGTCTTTACAGAAGTTAGTCCCCTTGAAAGGTTGTTTTCTTGAAGGTCAGTGAGCTGAAAGGAGAATGATTGACCATGGAGAGTGGCTGAGTTTAAACACACACCGCTGCAGAAGTAACAGAGCAGCCAAAGCACAGACTGGAGGGAAAACTCTGGGTGGGAGAGATCAGAAAGGGGTACTATTTCTATGATATCAAGTAAAATGATCAAAAAATCTTGTCAAATATACAGTTTGGATTTATTCTTTAGAATTTAAGATGCTCTCCATTATTTGAAATCAGTTTTAGCCACAAAATGTCTTTTATATTTCTACTAGAGGCCTGGTGCAAAAAAATTTGTGCACTCGGTGTGGGGGGGGTCCCCTCAGCCTGGCCTGTGCCCTCTCGCAGTCTGGGATCCCTTGGGGGGCTGACCAC
>NW_006295821.1:4371696-4384266 GCF_000327345.1 Myotis davidii | reverse complement strand
AAAAAATGGAAAAGAGTACATAATGGTGACATAAGAGTCCTTCAAGTGAGAAAGATCCCTGGGAAACCATTTATTACTGGTAATGTGTTAAAGAAGTGCATTTCTTTGCACTTAGCTTATTTATGTCTTTTAGAGTTAGTGAAAATGGAAGATAAAAATGACCATATATATGTAAAGAAAAATAAAATTAAGTCTAATAAGACTTTGCTAATGGTAGGTGTTGGCACAGACCCGCATTTCAAAATGTGAACTCTTTATGTGCAACACGTAGTGGTAGAACTAATAAATTGCCTTTCATTAACTTACTCATTTCACCAACATTTACTAAGTTTCTATCATGTGAAGAGCACCTGCCAGATACCTTGGTAAAAGAAGTGGTACCAATATTGATCCCCATTCATTTTGGAGTTAATTTACATAAAGTGATATCAATGCAGGTTAATCTCAAAGAAGGTTAATAGCAGCTACAATCTATCACAGTAGTCACCCTTATCTGCAGTTGCACTTTCCAGGGTTTCAGTTACCCGTGGTCAACCAAGGCCCCAAAATATTAAATGGGAAATTTTAGAAATAAACAATTCATAAGTTTTAAATCTCACACTATCCTTCTCCATCCTACCCCAGATGTGAATTGTCCTTTTGTCCAGTGGATCCATGCTATATGCACTCCCTGTCCATCGTCACCCAGTAGCCATCCAGTTATCAGATAGATTGTCATAGCTTGTGTTGAAGTAACCCTAATTTTACTTAACAATGCTAGATTCACATAACTTTTATTATAATACTAGAGGCCCGCTGCAGGAAATTTGTGCATTGGTGGGGAGGGTACCCTTAGCACACTCTGCACCCTCTCCAATCCAGGACCCCTCAGGGGATGTCCCACTGCCAGTATAGGCCCGATGCCAGGGATAGGGCCTAAACCAGTAGTCAGACATCCCTCTCATAATCCTGGACTGCTGGTTCCTAACCGCTCACCTGCCTGCCTGCCTTATTGCCCCTAACTGCCTCTGCCTGCCAGCCTGATTGCCCCCAATGGCCCCTCCCCTCTGGTCTGGTTGCCCCCAACTGCACCCCAGGCCAGCGTGGTTCCCACACGCAGCCTACTGCTTGGTTGTTTGGTCACCCCCTCACTAAACCCCCTGCTGGCCTGGTCGCCTCACACAGCCTGTTCGGTAGTCTGTTTGGTTGCGATGGTCACTTAGGCTTTTATATAGATAGATATTGTTCTATTTTACTATGTTAATAGAGGTAGGGTGCATGAAATTCTTGCACAGGAAGGGTTCTTCAGAATGGTCTACAGAGATCAGCCTGAGTTTGCACCCCCAGCCTCGCAGCCCCACCTGGCACCCTGCCTTGGCCTGGCACTGAGAACTTGTCAGTCCCGCCCCCCACTGCCATCAGCAGCTGCCATCTGCAGGGTGATCGTTGTGGCGATCAGGGCACCTGCTCGCACATGCCTTGGCATGGTGCCACCCGTTCACCTGCTCCACCATCCTGCTGTGGTCCCACTCTTGTCGGGGCCCATCGGGGACTGCAGTGTTTCCAATGCTGCCCTCTGCCAACGCTGCATCACAGATACCCGCCATGTTCCATGCCACCCCCTGGTCATCAGTGCACGTCATAGCAAGTAGTCGAACTCCCAGTAGCTCTAACTCCCACCTGAGGGGACAATTTGCATATTAGGCTTTTATTATATAGGATTGTTTATCTTTTACTGTGAATGATTTATAAATTAAGCTTTCTCATAGATATAAATGTATAGGGAAAATCATAGTATATGTAGGGTTTGTTATTATCTGTGGTTTCAGGCATCCATTGGGTGTCTTGGAACATATCCCTCACAGATAAGTGGGGGAACTACTACATATCTTTACCATGCCCATCAGACAATCAGAGCAACTATATGCAAATTAACCCAACCAAGATGGCAGCTGGCAGCCACGGAGCTGGAGCAAGCAGGAGGTGTGGTTGCCCCAATGATGGAGAAAGCCAAGCTTCCTGGCCAGCTGCTGCCTCCTCTCAAGGCAACAAAGTTTTAATTATAGAAGGTAAATAAACCCCAGATACCTGCTTCCAGTCACCATGGCTGGAGCAAATAAAAAAAACACACAAGGAAAGGCTGGGAGCTTTGGTCGTTGGGGGGCGTGGTCAGTCTAAAAACAGCCATCAGCCCTTCACCCAGGCTGGCCAGACACCCCAGTGGGGACCTCCACCCTGAAGGGGGTGTGGGCAGCCTGAAAACGACCCTCAGCCCCTCACCCAAGCTGGCCAGGCACCCTAGCGGGACCCCTACCCTGATCCAGGACATCCTTCAGGGCAAACCAGTTGGCCCCCACCTGTGCACCAGGCCCAGTGGGATGTCTGGCTGCCAGCTTGGGCCTGATCCCCCAGGGAGTGGGCCTAAGCCAGCAGGTGGACATCTTCGAGGGGTCCCAGACTGCAAGAGGGCATAGGCCAGGCTGAGGGACCCCACCGAGTGCACAAATTTTTGTGTACCAGGCCTCTAGTATATAATAAAAGGTAATGTGCTAGTATGGAATTATAAGCATACCTCCTATCATTTTACAGAAATGGTCTCCTTATTGCCAAGATGACAATATAATTCAGTGAAATCAGGCCATCAAACATGTCTTTTATGATCTTAGAAGATCCTACATATCAAAGAGGTAGAAGGGTAAAAATAATTGTTAGGAAAGAAGGGAAATAAGAAAAAGCAGGCAAGAAATGCTGCTTTTTCCATCGTCACAGGGAAAAGAAGCCTAAAAGTTAAAGGTATACCTCTCTTTTGGGGAGCGAGGTGGGGGGGGGGCTATGACATAAACCACTTACACTCTGTTGTCACATTTATTTCAAATAGATACCAAAAACGTTCAGTCCTTTTGAGTGCTGATATTGCTCTTTGGAACGACATCAAACACAGAGAATAATATACAATTTGAAGGGTTTTGGAGATTCTTGGTTGATGATGCTTCTGCTTGTCAGCATGAAAAACCCTCCATTTCAATTATTAAGATTCTCTTTCCAGCTTCACAGATGCTATGTCATGTGAATGTTTTATAGTATTTTCCAATGTTGGTTTGCCTTTACCTCCCAGCATAATACTCTTTGGACCAGAGCTCACTCAGATAAAATATGAACCATATTTTAGATGCATATACTCAGCTATCGTGAAGGAGGCAATAGTAAACTTAGATGAGCATATTCATTTTGGATTTCATTTAAAATTTTTAATAAGGAAATATATCATGGGAAATACATGCTAATCTAAAATCAATACCAATCATGATGATGGGGGCCAAGGGCTGCTGGAGAAAGGTATTCCCTCTCTGAGGACAGGGTATTTTCATTATGTCAGCCCCGCAATAATAAAGAGAGTGTCAGGATCATTTCTCATGCTGGGGGACGGCAACACCTGCAGCATAATTAGGCACTCAGAATCTGTTTGTATTTCAAAAGTGCTTTATATAACTGTTATTATGCATCAAGGGATGCTTCTGGCTCAGCCGCTTTTTCACAGCATAGTTCAAGAGAGCAGGTCAACGAGTTCACAGGAGATGCAGAGAGCGTGAGAAATCTGGAGGAGAGCTTGTTTACCGAGAGAGCAAGCAAAGCTTCCACGGGAAACGATTTGGACCCATGAACGTTTATAGTTTCATTCTTGGTGCTAAATCAATTCCCCTCTCTGCACCCTGACTCTGGGAGCAGAGATCATTAAGAACACATTTAAGTGCTTAATTGGGTTTTGAAGGAGGTTTCTCCATTAACATTAATTAAAGTCTCCCTGGACTCAAGAAAGCTCATTTGGCAGGTAGGAGTTTTCCAGGTTTGCTTATCTTCCTATTGCTGCCTCAGCAAAACTCTTTTTCTTGCCACAGATTTCAGACTAGGCTTCAAGTATAGGCAAGAAAACAAAACAAAAACACACAAAAAACACCCCGTTTCATTCTTTGATGGAAGATTTGCACATTGCGGAGAAGTCCTTCTTCATGGGATTTTGCCCTTGAGAAGGAAGATAATTAGAATTATGGTGAAATAATGTTAGTTGCTGCTAAATGCCAGCAGTTAACTTGTCGTGGAGACACAGACTTTATGGATAGAAACCCTTTTGAATTAAAATTATTATCTCATGAGTATATTCATTTTATTAGGTTGAGCCATATGAAATTCCTGATCTTCAACCATTGTCATCCATTAAAAAATGGCAATTTTGTATGATTCAATCGAATACACAAGAAACTCTAGATTTTATACAAGAATAAAAAATATACTCACAAAATTTAGGAAGACCTTATTTTTTCTCCATCTCTATACACCCTTGAATTTCCAAAGAATATCTATATCTGGGCATGTGGACTAGAAGCACAAAATGTCAGCCACTTTATCTCTGGTTGCCTTTGGGGTGAAAAAAGCCTTTAAGCCTTTTTTGTGTGTTAAACATATTGTCATTATTGCATTTATTTCAATATGTTCATGCATCTAGTCTTTGATATTTTTTCTTTGCCCTTCAATATGTAAGGAACAGTGGAAATCAAATAGGAAAATTACAAACTTCAAGATAATATTTATTGCTTGCCTACTAGGTATTGCGAGGAATACAAAGATGACATGATGAGGAAAAATGGAAGCGAACCACCAAAAGAGCTAGATAAGAAGAAATAAAAGAGAAAAGCAGCCAGCCAGGCTACACAGTAGAGAAAGTGAACCATTGAGGGTACCTTGGATATTGAAAACCCAGTGATAGCAGGGGTGGTTCTAGATTCAAGAGTTCGCAATTTACCAAAGGAAAGCTAAGGAGCATGCATTTTGAAATGGAAAATTGGCCAATATAGTTTTTGTAAAAATATTTGCCCAGGTTAAGGTAAAGAAAAATGAATATGAGATCTAAGACAGTCCACATGACACAAAAATCTTTATATAAAAACCTTCACATTTTTCAGTTCTTTGCATATTGTGGTGTCAAATATCTTGTACAATATTGATGATTTAAAACATTACAAAGGTATAATTTATTGGAGAGTAAAGTTTCCAAGGTCGTGGCTTAATGGTTTGTATGATCAGTATTTTCTTTCTTTCTCCCTGTGCTGTGAATAATTATACATATTGGAAGTTACATTAATTTTAGACTAAAATAAACCTGCCTTTACATAGAGAAGTTCCACATAAGAAATTGGTGCCCCATATTTTTTACCTCTTTGCTTCCCATCATTGTTATCAACCAGCTACATTTTGGTCTTACAGGTCACTCTTTTTTATGACCGTCTGGCTATAAAACACAAATAAAGTAGTTTTTGAGCTGTGAAAAAGTTATTTTTCCTCTAGAGAGAGCTGTTAATTGTGTGTGTGTTTGTGTGTGTGTGTGTGTGTGAGAGAGAGAGTCTGTGATTTTGAGAACCAATCCTGATTTGTCCATTTAAAAGCATAACCCAGAACCATACGAGATGGCATCAAGGTAAAGGGAGGAAGAACTAAAAATATTAATACCTTTAAAAAATCTTTTAAATTGTCTTCTTTACTGATGACTGCAGACGGCATCTCTGTCAGCAGACAAGTTTTGATGTTTCCTCTCATGTGAAAGCAGTCTAACATTTTAAATCTATTTCTTTTTATTTCCTAATAATAGAGTTCAAAATGGGTGGGTGTTAAGAAGTATGTCGAGACAACTGTGAAAGTTAAGGCACTTTATATTAAGCAAGCTTGATCTAGCACTCTGATCTAAATTTAAGCATTTGCAAATAACGTCTGGAAAGAATGAAGAGATGCATAAGTCAGTCTTATAAATCATGGCCATTTCCTCCTTTGCGGTCACCATTTACGTAAGCACTTGGAAATAAAGCCAAGGCCATTAGGTGGGTAAGGGCATGCCCTTTTATTCCTACCATAGTTCCTGGCATTGACTTGAGAGGACGAACAAGTGGCAAGTTCAAAATAAGGGAAACAATGGAGCTAATCAGGAAGGCTATCTGATAATGGAAAAAAGACAGTCTCAGATTGCAATAATCTTGGTAGCTAGATATCACCTTCCATGTTATAGAGAGTACTAGAGATCTGGAATATGGGAGAAGAGGGAAACAATGACACAACTCCTTTTATTTCTAGGATTCTATGCTATTTCACCTCGCACGAGAAACAGATCTAGAAATCAATCAAATACATCATTCTGTCCACAATGGATCTTGCCCAATGCTTGAGGGAGAGTCACAGAGGGACTCTTCTTCACAGTACCTACCCACTTGATAAGCTCACGTCGCTAGATGTATGCTTAAAATTCAGGAAACTGCATTGTTTTAATAATGTTTCTCACTTCATCAGAGATCTAGGCTGAGATGACAAAGTTTTTTTTACAAACTTCAAAACCCATGTTTTTCTCTGCTCTGATAGACTGCTTGTATTTTAGAGAGTGTTTTAAGTTAAAAAGGATGCTTTTTTTTTTGTTCTGTGCCATTAAGAATTGGCATAAAATAACTAAAATAGTTAAGTTGAAAAGGGATCTGCTTTGATTCTGAATTTTAAACAAGAGCAAATGTAAAGACAGACTCCTCTCCGTGTTACATTGTGAAATCTCACATCGGGAAGATGAGGTAGCCCGGGAAGGAACCTAGAAACAGGCACAGCGGGAAGGTGAAACACAATGACAAAGGCAGGACGCAATGAAAAGACCATGCAGGAGGCTCTCATAGTCACCTACGGGTATTGGCAGCATCTTTTTCTAGTGAGGAAAGATGACAAGTTAAAATAGAAGACTTGGAGTTTGCTGGATCTGAAAACAACAAGCCATTTAGAAGAAGGTATAAAGGTGTGGAATTCACATTCCACAGCGTGAGCCCACTAATCCTCCCTCCATTTAGACTTCATGAAGCCTTGAATTAAAGGACCTTGGTGGGCATTGAAACAGATATCTGAGTGGAATACATCCCCACAGACAACTGCAGCCAAACTTTGGGGGCATGAAAAAGGACAAAAATACGCATGAGTGGTTTGCTTCCAGAGTTCCGAAGGCATATTTCTGTCTGGCTCTGCTCCATGTTACATAAGCAGATCTTAGGCAGGAAGAGCCGAGCAACAATCGATACTTGCTAAATTGAATTTAGTGCCTGAACAACTACATGCACCACACAAGGCCACATGCAAAGAAAGAGAGAAAAGCGGGGGGGGGCTTAAAATAACACACATACAACTGTATTATTCCTAATATATATGGTCAAATAATAAAATGAAGAATAATTTTATCCCCTTATATTTAAAAATATTTTATTATTGAAATGTAATTATAGAATCATACTGTTCATTTCCGAATCTATTTTGCATCCAACCATTGACCGAAGGAAAGAATAATTTCTTCTGTCTGTCTTTTCTCTGTCTAAGTATTATGTCATTTAAAAATGCATACTTTTCTAATGCCAAGGGGAAATTAACTGTATAAGTATTTCAAAATGCAACAATGAGTAAAATAATCATAATTTAAGAGTATAATTCATAAAATATTCACAAGACAACTAACAGACCACTTTTAAAAGTTCTTATTCATTCTCAAATTAAATGAAAAAAAGATACCATGATTAAGAATCTACAGTCTATTTGTAAAATGGCAAAGAATAAGAGTTCTAGATGATATAATACTATTATCTTGTTGTACCACATGAGCTTATTCTATTACTACATTCCTTTTATTACATTATTTGAATTATCACATTACTGTACAAATTATATGACAAATAGAATAGCAATAGAAATAAAGAAGTATACTGCTTAAAAGTCTTTAATTTTCCAGGGGTATGGACGAAGTATTAATTCCAGTATTCAGAGTCTCAAATGAAAAAGTACACATTAGGGCCAATGTTATATTTTACATGGATCCAGCACACTTAACTGGGGATTTTTGTATGCTCCATTTTTAGAAATATATATATATATATATTTAATTGATTTTACAGAGAGGAAGGACGATGAATAGACAGTTAGAAACAGCGATCAGCTGCCTCATGCACACTCCCTACCGGAGACTGAGCCCACAACCAAGTTAAACGCCCTTGAGCAGAATCAAGCCCGGGACCCTTCCTGTCTATCCACTAGCCCAACCAGTTAGGGCTGTATGCTCCATATTTAAAGACTGGTAAATTGGCGTGCGCTCCCAGATGCTCTCTATCTTTCCTCCATGTATTATTAAATTAAACAAATTTGAAATCAAAGGGAAAAGGGGACTCCCCGAGCTTTGGTGAGCCCCTCTCACTAAGGGAACCTGGGGACTGTGCCTGTGTCTTCAGGCACAAGACAGAGCCACCTGCACAGCAGAGTCCGTGCCAAGGGCGACCTGATTACCCTTTCACACGGGGGAGTGTCCTTGAGGTGGCAACATTTTGAGTTTTCTGCTTTAATGAGGATGCTGCTTTTATAAACATCAAAGACAGGCTGGACAGCCAGGCTGGCAAGGCAGACAGAGGGTTTCCGTCAGCCAGCCCTGTGCCGGGCAGCGGCTTGGGTCATGTGGGGAAGTAGCAGAGTATTCTCCTCCAAGATCATCCGTTCTCCTTCACCTAGGGCTATTTGGCCTTGCTGAGAGCAACTGCAAGTGACTTCCCCCAGTCCTTACTACTGTATCTAGGCACAAGCTCATAAAAAAAAAAAAAAAGAAAGAAAGAAGAAGACATTAAGTTAATTTTTAACTCATTTGCTTTAAATTTTAAAATGCCTTCCAACATGGTTATTCCTAAGAAATGGTCTATGACATATCTATTTTGGGTAATTACAGTTTGACTGATTGACACCCAGAATCCCTTCCTCAGACTTCAGACAGACCTGACATGATAATCCTCATACTCTGCTTTCTTGAATGCTAATGAGCCACAGTGTAGCTCCCAAGTCCCCCCCTCTCCCTCCCCGCCTCTACGCTTCCTTCATCCTAATGATTTTCATATCAAATGAATCCCCGCATATCCTTCCTCTGACTGTGGAAACCTGAAAATCTCTGTAACATTCATGTTTTATTTTTCACATTCTTTGTATAATTCTGTCTTCAATGACTTTAATTGACTAATGCACCATGATAGCACTAATAATTTTACAACCTATTAGAAATCTCACTAGAAATCAATAAAACAAGTAATATTATAAAAATACAATGCCTTCCTATTGTTCAAATAACCCCTGAAAGTAGTTAGTTACTATATATTTATGAATAATTCCACCCTACTAAAATGTTGTGCTGCCTAAACAGTAACATAAAAATAATACAAGTTTGTGAACAGAATTTTAAAAAACCCACATATATTGTTTTCAATGCAAAATAATTTGTTTTTGTTTCCACGAATACCATTTTCAAGAACATGATAAATCACATGTTTTTCAAAGGATTATGACAGAATTATATGAAATGAAAGGTAGCAGTTGATATTATTCTAGTCAGTTTAATTAATACTTAGTGTAGGTTTACTACATGAAAGGCATTAGTTAATATTATTATCTTCCAAGTGCTTCTTCACGTGTAAGTACTATCATGACAACTGATGCCATTTACAGAGAAAACACTCCAAAAGAAAAGGACGTCTCATACAAAAATGTAAATGCTTGCTATCTCCTTACAGTGCTGGAGAGCAATTTGCAGCAGGTGTCCGTGTCTGCTGCCTCTTTCTCCTCTGACCCCGGCCCCAGTGCCATCTGCTGAAGATGGCAGGAAAGGTGGGAAGACTGACATCTCCACAGCCTGCCACTGTGGGGCTCTCTGCTGCGTGCTGGAGTTTGTACCAGGTCACAGCATTCTGTCTGCTCTTGGACATGCTGTCTACAAGCAGACACAGAGAAAGGGTCTGGTATGGAAATAAAGGTCCAGCGAAGTATCAGAACTCCTCAGGTTGACAAAGCCGGCAGCCTCTATAGAACGTTTAAAATGGTCCTGGGAAGCTGTATTCAGTAAGAAGCCAGTCTCTTCTGATAACGTGCAAGGCTGTTGTCAAGATAGAGGAGAAGGAAAGCCTGGCTGCTTTCCCTGGAACAGCCCGGAGATAGCAGAACTATAAACCCCCAGGTTAGGAGAGCTCCCAGGACTCTTATCTTCATCGTAAAATGGAACACAGATACAGAGTGGTGTGTTCTCAATGCCACACATCAGATTAGGGACACATAAAACCGGTAAGTCTCATCTCTCTATTTTGTAGCTAAATTATATTTGACCAGTATAATTATATTCCTGGCATCTGGTATACATTACACACACTATATGTTCCCCTCTTTTATTTTCCTGTCCTCAATTATTTTATGTGATGTTATAACAAACACACACATTTATCCATTATAAATAATTTAGATTAGCTAGTTAGTTAATCATAGAAATGGGAATATTTATTTCAAAAGAAAGGTTGAAGATAGGTATGAAGAAAGTTAAACACTCAGCAGTGAGTTCTAAAACACATTTAGAATATAAGTATGTAGAACATTAGGATTTTAAGTATGAAGAAAACATAAAAATATTTAGAAATACTCAGTGCCCTTTGTTATAATAATCTCAATTATATCCTCTAAATCATATCTATATGATTCTGGTGTTGCTGGCTACACATCACTCATGGCTTTCTACCTGTATCTCTGAGTCCTCACGTGGCACTTGCCTGTTCTGTAAGGATACTGGTCATGTTGGATTAAGACCCACTCTTTTATCTATAAAGACCTATTTCCAAATAAGGCCACATTCACAACTACAGTAGGTGTAAACCTACTTCCCACCCTGTAGTTAGGCACTTACTAAATGCATTCTCTAAAGGCATGAACTCCTGTAAATCTAACAATCCCACAATTATTATTGTTATGCCTGTTTTATAGCTTAAGAAACTGAGATTCAGATAAAGAAAGTAACCTGTCCAAGGTCATATACATAGTGAGAAGCACAGCTGGTCTAGAACTCAGGAGGTCAGGCCCTCTTAAGCATGATATACCATACAGCCTCTTTGTCTGAGGAAGATGAAATAAAACAATGCATGGAATGCATTGTCAATGCAAGAAATGGACCTGGACACATTACCAGGTTATATAACTGTTTATCCAAATATTTTAAACTATTTATGACAACTTGCTTAATGCCTATTTTTCTGTTTTACTATTAACTTCACGAAGTTATATCCCCCTACTATGTAGCACATAGTAGGAAGTAATTATTGCATGAATGAATGAAAGTTTCATTATCTTGAAATTGTTCTTTTAATTTATTGTTTCATTTCCACCAACCACAGGCAGCATTATTATTATTATTATTATTGAAGAAACCATTTGTATTGGTTCAATAGGGGTACCATAACAAAGGACCACAGACTGGGTGACTTATACAACAGAAACTTATTTTCTCACAATTCTAGAGACTAGAAGTCCAAGGTTAAGGTGTCAGCAGGCTTAGTTTCATCCGAGGCCTCTCTTTTTGGTTTACAGTTGGCCCTCTTTAAGTTATGTCCTCACATGGTCTTCCTTCTATCCCTGTCTGTGTTCTAATTCTCTATCTCATAAGGACACCGATCATAATAGATCAGGGCCTACCCTATGGGCCTACTTTTAATTTAATCACCATTTTGAAGGCCCTATTTCCAAATATAGTCATATTCTGAGGTATTAGGGGTCAGGGTTTTAACCCAAATATAAACTTGGGGGAGATACAATTCACCCCCTTACAGCATTGTCACAATTAACCTTCCATTTTGACCTAGAGTAACTTCTAAGTTATATTTTTTAGAAACAGAAATTAACTTTCTTACCAGATTTACCTTAAGAGAGCTCTCAAATTCACAAACTTAGAAATCTCCAGACTCCTTTGGCTTTCATGATGCCTTCCACATGGTTGTCTTCTCATGACCATTTCCCATCAGGTATTTTTCTTCCTGCTTCATAAGCGCTTACTTTCCAAAGGCCTATGTTACTGTTCTTTCCCTCTGTGGCTCCAGGGGAAATGCATATATGTGTGTGTGTTGATGGCTCCCAGGTTTATATTTTAAACCCAGTCTCTCTCCTGAGCTCTAAACAGCACATTAGCTTTTTTCACCCCAAATGACCTGGTAAACTCATCTACTTCCTTCCAAAACTATGCTCTAATAGTGTCTTACAATAAATGGCACTAACTTATGTAAGCTAAAACTCTGATGCTTGTTATGGGTTGACTTGTGTTGCCCCAAAACACATGTTGAAGTTCTAAGTACTTGTGAATGTGACCTTTTATTGGAAACAGGGTCTTTGTGGATAAAATCAAGTTAAGATGAAATCACTGGAGTGTGTCCTAATTCAATATGACCAGTGTCCTTATAAGAACAGCAAGTGCCACTTGAGGACACAGAGATGCAGGGAGAAGGCCATGAGTGATTTGCAGCCAGTGACACTAGAAGACAGGAGAGAGGCATAGAAGTTTCCCCTAGAGCCCTCAAAACAGCAGGACTCTGTCAACACCTTGATTTTGGACTTCAGTCTCCTAAAGGGTGAAAGCATAAATTCCTGTTGTTTTTTAAACCACCCAGTATGTGGAACTTTGTTACAACAGCATTAGGAAATGGGTGCAATACTCAATCTAAAATTCCTTTCCTTTTCTTTTATTTCTCACATTCACCC
>NW_006295821.1:4358624-4371671 GCF_000327345.1 Myotis davidii | reverse complement strand
GATTTCCTGTTTTCATGAAACCCATTGCCTGCCCTGCAATTTACAAGAATAGCAAAATTGCTTGATATTCTGCCTACACAAAAACCAATTGTCCATGACTCTTATTTTGTAGGGAGCAGCTAAAGGGTTAAGCTTCAGACTGACCTGTTGGCAAAACCACAAACAAATCCCATTTTAGAGGGCACAGTCCTCTTAGCATAAGACCTCCTTATGACCTCCCTAGATCTTATCTGGGTAGCTAATGGGCTGTGGGAGGTGCAGCAAGTGCTGCCAAAACAAGTGAAACTCACAAGAACACTGTAACTATGGTGACCACTACCTTGTTTACCTTTGGCTATAAAATAAAGGCTCAGCTTGCCCTCTGGATCTCTCTCTGTGGCCTCTGCCAGGCATAGGAGGTCCACCCAGACCCAGCTAATTTTCTTTGTCTGTCTTTTCTTTAATCCTTCTCTGCCCCCTCCCCGCCCCAATCAGGCTCACCAAACCATTGGCTGTGCTGGCCTGGCACATTATTTAGTGTTGCTCGTGTACCATCTGTCTGGAAGTCCCTTTTTGATTTACTGGACCAATACCTACTCATCATCCCAGATTTAGCTCATAAAGACACCTTGATTTTGCCTACACCTAGCCACATGTGCTCCCACAGCATTTTAGATGAAATAACTCTTCTGGTTGTACACCCCGTGGGTTGAGAACTCTTTTACGGCAGAAGCCATCCTCAACCAGCAGAGTGCCTTCTGAGCTGGAGGTGCTCAATGAAACTGTGCTTCCCTGAACGGCTTTCTTACTTGCAAATATGCTAGCCATTCATTTTAGAAAAAAGCCATGGCACCCATACTTTTCATCTAATTCAGAGAGGAAGACGGAGGTTTTAAGAGTTAAATGACCTTTTTAGGCTATGTGGTTGATAAGCCGTGATTTCAAATCCTAGATGTATCATTCTGTGCCTTGCTGGCTCTACATTTTATGATTATGACCGCTTGCAACAAATCGTATCTACCAAACAGGTAGGGCCCCCTCTTGTACATGTTTAGTTCCATCCTGGAAAAGGAGCCTTATTTTACACTGTTATCTATACTTTTTGTAACTGTCTAGATTAGAGGTAATAAATTTGTTCATTATGTTTATGTGTCTTCTATGGAGGATTTTAGACACACACACACACACACGCACACACACACACACGCACAGTATATTGAATACTTCCAGTCTGTACGCCATTGTTTTGTTTTCCATTTGTTGCTATGCTCTTGTTAGGATTTTGACAGATTCGGTCTCTGTGGTGTAGAATAATTCTATTGTTATCCCATCTGCCCCTTGTGATTTTTCCCCAATATTTTCAAGGTAGCACACTTCACTTTCTAGAATTACAGGTTCTTCCCAGAGGTATCTTGTTCTGAGGGGTCTGCAATCCTTCTGTCTCCGCTGTATGGATTTTCAGTATACTGTTTCCACCCTCCCTTTATTTTCTTCTTACGTTGACTGTGTCACGGTTGTCTACCTCTAGGTTATAGTCATTGAAAAACTGCATTCAGGATGCTAATCCTGCTTTTGTCCCCTTTTACTTTTGTATTTCGTCTGTCTTTAACTACCGTCAGTGTTTCTTCTGTCATTCATCTGATTTGTCTTTCCTTTTTCGTTTCCAGCATTGTCGTTTCCCTTTCTTCCCTAATTATAGTGCTAGTTTTATCCCACCGTTCTCTTGGCTCCTGGTCAATTAAGTTTAAGGGAGCAGCTCTTTTTTTTCATGTGGACCTTAAAGTCATCAGGAGTGTTATCTACATTATATTTCGGCACTCTGCTTCTCTTGGTGGTTCTCTCCTTCAGGTTTGCTCTCATGTTGGATATTAACAGTTCATGGTCAGTACCACAATCTGCTCCTGGTCTTGTTCTGACAAAGAGAATACAGCTTTTCCATATCCTGCTTCCAGACATATAGTCTATTTGATTTCCGTATTGGCTTTCTGGTGATGCCCATGTATACAGTCAACTCTTTGGTTGTTGGATGCATGTGTTTGTGATGGACAAGCTGTTGTCTTCACAGATATCCATGAGCCAAGGACATTTGGCTCTGTTTTATTTCCTGCTTTTGTATTCCAATCACCTATAATTACTAGCATGTCTTGTTTTGGTGTCTGATCAATTTCATTTCCGTATTGGCTTTCTGGTGATGCCCATGTATACAGTCAACTCTTTGGTTGTTGGATGCATGTGTTTGTGATGGACAAGCTGTTGTCTTCACAGATATCCATGAGCCAAGGACATTTGGCTCTGTTTTATTTCCTGCTTTTGTATTCCAATCACCTATAATTACTAGCATGCCTTGTTTTGGTGTCTGATCAATTTCTTAGATATTTATGTGAAACCTTTCAACTTTATCTTCTTCAGCCTCTGTAGCATAGACTTGAATGATGGTTATGTTAATGTTTTCCTGGAAGTCAGACCTTGTATGATATCACCAAACTGCCTGTGCTACATCTTGCCTCAATATTAAAGCCACTCTGCTTTTTCTGAGTTTGTCATTTCCAGAGTAGAATACTTTGCAGTTGCCTGACAAGAAACATCCCACCTCAGTTATTTTAGTTCAATAACACCAAGCACTTTAACTGTTAGATGTTCCATTTCTTGCTCTACAGTCTCCAGTGTACCTTAGTTCATGCTCCTTGTGTTCCATGTTCCAATTATATGTGAGGTATAGCATCATCCTTTCCTTTCACGTGTGTGCACATCAGGCACCAAATGCCCTTCCAGCTTTGGTCAAGTTGCGTTATTGACAACCATGCTATGCATTGTTCTCTGCTCTGCCCCCAGAACAATTTGAATGCTGTCCGACCTGGGATTCTCATCTTTCAGCACTATTTCATTTTTCATTTTAGTTGATTTCATCATAGGGTTTTCAAAGTAAAATGAAAAGAATAAAAAGGGGAATAAAATTTAGCAGAGGCCATCATTGTTTTTTTGCTGTAGTGTGTGGGTCCAAACCACATGTTCTTGAGCCTGTGGTGTCTTGAGATATTCTATAGCTGAATAAAATGTGCCATCAGCAGAGCTAAAAGCGCGGTTATCATAAACCATATTAATTCTCAATGTCTTTAATATCAGAAGTGAAGGCCAGCTGGACTGAAAAGTGCCATTGGTGTCCTGGCTGATCACTACCCAGTTATAGCATCTCCAACGATTTGAGGAAAAATAACAAAGGGAGGTGGAATGCTTGATATCTATTCAAAATAATTGCCTGACATTCTAATAAATATAGTGAAGTCTACTTGATAAGGACATGAATTCTTTTCAGTCCCTCATTAACCATAATCATGAGCATATATCTGAGCCGCTCTGTGCCTTAGTTTCTTTCTATGTGTGAAAATGGGCTATGAGTGGTACTGAGGTCATTAGTTGTTGTGAGGATTTAATGATTAATAGAAGAAAAGTCATTGAAAGTGGTTGGCATACAATAGGTATCTTTTTGATGTTGTTTGGAAAGCTTACACAGATCCATGCTCTGCTACTGTATGCATGATCCAGTAAGTCATTAAACTATTCTAACACTCAGTTTGTCTGCAGAATGGGAATGTATTTCACAGGTTTTACTGAGATTGGTAATATGAAAATCACAAATGTGAAGTGCAATCAAACAGTGATTAGCAGAGAGTTGGCAAAAAGCAGTTCCCTTCTTTTCCCCAGAAGGTTCAGCACATGTAACTTTTCCCAAGGTCTTGAAAGAGGCAGTAAAGCATATCAAAAAAGTACCTTGGCTGGTACATGGGGGAGGGCCTGCTGACTCTGCAAGATCTTCAGAAATCTTATTTTCCAATTAGCACTGCTCTTGCTGTTGAAACGCCTCCAACTTCTTAAACCCTTGGATGAACAGAACACTTGGTCACTCACCCCTACTTATATTTCCAGCTCAGAAAAGTACGTAAAGATACCTTCAAAGAGGGTCTTGTAGGAGCAGGGAATAATCCTGATCAAAGACTTTCTGGCTCTAAGCCTGGAATTGGCTTTTCTGCCTCTCCCTTCTCCACATATTTCTACAAGCAGCTCCCTGTCCTCACTGTGGTGGTGACAGAAACTGTGGAGGGCAAGGAGGACCCCTGCTGAGGAGGTCCTTCCATCTTCCTCTTCCATGACCTGCTCCAGGTGAGCGCCCAGCAGGAGCTGTCAGGCTCTGACAGCAAGGAGGAATGAAAGAGAAATATGGAAGAACAGCTAGACATGCTGGGCACAGGAGCTTTCTTTTAATTCTTTTACAGAATAGAGTAACATGTTGTATTTTGCCATTGGTAAATTACTTTTCTTTCATAATATTTGAACCAGTTGTGGATAATGTGTTTTGAATGAATTAACATTTATTTTAATTAATTGATCGACATTAATTAACACAGAATTCATAAATAATTTAAATGTATGGCTGTGTGCACATTATTTATGTCTCTCTGTTTATGTAAAGATCGATTTTGCAGTATGGCATATGGAAATAATACCACAGTGAAAAGACAGGGTTTATAGAATCTGCTACTCTATTGATATAAGTAGGTTATATAAAATCCCTGGGTCTTCCCATATATAAATTGACTTTGATCCTAGCCAATATGTCTCAGTTGGCTGTCATTGTGTGCACCAAAAAGTTGCTGGTTTGATTTCTAGTCAGGGCATATCATATACCCAGATTGTGGGTGGGTTCAATCCCTGGTTGGGGCATCTACACGAGACAACCGATTGATGTTTCTCTCTCATATCAATGTCTCTCTCTAACTCTCCCTTCCTCTCTCTCTACTATCGATAAAAAAAACACTAAAAATAAATTGAATTTCTTGGAAAGATAATCTTTCAACTATCTTTCAACTTCTTCTCTGTTAGCAAAAACACTAATATTCTTACCTGGCATCAATCATACCTCTGAAGAATCTCTAGAATACATCTAAGTTGTTCCTTCCCTCCCTAAGCCAAGCCGCCCTCTGTCTTAGCCACCCAATCACATTCTGGTTCCAACACAATCCATCTTCACACAATGGGCAGGGAGTGTAACCAAACTTCATCACTCCCTGATCCCAAGCCTTTGTTGCCCTCTCACTGCACTGGGAAATAATTATACCAAATATTTCATGCCTAAGACTTTGCCTGATCTGACCACTGTCCAGCTTTCTGACATTTTCTTAAGAGTCTGCTACTTTGTAGTTATTTCATATCTTCAAACAGGTTCAGCTCTTTCTGCATTTTATATGCTGGAATGCCACTTCCCCTGGCCCTCTTCTCTTTCTTTTTCTTCCTTTTTTCTGATTTCAGTAAATGCCACATCCTCAGAGAGAACTCCCACCATTCAATTGATTTGAATTTGGCCCCAATTCTCAATCCCATTGTTCCCTGTTCTAGCGGTTTCCTCTATGGAACTTATCACCATGTGTACAGTTATGTCTTCCTGTACTTGATTACCGTGTGTCTCCATCCAAATCCCAAGCCTTCTAGAACCGCATGGGTCTCATTTGTTGCCCAGCATTGAACAGTATGATTGGAATGTGGTAGAAATTTACTAAGTATTTTAAAAGCAATGAATGGACAAACAAGTGAGCTGTACATCTGTGTGCAGAAAGATCTAGAGAAGGGCCTTCAGATATTTAATGCTACCATCCCTTTCAGTATCCTTATTTGTTTTAAAGCTTTATTTTTATTTCTTTTACCCACAGTATTTGATGAACAATGCTGTCTGTACATGCAAGCAGGGCTGACAGTCAAGCATCAGTAAACTGAAAAATACCCTCTGTTGTGGCTCCAGGAGGCAGCTGGAAATGAGAGAAAGAGGCGAGATATCCCCATTTGACTTCCATGCTGTGCGTTCTGTGAGGCATTAAGTTCTGCTAAAAACTACTGTGTGGTTGAAGGGTATTTCCCATTTTTCCCCTTCCCTTCCTCCCTAATCCAATCACTGAGGAAAAATACTGCATAAAGTCATGCCAAGGCTTCTGAAGTCACAAATATCAGGTTAGCCTCCTGAACTATAAGAAAGTTGACTTTTGTATTGAACTCATCAATTAAAAGGCATATCAAGGACTTTGAAACAATCTGTACCACCGTTTTGTGTCAAAATTTGCTATAATTTTCCCTCAACAGGAGTCATTTCAAATCCTGCGACAAATTATTCCGTTGTTCATATGGACTCTGTGCAATAACACTGTAACAAACAAACAAACAAAAACCTGAGCCAGAACAATGATGTTGATAAAATAAATACTACTTGCTGTGGTGATTTTGGTTGGGAAAAGATGTTTATTGCATTTTCTGGTCATCAAAGAAGTATACTATCAATATAGTATTGAAAGGAATTTTAGGGATAAAATAGGCAGGCTTAGGGAGTCTTAGGAAGAAAGAGAGTCCATGGGGGAGGAATGCGTAGGTGAGGGCTGGGAGTTGCCAGAAGGCATACATTCACAGAGAATAGAAAGTGCCACCGGATAAGGGGAGAGGAAGGTATACATTCACAGAAATAAGGAAACGTGACAGAGTATCGGGGGAGAAAGGAAATATACTAACACAGAGGGTAAAGGTTGACAAATGCTGGCAAAAGGGAAACATATGTTCACAGGAGATAGAAGAATGTTACAAGATAAGAGGGAGGGAAAGATGGGATACCATGTGGGTTTTGGGCTTTGAAGCTGATATTCTGCAAAAAGAGTGACCAATTAGAAAAGCACAGAGTCATAACAGGGAAGGGTCCAATTAGAAAAGAGCATGAAGAGACAAAGAACTACAACCTTTACAAACCTTAAAGGGGCTTAGTGGGTAGCCCCCTTGGGAACTCCTTCCCTGTGTAGGAGTCTTTATTTGCTTCCGGTAAATTTCTACCCTTTAACTAACAGGTCATTTTAGTCCTTGAACTTTATTCTTCAAACTTTGTGAGATAAGAACCCCTAAGGGGGAGATCTGCTCCCCATAGCCCACTTGTCAGTATGCACTGTCTCTGTAGTTGTGTATTCATGCCACTATTTATTATTTAAATGCTATCTGAGCTTTATCATAGTGATTTAGCATCTTCTGAGATTAGATTCCCTTTCTTTCTGAAAGAAAAGGGAAGGTGAATATGAATGTTAGTCTTAAGAAGAAGACTGATTTGTTTCCCTTCGTGTGTAGATGTATTTATTCCTCTGACATGGATTCTTCATATCAATGGTCAAATACTTCCAGTGTTTTGGGAACATACATGATCTGGTCCTTACACATTTTTTTTAGCTTAATTTCTCGTTTCTCCTTTCATTTGGTCTGAACAGTCCTTTTAGTAGTCCTCATGGAGAAAAATAATATATTTATTCCTACCTCATAGTCTTGTGATGAAAAAGTTCAATCTTTGCTTACCAATTTTGTTTAGTTTCAGTAGCTGCTAAGTTATCATCTGATCCTGATAATCAGCAGATACCAAACAGATAAGTCTGTCTTTCTTACTATTTATTTAAACTAAGAATCAATGGCCTCGCTAAGGGCCGTTTGCACTTCATAGTGGGTTAGCTGAACAAAAATATGATTATTTTGCAATTTAGCACTAACTTTAATTTATAAAGCAGCTATTATAAGAGCCAGACTTAACTAATTTTGAGATACTAGCATCAAAGAGATATGTTGAATATGGTAGCATGGGATAATGTTGCTCTTCATTATGGCTTTGTGACATTAAAAATCTATTTCTAGAATTGGAGTTATAGTAACAAGCATCTGTTAAATGAAAAATAGCTATTTTTTTTCACCTGAGTTTCTTATATAAAGAAAAACACGGTTTTCATGTTGATTCATAGCAAGTCGTGAATTGGTTGAAATTTTAAAATTTACTTTTCAGTGTTTCTAGTATAGAGTGAAATCAAATTAAAGTTTTATTTCATTAAATTTTTTAAAAAGTTACACACAAGAAATTATTGTGCCCTGGATCATATTTACACATCCTGTAACTAATAGAGCCACATCTCACCAAGGAATAACTGATTTCTAAGACAATACATTTATAATAGCTTCGTTTTATCTTATCCTTCTGTGAAATAAGTCCTAAGAAAGTAATTTTAACCACTTTATGTACTGATGTCTTTTATATTATTTTTTCCTGATTTTCTCCTTTGTATCTTTTTACCTAGAAATGTTTGCCATAAGAGAGAGGCTCAAATCTCGTCAAATGGGAAGGGAAAAAAAAGTAATATTTTTATACTTTTTCCAAAATAATTTTCTCTCAAAAATTTTAAACTAAGGGAATTATTTCTGGAACATTCAGCCCAACGCAAATTTCTGTCCCCCATTAGGGATTTGTCGCATCAATAAAGATGACTCCCAAATCCATACCTCTAGGCCTAAAACCACTTTTTTTGTGAGGTAAAGCCCCACATTCTGAACAGAGTACAGGCATTTCCTCTGGGAGGAGCGAATATCACCTCCAACTTGAGCTCAGCACATCTAAAATCGAATCCACCGCCTTCCTTCTCAAACCAGCATTTCCTTCCCTCTGGCTCTGCTAATTTTGCTGGTACCTAGAGTGACCTCCCTCACTCCAGCCACATGCCTCATCTCTTTCTGCACAAACAGCAATAGCCTGCTTCTCTGAAACCCAGAGCATTTTGTACACTCTTTATCGTTGCTTTTTAAAAATTAATTGGACATGCTTCAAGCCGTATTAAATATTTTACTTGCAGGTGTAAGTATTCTTACAACAAAGACAAAAATCATCTTTTTCATACTTGAAGGTCCAGTTCTATCCCAGCATATCTCAGTCCATTATCTTAAAACTATTTCTTTTACATTATACATTAAGTTGTGATTTTATTATATTTAACAATTTTTTTAAGAGAACAAAGCAGGCAGCGTTAGAATCCTGCTTCAATATCAAAACTAAAGCTTGAAATCCTATTAGAAAATGCAGGATGTTTTTTATCCTTTCATCTTCTTTGCTTTCTCTTTCAAAAATCAATTTTTTTTCCTTAAAATACCTGTTTTGTTTTTCAGAACATGGTGAGAAATGACAGAACTCTCATGGAGTGAAATGTATGGCTTTCAAAAAGATCGTTCAAACGTATTTATATATATGTTGATCCCTCATGAGTATCTGCTGAAGATGATAGTATCTGATAAAAGCAACAATAACAAAAACATTTCTCCATGCAGGATGGTTTTGGCAGAAGTTTTTTGCCACAGAAAATATGAAACCCAAACAAGACTATTTTTTTTTTAAAAAATGTGGTCATATTAGCTCTGGAAGAAAATGCTACTTTAGAGACTATTCTTAATGATGTTACCAAACATCCAAACATCATGCTTATGCTCGGAGGTAGGAAAGAAGAAAGTTTCGCCTTCCAGTGGCATTTCCCAAAATTATAATAAACAACTAATGAAATGGTAACTTTCTGGATTAAAAGAACATTTCTATGTCATTTGTTGCACAGATTTATGAAAGTTTCCACTGGATTACTTTCATTTAAGAATTTTAGTGTTTCCATTACAAAAGTTATTTGCAAGGATTTACTTCTCATCTGTAAAAATTTACTCAGAGTTGCAAATGAGCATTTCCTAGCCAGGGAATAAATTCTTCTTACCCAATTTAATTTTAATAAGTTTGGCCTTTTTATCTCCTTGAATTAACATGAAGGAGGAAAAGGAAACTGTTGGGAATGCTACAGGGAATCTAGATTAATGCTACCAATAACCTGTTGTTTGAAACACATAATAGCAAAATATTATAAGGCACTCCTAAACCTGTGGTTTCTTCTTCTTTGATATTGACAGGGCAAATTTTAAGAATAAAGAATGATGATTTTATTTATTTTTCAAATTTTATCTAGCACCATCTTTTGAAATAAAATACCTGTCATGATGATGACAGACAAAATCTACTTTTATCTTAACAGACAAGGATAATCAATGTTCTTCATGAATTTGATTTGCATAAGCACTCAAAGCAAATAAGAAAAAAGGAATATGATTTGCTTATTTTTAAATAAATTCTGATATAAAGCAACTTTTAGAAATCCTTTGTGAAAAGATGCTTAATGGAAAATAAATGAAAGAACTGCCTCAGATTTTGGGAACAAAAATAATATTATACACTAAGATCGCAAGTTACATGTATGATTGGATCCCATATACTTGACAGCACTCCACCACTCAAGGGAGACCTGAGAATATATGTTATTTTGATTGAAATGGAATTTAATGAATTTGATGTAGAAAACAAAAAGTAACAGTGATGGAATCAGGTTAGAATCAAGAAGTGAAAGCATGAATCTTAAGAAATGACTGTGGGATTTTGAATTTGCCGAGCCAGAAACAAATAACAAAACCATCCATTGGCTGAGTCTGCCTGACTTCTGTGATAGAAACGTGCTGGATGTGAATCAGTGTGCCACTGAGCAGGTCACACCTGGGCATTCTGTTCCAGTCAAGCACATCACTATAGCTTAGTGACAGGTGTAAAGGAATAGAAAAGATCTCAGGGAAAATTCACACTGACAGGAAAGCTTTAAGCACTTCAGATGAAAAGGCCCCCTACCAAGTATATTAACATTATTAACACTACCACCACTTTGCTGTTTCCACAGTGAGTGGGTGAAGAAAATTGTTTAGAAAGGTAAAGATAAAAAAGGGGCATAAAGACAGAAGAATGTGAGCTCTTCACAAGGGAATGGGACTGCCACAAAGCAAAAGAACATGAATTAGAAGGGGGCGGGGTTGGGGGGAAAGACGCAAGTATTCAGCAAAATCTGGAATGAAGTTTTATGCAAAAGCTTTTACTGTACAATAAATGCCCAGGTGCTCTCTTTAGCAAGAATGCTACACTTAGCATTCAGGATACAACCTACCATTTACTGCTGAGGTCTTGCTAGTTTAGTTATCCAACGGATTATGGCTTACTCTGAGGTTTTGTAGACAACCACTGAAAATAATCCATTCACTGACTTAAAGTCTTGCAAAAATTTGGCAAATCAAGACTTTCAAAATTCCCTGTAGCCAAAGGAAAAGCTAAGGGTAAAACTGAAGTTAATAAAATCTAACTTTTCTATTTTTTTTTTTTGAGCTACACTTTTCAACATGGTAGCCACCACCACATAAGGCTTTTTAAATTAAATTTGAATTAATTCAAAATAAAATAAAATTTACAGTCCAGTTTTTCGGTTGGATTAGTCACATTTCAAGTTCTTAATAGCCGCATGTGCTCCTATGGGACAGCATTGATATAGAACATCTCCCATCCTTGCAAGAAGTTCTAATGGACAAGTATTGGTCTAGAGTTTACTAGAACATGTTTATAATATGAGAACTTTGACTGTACAGAGTAATGTACAGTCTTTCATCTTCACAATATGGAGTGCATAACTAAGGAGTTTCCAAGTGACAAATTGATAGATTTGGATAACTACATTTCTAATAAATACAAAAAAAATAAAATAAAACTTTTTTTGGAAGACTTATTTAAGAAGACAAATATATAACACAGAAATGTGATTTGTTTATATGACATGCGAACATATGTTTTCCAAGCAAATCATGTATTTTTATTTATTTACTTGAGGTCTGGTGCACGAAATTTGTGCACAGGTAGGGTCCCTAGGCCTGCCCAGCAATCCGGGCCAATCTGCAGGCCTACCATCAGGGTGATAGGGGGGCCCCCCACTCACACTCGCCTTGCTGGCCTGGCGCCGGCTGCTCGCCCCCCCTGCCTCCCGCCACTACTGCTGGTCGGGGCCTGCAAGCTGGGGCAGCTCCTGCGTTAAGCATCTGCCCCATGGTGTTCAGTGCTTGTCACAGCAACCAGTCGTTCTGCGGTCATTCCTCTGTTTGGTCAATTTGCATATTAGGGTTTTATATGGATAGATTTAATTTTTAATTTTTTAAATATATTTTATTGATTTTTTTTACAGAGAGGAAGGGAAAAGGATAGAGAGTTAGAAACACTGATGAGAGAGAAACATCGATCAGCTGCCTCCTGCACACTCCCTACTGGGGATGTGCCCACAACCAAGATACCTGCCCTTGACTGGAATCGAACCTGGGACCCTTCAGACCGCAGGCTTATGCTCTATCCACTGAGCAAACTGATTAGGTCTAGATAGATTTATTTTTATATTTTTATTATTTTAGAAAGGGAGAGAAAGATAGAAACATGAATGATGAGAGAGAATCAGGCTGCCCTGACTGGGAATCAAACCATGACTTCCTGGTTCATAGGTCGATGCTCAACCACTGAGCCATGCCAGCTGGGCGAAAACATGTATTTTTACAACAACAATGGAATATTTCAAGTTGATCATATTAAAAAAATATCTTAGAAAATTTCCTAATTCCAGAATTTGCATCCTTCCACCTAGTCTTCCATCTATTCAGAGTATGATGTCTGCTATATTTAACACAAAAATATTTAATATTTGTACAAAATGCCAGAAAACTACTCAGATGCTATCAAAGCAAATTTATCTTTTGAGATTTTGATGACAAAGATATGATGGGAGATAGTTTTATATTCAGTCACAGAACAACAGTAAGATATTGTGATAATTTATGGCAAGGAAATCTAGCTTAAATAGTTAATTAAGATTCTTATTTCCTCATTGAGGAATATAGCTAGAGGAACACACACACACACACACACAGACACACACACACACACAAAATATTATTTTAAAACCATCACATCCCAAATGGACTATAAAATTCAGACAAATAAAATTGCACAAGAAGGATGCTAGGCCACTGAGCCAACTCCAATTAATGCTTTCATTCTAATGGAAACACCAACTTTGGAGAGCCAAAAGATATTTAGTGACTCTAGGATAGGTAGTTTTGTAGAAAATGTAGTCAGATACTTATGACACAACCTGAAGAGTAGCCAAACTCCCTAAACAGCTATTCACGTATACCAGTAAATGCTTTGTTCTTACTTATAAGATTCAAAAGAGGCAAACTATATTGATTTTGATTATAGATATAGGCACATGGCCAAAACCAGAAATTTAATATGCCACAGATAAATGAGATTCTCATTTTGTATTTTACTCATTTTCCTCTTTCACTTTCTTTTCTCATCCCCCGTTC